>NC_091991.1:28242036-28556795 GCF_044704955.1 Pristiophorus japonicus
CAATCCCATGTGCTTTAACTTCGCACATTAATCTCTTGTGTGGGACCTTGTCGAAAGCCTTCTGAAAGTCCAAATATACCACATCAACTGGTTCTCCCTTGTCCACTCTACTGGAAACATCCTCAAAAAATTCTAGAAGATTTGTCAAGCATGATTTCCCTTTCACAAATCCAGGCTCAATTGGACCAATCATGTCACCTCTTTCCAAATGCGCTGCTATGACATCCTTAATAATTGATTCCATCATCTTACCCACTACCGATGTCAGGCTTACCGGTCTATAATTCCCTGTTTTCTCTCTCCCTCCTTTTTTAAAAAGTGGGGTTACATTGGCTACCCTCCACTCGATAGGAACTGATCCAGAGTCAATGGAATGTTGGAAAATGACTGTCAATGCATCCGCTATTTCCAAGGCCACCTCCTTAAGTACTCTGGGATGCAGTCCATCAGGCCCTGGGGATTTATCGGCCTTCAATCCCATTAATTTCCCCAACACAATTTCCCGACTAATAAGGATTTCCCTCAGTTCCTCCTCCTTACTTGACCCTCTGACCGTTCTTATATCCGGAAGGTTGTTAGTGTCCTCCTTAGTGAATACCGAACCAAAGTACTTGTTCAATTGGTCCGCCATTTCTTTGTTCCCCTTGTTGACTTCCACTGATTCTGACTGCAGGGGACCTATGTTTGTCTTTACTAACCTTTTTCTCTTTACATATCTACAGAAACCTTTGTAATCCGTCTTAATGTTCCCTGCAAGCTTCTTCTCGTACTCCATTTTCCCTGCCCTAATCAAACCCTTTGTCCTCCTCTGCTGAGTTCTAAATTTCTCCCAGTCTCCGGGTTCACTGCTATTTCTGGCCAATTTGTATGCCACTTCCTTGGCTTTAATACTATCCCTGATTTCCCTTGATAGCCACGGTTGATCCACCTTCCCTTTTTTATTTTTACGACAGACAGGAATGTACAATTGTTGTAGTTCATCCATGCGGTCTCTAAATGTCTGCCATTGCCCATCCACAGTCAACCCCTTTAGGATCATTCGCCAATCAATCCTAGCTAATTCACGCCTCATACCTTCAAAGTTACCCTTCTTTAAGTTCTGGACCATGGTCTCTGAATTAACTGTTTCATTCTCCATCCTAATGCAGAATTCCACCATATTATGGTCACTCTTCCCCAAGGGGCCTCGCACAACGGTATTGCTAATTAATCTTCTCTCATTACACAACACCCAGTCTAAGATGGCCTCCCCCCTAGTTGGTTCCTTGACATATTGGTCTAGAAAACCATCCCTTATGCACTCCAGGAAATCCTCCTCCACCGTATTGCTTCCAGTTTGGTTAGCCCAATCTATGTGCATATTAAAGTCACCCATTATAACTGCTGCACCCTTATTGCATGCACCCCTAATTTCCTGTTTGATGCCCTCCCCAACATTACTACTACTGTTTGGAGGTTTGTACACAACTCCCACTAAAGTTTTTTGCCCTTTGGTGTTCTGCTGTTCTACCCATATAGATTCCACATCATCCAAGCTAATGTCCATTCTAACTATTGCATTAATCTCTTCTTTAACCAGCAATGCTACCCCACCTCCTTTTCCTTTTATTCTATCCTTCCTGAATGTTGAATACCCATGGATGTTGACTTCCCAGCCCTGATCATCCTGGAGCCACGTCTCCGTAATCCCAATCACATCATATTTGTTAACATCTATTTGCACAGTTAATTCATCCACCTTATTACGGATACTCCTTGCATTAAGACACAAAGCCTTCAGGCTTGTTTTTTTAACATCCTTTTTCCTTTTAGAATTTTGCTGTACAGTGGCCCTTTTTGTTCTTTGTCTTGGGTTTCTCTGCCCTCCACTTTTCCTCATCTCCTTTCTGTCTTTTGCTTTTGTCTCCTTTTTGTTTCCCTCTGTCTCCCTGCATTGGTTCCCATCCCCCTGCCATATTAGTTTAACTCCTCCCCAACAGCACTAGCAAACACTCCCCCAAGGACATTGGTTCCGGTTTTGCCCAGGTGCAGACCGTCCGCTTTGTACTAGTCCCACCTCCCCCAGAACCGGTCCCAGGAATTTGACTCCCTCCCTGCTGCACCATTGCTCAAGCCATGTATTCATCTGCGCTATCCTGCAATTCCTACTCTGACTAGCACGTGGCACTGGTAGCAATCCCGAGATTACTACTTTTGAGGTCCTACTTTTTAATTTAGCTCCTAGCTCCTTAAATTCATTTTGTAGGATTTGGATCTGGATTTTTTAGGATCTGGAATGCACTGCCTGAAAGGGTGGTGAAGACAGACTCAATCGTGGCTTTCAAAATGGAATTGGAGAAGTACCTGCAGGGCAACGGGGAAAGGGCGGGCGAGTGGGACTAGCTGAGGTGCTCTTACAGAGAGCTGGCACGGGTTCGACGGGCCGAATGGCCTCCTTCCGTGCTGTAACCATTCTATGATTAGCGAAAGTTCCCATGTGCATATGCTGCATTGCAGATTGTGGAATTACCGCGTTGCTCATTCTCCACTGATATTCTTTAGATCACCAGACGGTACCCAAAATATATTGCAGCTTTAAATGTACTCGTTAAAGTCAGACCATTGTAATATGCTCACACCATCACGGCAAAGAACAGCAGTCAAGAACAGTGATGCATTTTAAATGAAAAGGCACGTTCCGATTGCTGCTTCATATGAATATCAAACATACAGCTGTTCTGGTCGTTAGGTTTTCCTTTAATATTTTCATCCGCACCTTCTCACGTGAGATCTCTGCTCAAGTTGCAAGAGGCTGATTAATCTTTCACTGAAGGAAAGAATGGTTCCTGAGCACGGCTAGCTGCAGAGTAACAATCCCTTTGATCTTTTACTCAGTTTGCATTTCTGTTGAATTGAATCCTAATGGAATAACGGGCGTAATAGATTCTTTAATTGCTGGTGAGCAAGACCCTTCAAAAGCCTTTTTGTAAACTAACCTTGTAAAGTTCATTCATGTCTAAGTGGTGTTTATTCTGCTTTCTCAGTCTAGTTTTGAGTTGCTTTCAACTGCTGCACAAAGGAATTGGGCAGCTCTTTCAAAGACAAGATGGGCCAAATGGTCTCCTTTTTGTGCTGTAATAAAAAGACTTGCATTTCTATAGCGCCTTTCATGACCACCGGACGTCTCAAAGCACTGTACAGCCAATGATGCACTCTTTGAGGTGTAGTCACTGTGGTAATGCAGGAAACGTGGCAGCCAATTTGCGCACAGCAAGCTCCCACAAACAGCAATATGACACTGACCAGATAATCTGTTTTTGTTATGTTGAGTGAAAGATAAATATTGGCCAGGACACTGGGGAGAACTCCCCTGCTCTTCTTTGAAATAGTGCCATGGGATCTTTTACATCCACCGGAGAGAACAGACGGGACCTCAGTTTAACGTCTCATCCAAAAGACAACACCTCCGATTAGATACTCGTCTTGGCGTGGCGATTAAACTCACAACCTTCTGATCTCTGAGGCAAGAGTGCTATCAACTGAACCAAGGTGACTCTTAGGCCAGAATCTTCCCAGGCCTGCGAGTACGGGTTTGGAGGCGGGCCCGCTGTCAAAATGGCAGCGGGGCGAAATCCCGCTCTGAACCCGCCTCTGTGTGAGTTTCCAGAGTGCCGGGTTTGGCTGCGGTTCACAGACCCGACACCAAGCGGCGGGCCAGTCAATTAACATCATTAAGAGCTACTTTAAAGGTATGTATAAAGGATTTTACCAGGTACTTACCATTTCTCCAAGTTTTTTACGAGGTTCATGTCCCTCGGGGAACACATCAGGTAACTGTGTCGGGTTCTCAGTGACTCTCCATTGCTGTGACTAATTGACAGCTTCAGAAGTGGAATAAAAGCTACCATTTCACAGCTGTTCACTTTCCAATGTCAGAAGCTGAAGCCTTCAGGATTTGGTAAACACTTTTGAGCTGTATGCAGGTAGGAAGTGTTTGCAGTGAACTGTCTATCCACTGTCACTTCCTTGGAGCAATTCTCTCTCACCATTGACAGATCGCTTCTGTCATCTCAACTTCAGCTGCCATCTATTCCATCAGCATCGGTGCCCATGAAAAAAATCTCACCCTGGTTCCCAGAATCTCACCAGGATCAGGCCCAATACGAACATCACTAAACACACCAGCATCACCAATAACAACACCAACCTTCTCTGTAATCATCTGATGCTGCACAGGACATAGGGCATCAGCACCCGACCACATTACTGCCTGGGACGCCAGCAATGGCCTCACTATGGCTAGATTTACTTCACTTGACGGTGTACACCCTGGCTGCCACATGATGTGCCAGGTTGGCACCACCCCACACCAGCTCCATAAAGCATCCCTGCAATGCCCAAGCCATTCCTTTCACACTCATCACTATTGCGGGGGGTACTGTTATGTCTCACTATTCACTACAACTCACTAAGCCACTTCTAACTGTCCACACATATCTGTCCAAGAACGTAAAGTGTTCAAAATAAAGATTTCAATATTTGACAACACATTAGGAGAAACTCTGCATGAACATTGGCTAAAAGACCCAAGTGCCTACCCTTGTGTGTTGTTAGTTGGTATGATCGGACAAGGATGAGTGTGAAGTGTGGCTAGTGAGATGGGGATGTGATAATGTATATATAGAGAGAGGGATGGGTGGAGTGCAAGGTCAGTTGGTGTGTGCAAGGATGTGCAGAAGTAGAATAGGGAAGGCAGAGTGATGGGGTTGTGATGAGTGACACAGCAGGATGATGTTGAGTGCGGCTTTGCAGTAACGTTTCGTGATCTACTGAGATAATTGCAAGGTTTGCGCCACTGCAGCCAGGCCCTCCTGATGACATCCCTGCTTGTGCCCTCCTGTGCAATGTGCAACCAATGCGTTGGTGTCCTGGGGAAGTCTCCTCCTCTCATTGGAAGGGACGAGGACCTCCCTGCATGCTGTGACTCCCTCCATAAGCATCTGGAGGGCGTCATGGGAGAGCCTGGGTGCAGCCGTGCACCTTTGTGCCGTGCTTGGTCAGTGTTTGCAGCAGCTCAATGTTGCAGAACACCGACAGCACAACTGTCAAAATCATTGTGGCCATGGTCCTTTTAAGGAAACCATCTGATGACGCGTCATCAAATGATGTCATCAGACCCGCTTCGTTTTCAGCTGCCGGGAACCTCGCAGGGCGGGCTGAACAAGCTCCATTAACGGAAGATTGTTTTCACAGTACGGGCTGGAGCCCAGAGCGGGGTCGCAACCCACCACCGAACCCAGCTGCACTGGACCCGCCACGGACGGCGAAATCGCAGCCTTGCTGTGGGAGCCATATGGAGAGATGTGTCACTGAAATTTACGTGACTTTCTTACTTCTGAGAACCATAACTAAATACGCTACTGTTTAATAGATGCATTCAAGGGGAAGCTAGATAAGCACATGAGGGGGAAAGGAATAGAAGGCTATGTTGATAGGGTTCAATGAAGAGGGCTGGGAGGAGGCTCATGTGGAGCATAAATACTGGCATGGACCTGTTTCTGTGCTATAAATAGTTCGTAGAGTGATGGACTCTAGTATTGTCATAGAATAGAATCAGGAGTGTTACAGCACAGAAGAAGGCCATTTGGTCCTTCGAGCCCGTGCCAACTCTCAGCTAGTCCCACTCCCCCGTCCTTTCCCCGTAGCCCAATTCCCGATTCAAAGCCACAATTGAATCTGCCTCCACCACCCTTTCAGACAGTGAATTCCAGATCCTAACCACTTGCTGCGTAAAAATGTTTTTCCTCATGTCGCCATTCACCTTAAATCTGTGTCGTCTAGTTCTCGGCCCTTCCGCCAATGGGAACAGTTCCTCTCTAGCTACTCTGTCCAGACCCCTCATGATTTTTAACACCTCTATTAAATCTTCTCTCAACCTTCTCTCTAAGGAGAACAACCCCAACTTCTCCAGTCTATCCAGGTAACTGAAGTCCCTCATCCCTGGAACCATTCTCCTAAATTTTTCTGCACCATCTCCAAGGCCTTCACATCCTTTCTAACGTATGGTGTGTAGGTTATATTGTACATAGATTTTTAAAATTTGTCTTGCGTTTGAATACAGTCAAGCAAAATATTATTTTGGCACAGCACCAAAGTTTGGTTATTCATATGGGCAGTATTCAGTGCCTGGGCAAAGCGCAGAGGGAAATATCTGGTGGGGAGGAATTCACGCCCCTTACAGAACAGTCCTGATTTTCCTTTTATTGAAATTAAGAACATTCTGGCCGGTTCTGTAAGGGACATGCGACCCTTCCTGCCAGATTGTCTTTTCTGCAGCTGCACAGATGGTGCCTTCTGTTGCCTGGGCCCTAAGCTCTGGAACTCCCTGCCCAAACATCTCCGCCTCTCTACCTCTCTTTCCTCCTTCAAGACGCTCCTTAAAACCTACCTCTTTGACCAAGCTTTTGGTCACCTGCCCTAATTTCTCCCTGTGTGGCTCAGTGTCAAATTTTTTTGTCTCATAATACTCCTGTGAAGCGCCTTGGGATGTTTCACTACGTTAAATGCGCTATATAAATACAAGTTGTTGTTGTTGTCAATTGCCCAGGTGCTAAAGTCAAGATTCATTGTCGAACATGTGATTTTGGTGTCCTCAAACCCAATGAAGCAGAAATTAATCCGGGAGGCCGGACTTGGTGCTGTGCTGGCAGCCCGAGCCCAAGGCCAACATGACATTGGGCCTCGGGCCTCCACAGAATGCTCGCCCTATGAGAAAAATGAATTTCTAGAAGCCCTCAGGCAATCTTTCCCGTAAGTATTTTTTTGAGCCACACAGCCCCTTTCACGAGCCACGTGGCCCATTCAAAAGTACGTGCATGCACGTTTTTTTTTTCAATTTAAAAACCGAATCACCGGCTGTGTGGGACTCCTGGAGCGCCGCGAAGGGAACATTGCCCTCAGGTAAATTTGGGGAGACAGGTTGGATCGGGCAATGTGAGTGGGGGGGTGGGGGGGGGGGTGTGCGGCAGCGATCGCTCAGACTGTGGAGTTGGGAGAAAAACTCTTCTTGGATATAGAGGAAGGTCAACTTATCTTTAGTTTGGTGGCCACGGTGGTCTCTGAAGAATCATCTTCATCAAGAACAAATTTTTCTGAACAATCATTAGGCCCCTCATTAGCATATTTAAGGGTCCTAATGCCTACTTTAGACGTTAACCCGGGATGCCTAAAGATTCATCCCCCCACAAATTAAGCAGTTGGACCAACACTTGCACAGATTGGACACAGACCATCCCACTGCTAAATTGGTAAACTCTGCACCTGTTCTACATCCAAAAAATGGGCCCAATGCACACCAATTTCTACTCCAACTAGTTTAAATGTCATTATTATACTTGCTTTGCAGAAGTGATCATGCTGTGTACATCAATACATGCGCCGCCATATTTGCGAATTTAGAAAGTGATCCTAAAATATTTGCTTTTCAATCTAGAGAACCCTGAATAACAAAAGCACTTGTCCGTTTTCACACCAGTATAGCCACTCCCGTGACAGAGGAATGAACCTGAATCTGGATGGAACCAAATTGGCCACTGATACGAACAATCAGTTTCAAGGACATTTGTTACAAATGATAAAGTGATGAACGAGATAGCTAGAGACAGAACAAGGCATTTGCCAGCAAGCCAAATTGCAAAGCAAAGGTGCCCCAGTTGGTTGGAGTATGCACTCAGATCCAAAGACCCCAGGCTATAGTGTTCAACACTGAAATGACAGCCAAATGGAAAAGTGAAACCTGGAAAGGCTCTGGAGAGTGGAACATCTTTGAAGATGGCATCACACGGGGAGGGAGGGAGGAAGGAAGGAAGGGAGGAAAGGGAAGGGAAGGGAAGGGAAGGGAAGGGAAGAAGGAAGGAAGAAACGAACTTTCACAATCTCAGAATGTCCCCATAGCACTTTACTGCCAATGAAGTACTTTTGATGAGCGATCACTGCTGTAACACAGGGAAACAGAGCAGCTAATTTGCGCACAGCAAGGTCCCACATCAGCAATGAGATAAATGACCAGATAATCTGTTTTACTGATGTTGGATGGAAATAAATCATGAGGAGAACCGCCTTGCTCCGCTTTGAATAGTCTCAAGGGATCTTTTGCATCCACCTGAGGCACATGAACAGGAAAGAGTTGAACACGAAAGAACAACAGCAAATGTTGGAACACGCAACAAGTCCGTCAGCATCTGGGAAGAGAAGAGACCAGTTACTGTTTCGGGAGACAATCCTTGCTTCGCAGAAGGGTTTTGTTTCAGATTTGCGGTATTTTACTGTTTATTTAACAGTGGTAGATATGTATACTGGTCTTTTGTACTCAGGAACATTACAGGACTGCTCGACAGACAGCAGTGAATGACGCAGTGCAATACTGTGGGCAACATCACATTGCTGTGTGTGGGAGCTTGCTGTGCGCATATTGGCTGTTTCCTACATTATAACAGTGACTACACATCAAAGCATGCTTCATTGGCTGTAAAGTGCTTTGGGACATCCAGTGGCCGTGTAAAGCTTTCTTTCTATCTTTCTAACGTTATTGATAGAATTTAAGCTGTGATGCATATTGGTCAATCCACGCCATCTGAATTTGGCAGTTTTGATTAGAATTTGAATATTTTCCAGCATCGAGCTCTGATTTCCACAACTGACAAAGCCATTTTGTGGACAAGGTATCTTGCACTGCCATGCAATATGTGGTCTTAATAATAGATTCATTGAAGAAAATCCAACAAAAAGATCATCCTACACATATGCGAGTGCTCTTTTCAGTGGGTTTCCTTTTAGTCGAGTGTAGGGAAATTGAAGTAAGCAAAGATTCAAACTTTGGCTGGTTTACTTAATAAAGGGGATTTATCTGTGGGGATAAATTGCACTATTGGCAAAGAAAAGGTGTCATTGAGGGTGTTTGAATGTACTGACAGAAATAAACCAACCATCAGAGCACTGGGGCACAGATATAGAAAGCATTTGAAATTACTGCAGTGCTATAAAGGAGGCCAAGTCTCCCTGCAAGCAACTTATAAATTCAAATTGTCGCTTAGAATAACTCAGAGAGCTACTGAGAGAAATCTTCAACATTAAAAACCACATTGCCGAAGCAAGGACAGAGAACTATGAAGCTTTTAGTTACCTGACAGATACAGGTGTCATTTTAACACTGCCTGGCACCGATGGTAACTGGACAAGCGGGCAGTTCAAATTGCCCGTGGGACTGACCTAGCGACACCCCCCACCCATCCCCCAGGCTACCATTTTAACCTGGCAAAAACTGACAAGCTCCCTCTTTAAATGTGTCACTCAATCTCCAATGTCCATGTTGGGGTCCGATTGCTATTTTAACCACGAGACTGAGCAGGGAAGCTGTTGTGGCTTTCCTGCTTTCTCACGAGGCCAAACCGGTTAGGAAGAGGCTCCGGGGCCATAATAGGCCCCAAAATCCACAACAACAACTACTTGAATTCATATCACCCCTTTAACGTAGTAAAACGTCCCAAGGCGCTTCACAGGAGAGTTATCAAACAAAATTTGACACCGAACCACATAATGAGCTATTCAAACAGATTTGGTCAAAGAAGAAGGTTTTAAGGAGCATCTAAAAGGCGGAGAGAAAGGTAGTGTTATGTATTGATGCTTGAGGTCACCAGACACCAGGGGGCGCCATTGTCTGAAGTCATCGGGCTGTACGTGCGTGTGCACGGTCACTGGTATATAAGTGCACGTACCAGGTCACGTGGGTACTTTGGGCGCGAATAAAGTTGGATCAGGTTTACACCTGAGGCCGTTTACAGTAACAAGACTCTTGAGTCATTACATTTGGCGACGAGGTAACTTAAGAACCTTCGCATGTACAATGGGCACTATTGGAATTCTACAGAGATTTGCGGAGAGCGAGGATTGGGTGGATTTTATCGACTGCCTGGATCAGTATTTTGTGGCCAACAAAATGGAGGGAGAGGCTGACGCAGTTAGGCGCAGGGCGGTTTTCCTCACCATTTGTGGTCCAAAAATTTATGGCCTTATGAAGAACCTTTTCTCACCTTTACATCCAACGGACAAAGAGTATGGGGATTTGTGTGCTTTGGTGCGTGACCATCTTAAGCCAAAAGAGGGGATCATCATCTCACGCTATCGCTTCTATAAGCATGTTCGTGCTGAGGGCCAGGATGTGTCGGGATTCGACCTACGACGTCTTGCTGAGCCGTGTAAGTTTGGGAACATGTTGAAAGACATATTGCGCGGTTTCTTCATGATAGGCATCAACCATGTTGTGATTCTTCGGAAGTTATTGGCTGAAGAGAAGCTGGATTTGAGAAAGGCCATTGCGACTGCCCAGGCATGCATGACGACTGATGATAATTTGAGGCAGATATCATCGAAAAGTCGCAGCTCCATGGCAGGTACTGTAAACAAGATTGTGTTGTCTTCTGGCAGAGCTGTTTATGGCAGGGATGACTCGACCGCTTATGTAAAACCTGTAGCTGTTCAGAGTCCGCCAACTGGTACGAATCTGATTTCACCCTGTTGACGTTGTGGGGGCAATCATCGGCCTCATCAGTATCAGTTTAAACAATACGCCTGTAATGACTGTTCGAAATTGGGGCATTTTCAGAGAATGTGCCCACAACTGAGCAAGCGTGCTGCCGCTCATCACATTGCTGATGATGACCAGTTCAGTGCTGGCCCGGATACACAATCAGGGAGGAAGTGTAGGGTCTGTATTCATTCTTGGCAAAGAGCCAGCCGATAATCGTTAATGTGAAGCTGAATGGCGTGCATGTATCAATGGAACTGGACACGGGTGCGAGTCAGTCGATAATGAGCCAAAAGACATTTGACAAGCTGTGGGACACTGAGGCTGTGAAGCCTAAGCTGAGTCCAGTCAATGCCAAGTTGCACATTTACACTAAGGAACTCATACCGGTGATTGGCAGTGCAGTAGTCAAGGTATCATATGATGGTGTGGTTCATGATATACCATTATGGATTGTCCCAGGTAATGGTCCAAGGGGGGAGAGGAGGAGTGGGAGGGAGGAGGGATGGGGAGGAGGAGGGGGAGGAGGAGGTGGAGGAGGAGGGGAGGGCGGGGTGGGGAGAGGGAGGGAGAGGGAGGGGTGGGGAGAGGGAGGGAGAGGGAGGGAGGGGAGAGGGAGGGGTGGGGAGAGGGAGGGAGGGGAGAGAGAGAGGGAGGGTGGAGGAGAGGAGAGGGAGGGAGGGGGAGAGGAGAGGAAAGGGAGGGAGGATGAGAGGGACGGGGAGAGAGGGAGGGAGGGGGAGAGAGGGAGGGAATGGGGGAGAGGAGAGGAGGGGAGAGGAGAGGGAGGGAGGGGGAGAGGAGAGGGGGGAGAGAGGAGAGGGAGGAAAGAGAGAGGGAGGGGAACAGGAGAGGGAGGAGGCTGAATGGGCCCAACACTTCGGGCGGGGCCGCCCCCAGCAAGATGCCGGGCGGGCGGGCCCCGCCGAAGGAAGAGGGAGCAGACCAAAGTTAAAGGTAGGTGGCTGGGGGATGCCAGAGCTGGGGGGGGAAGGGTCGTCGGAGCGGGAGCTGGGGGCGGGGGTCATCGGAGCAGGAGCTGGGGGGGGAGTAATGGAGCGGGAGCTGGGGGGGGAGCAGAGTGGGAGCTGGGGGGGGTCGGAGCAGAAGCTGGGGGGGATGTCGGAGCGGGAGCTGGGGAGGGAGCGGAACGGGAGCTAGGGGGTGGTCGGAGCGGGAGCTGGTGGGGGAACGGAGCGGGAGCTGGTGGGGGAGCGCGGGAGCTAGGGGGTGGTGGGGGTGTGGGGGTTGAGAGAACCAGCTGAACAGGGGAGGAAGCTGGAGCCAGAGCAGGAGCTTGACGAGGGAGGTGCAGCCTGATCTTCGCCACCCCAGTACGGCCATTCGGCCAGGGCTAGGGGCTGCGTGCTTCGGGCCCCTCCCACACAGTTTTGGGCGCCTGGAGCTATTGCACATGCGTGCCCACTGTAGCGCGCCTGTGCAGGGGTCCCGGCACTGATTTCAGCGCAGGGACCTGGCTCCGCCCCCCCGAAGCTCGTGCTGCGCCGCGCCAAGCTCCAAGGGACCTGCAGGGAGCCGGAGAATCTGGAGGTATTTTTTAGGCGCACTTTCGGGCATGAAAAACAGGCGTCCAGGTCGGGGCTGCGCCGTTCTAGGCGCGGCCCAAAACTTTGGCCCATTGTTCCTGTATTGTAGAATGATGGCACTGTCAGGATTTGTGGAGACTACAAGGTTACGATTAACCAATTTTCGACACAGGATCAGTATCCGTTACCAAGGATTATGATCTGTTCGCCATGCTAGCTGGTGGAAAGTCGTTCACTAAATTAGATCTGACGTCAGCCTATATGACACAGGAGCTTGTTGGCACTTCGAATAAACTCACCTGCATCAACACCCATAAAGAACTGTTTATCTACAACGGGTGTCCTTTTGGAATTTGTTCGGCTGCAGCCATATTTTAGAGGAATATGGAGAGTCTACTGAAGTCCATTCCTAGAACTGTCGTGTTTCAAGATGACATTCTGGTCACAGTTTGCGACATTGCTGAACATCTGAACAATCTTGAAGAAGTCATGCATCGTCTGGACAAAGTAGAACTCAGGCTGAAACGTTCCTAGTATGTCTTCATGGCACCTGAAGTTGACTTCCTGGGGAGGAAGATTGCTGCTGATGGCATCAGGCCTACTGATTCGAAATCCAAGGCCATCAAAAATGCACCCAGCCCTCAGAATGTGATGGAGCTGCGTTCATTCCTTGGGCTACTCAACTACTTCGGTAATTTCTTACATAGGTTCAGCATTTTATTAGAGCCACTGCACATGTTCGTCAGAAAAGGCAACAACTGGGTCTGGGGTGTGTCTCAAGATAGAGCCTTTGAGAAAGCCAAGAATCTGCTCTGTTCAAACAAGTTGCTTGTTCATTATGATCCGTGTATGTGTCTTGTATTGGCCTGTGATGCTTTATCATATGGGGTTGGCTATGTATTCCAACAAGGAAATGATTCGGGTAAGCTACAACCTGTTGCGTATGCTTTGAGAAGTTTGTCAAAGGCGGAAAGAGCTTACAGCATGGTAGAAAAAGAAGCTTTGGCCTGTGTGTATGGGGTCAAAAAGATGCATCAGTACCAGTTTGGTCTTCGTTTTGAGCTCAAAACGGATCACAAGCCACTCATTCCATTGTTTTCGAAAAACAAAGGTATTAATACCAATGCATCATTCCGTATCCAGAGATGGGCATTGACATTGTCTGCCTATGATTATGTTATTCGTCATAGACCTGGCACTGTGAATTGTGCCGATGCACTGAGTCATCTGCCTTTGCCCACAACTGATATGGAGATGCCTCAACCTGCAGATCTACTGTTAGTGATGGATGCTTTTGAGAGTGAAGGAACTCCTGTCATTGCTCAACAAGTTAGGATCTGGACCAGTCATGACCATATTTTATCGGTTGTGAAACATTGTGTCCTCGATGGTGATTGGTCTGCAATACCTTTGGAGATGTGTGATGAGACCAAATCTTACAACCATCGCAAAGATGAGCTGTCCATTCAGTCAGATTGTTAACTGTGCGGCAATCATGTCATTATGCCTAAGAAAGGTCGAGAAAAATTTGTACATGAACTTCATAGCACTCATCCTGGTATTGTCATGATGAAAGCAATTGCTAGGTCTCATGTATGGTAGCTTGGAATTGACTCTGATCTGGCATCATGTGTGCATCAGTGCAATACTTGCATGCAGCATGCATCAAACAAGAAATTAGGGATGCGTGCAATAAAGGTACAGCAATTATCATGGGCGGCTTTAATCTACGTATAGATTGGGCTAACCAAACTGGTAGCAGTACGGTGGAGGAGGATTTCCTGGAGTGTATTAGGGATGGTTTTCTCGACCAATATGTCGAGGAACCAACTAGGGGCTGGCCATCTTAGACTGGGTGATGTGTAATGAGAAAGGACTAATTAGCAATCTTGTTGTGCGAGGCCCCTTGGGGAAGAGTGACCATAATATGGTCGAATTCTTTATTAAGATGGAGAGTGACACAGTTAATTCAGAGACTAGGGTCCTGAACTTAAGGAAAGGTAACTTTGATGGAATGAGACGTGAATTGGCTAGAATAGACTGGTGAATGATTCATAAAGAGTTGACGGTGGATAGGCAATGGCAAACTTTTAAAGATCACATGGATGAACTTCAACAATTGTACATCCCTGTCTGGCATAAATATAAAATGGAGAAGATGGCTCAACCGTGGCTAACAAGGGAAATTAGGGATAGTGTTAAATCCAAGGAAGAGGCATATAAATTTGCCAGAAAAAGCAGCAAACGTGAGAACTGGGAGAAATTTAGAATTCAGCAGAGGAGGACAAAGGGTTTAATTAGGAGGGGGAAAATAGAGTATGAGAGGAAGCTTGCTGGGAACATAAAAGCTGACTGCAAACTCTTCTATCGATATGTGAAGAGAAAAAGATTAGTGAAGACAAACGTAGGTCCCTTGCAGTCAGATTCAGGTGAATTTATAATGGGGAACAAAGAAATGGCGGATCAATTGAACAAATACTTTGGTTCTGTCTTCAGGAAGAAAGTCACAAATAACCGTCCGGAAATACTAGGGAACTGAGGGTCTAGCGAGAAGAAGGAACTGAAGGAAATCCTTATTAGTCAGGAAATTGTGTTAGGGAAATTGATGGGAATGAAGGCCGATAAATCCCCAGGGTCTGATAGTCTGCATCCCAGAGTATTAAGGAAGTGGCCCTAGAAATAGTGGATGCATTGGTGATCATTTTCCAACAGTCTATCGGCTCTGGATCAGTTCCTATGGACTGGAGGGTAGCTAATGTAACACCTCTTTTTACAAAAGGAGGGAGAGAGAAAATGGGGAATTATAGACCGGTTCGCTTGACATCAGTAGTGGGGAAAATGTTGGAATCAATTATTAAAGATGAAATACCAGTGCATTTGGAAAGCAGTGACAGGATCGGTCCAAGTCAGCATGGATTTATGAAAAGGAAATCATGCTTGACAAATCTTCTAGAATTTTTTGAGGATGTAACTAGTAGAATGGACAAGGGAGAACCAGTGGATGTGGTGTATTTGAACTTTCAAAAGGCTTTTGATAAGGTCCCACACAAGAGATTGGTGTGCAAAATCAAAGCACATGGTATTGGGGTAATGTATTGACTGGATAGAGAACTGGTTGGCAGACAGGAAACAGAGAATCTGGATAAGCGAGTCCTTTTCAGAATGGCAGGCAGTGACTAGTGGAGTGCCGCAGGGCTCAGTGCTGGGACCCCAGTTATTTACAATATACATCAATGATTTAGATGAAGGAATTGAGTGTAATATCTCCAAGTTTGCAGATGACACTAAGCTGGGTAGCGGTGTGAGCTGTGAGGAGGACGCTAAGAGGCTGCAGGGTGACTTGGACAGGTTAGGTGAGTGGGCAAATGCATGGCAGATGCAGTATAATGTGGATAAATGTGAGGTTATCCACTTTGACGGCATAATATTATCTGAATGGCGGCAGATTAGGAAAAGGGGAGGTGCAATGAGACCTGGGTGTCATGGTACATCAGTCATTGAAGGTTGGCATGCAGGTGCAGCAGACGTTGAAGAAGGCAAATGGCATGTTATCCTTCATAGCTAGGAGATTTGAGTATAGGAGCAGGGAGGTCTTACTGCAGTTGTACAGGGCCTTGTTGAGGACTCACCTGGAATATTGTGTTCAGTTTTGGTCTCCTAATCTGAGGAAGGATGTTCTTGCTATTGAGGGAGTGCAGCGAAGGTTCACCAGGCTGATTCCCGGGATGGCAGGACTGACTTATGAGGAGAGACTGGATTGACTGTGCCTGTATTCACTGGATTTTTGAAGAATGAGAGGAGATCTCATAGAAACATATAAAATTCTGATGGGACTGGACAGGTTAGATGCAGGAAGAATGTTCCCGATGTTGGGGAAGTCCAGAACCAGGGGTCACAGTCTAAGGATAAGGAGGAAGCCATACAGGACCAAGAAGCGGAGAAACTTCTTCACTCAGAGAGTTGTTAACCTGTGGAATTCTTTACCACAGAGAGTTGTTGATGCCAGTGCGTTAGATATATTTAAGAGGGAGTTAGATATGGCCCTTATGGCTAAAGGGATGAAAGGAGTATGGAGAGAAAGCAGGAAAGGGGTACTGAGGTGAATGATCAGTCGTAATATTGAATGTTGGTGCAGGCTCGAAGGGCCGAATGGCCCACTCCTACACCTATTTTCTATGTTTCCATGTTTCCATGTTTCTAAGTACAGTACCAGCGGAATCTCCGCTGAGTCTTTGGTCGTGGCCATCTAAACCATGGTCGAGGATTCACATCAATTTTGGCCCTTTCATGGGAAAGATGTTTTTTGTTGTGGTGGATGCATATTCAAAGTGGATCGAGTATATTATTATGTCATCCAGTACATCTACAGCTACTGTTGAGAGCCTTTGTGTCATGTTTGCTACTCATAGTTTGCCTGACATTGTTGTGATCTTGCTTCACAAGTCTTGAGTTTCTGGAGTTCAGAAAACTCAATGGTATTAGATATGTGAGATCAGCTCCATTCAAACCTGCTTCTAATTGTCAAGCAGAGTGTGCTATGCTCAGGGCCCTGGAGCATCGTGATCGGGGCCCAGGAGAGGCGAGGGCCCAGGGGCAGCATGGTCCAGCCCACACTGCAATCTATGGATAGTAGGAGCATGCATGCGCACTAGGTCTGTGCAGCAGAGCTTGGTCTCCAGTTGTCTTGGTTAACCCTTGCCACTGGATCAAGACCTAGCTCTGTCAAGCCCATTAAAAGAATCCATGAACAGGCATCTTCCACCCTTCAGTATATAGTTTGGGACCTAGAATGTCAAGTCCCTCATTGAAACACCTGTGAACTTATCCCTTTTTGGTGTGGAAGTGGGTCATCCTCTACACGAAGGACTGCCTAATACTACGGTTCAAACGAGCAAGCAAACTATGAAACGTGTAACTCAGGGTTCACTGCAGGCTCATTTGTCATGTATATTGCTCAGTTACAGGACAAGACCTCATACACTCACTGGGGTTTCCCCTGCTGAACTACTGATGAAGAGAAATCTCAAGACCAAACTTTCTCTTGTTCATCCTGATCTGAATGATCGTGTTGAAAACAGATGTCAAAGTCAGCAATGGTATCATGATTGTGCTGCTGTATCACGTGACATCTCTAATCAACGATCCGGTTTATGTACTGAACTATGGTCAAGGTCCAAAGTGGATCGCCAGAACTGTTACAGCCAAGGAGGGTAACAGAAGGTTTATTATTGTGCTCAAGAATGGGCAAACATGCAGGAAACATGTTGATCAGGTAAAATTGCGGCACACGGATGAACTGGAACCGTTTGAGGAAGATGCAGTCAGTGACCAACCAACCAATGTTCATTCATCAGAGGACTTTGCTGTCATTACTGAGCCTGGACCTTCAGTCTCTGATGTGGTCATTACCACTCCCATCAGATTGGTTACTCAGCCTTCAGTCAGAGAAACATAGAAACATAGAAAATAGGTGCAGGAGTAGGCCATTCGGCCCTTCTAGCCTGCACCGCCATTCAATGAGTTCATGGCTGAACATGCAACTTCAGTACCCCATTCCTGCTTTCTCGCCATACCCCTTGATCCCCCTAGTAGTAAGGACTTCATCTAACTCTTTTTTGAATATATTTAGTGAATTGGCCTCAACAACTTTCTGTGGTAGAGAATTCCACAGGTTCACCACTCTCTGGGTGAAGAAGTTTCTCTTCATCTCGGTTCTAAATGGCTTACCCCTTATCCTTAGACTGTAACCCCTGGTATTGGACTTCCCCAACATTGGGAACATTCTTCCTGCATCTAACCTGTCTAAATCCATCAGAATTTTAAACGTTTCTATGAGGTCCCCTCTCATTCTTCTGAACTCCAGTGAATACAAGCCCAGTTGATCCAGTCTTTCTTGATAGGTCAGTCCCGCCATCCCGGGAATCAGTCTGGTAAACCTTCGCTGCACTCCCTCAATAGCAAGAATGTACTTCCTCAGGTTAGGAGACCAAAACTGTACACAATACTCCAGGTGTGGCCTCACCAAGGCCCTGTACAACTGTAGCAGCACCTCCCTGCCTCTGTACTCAAATCCCCTCGTTATGAAGGCCAACATGCCATTTGTTTTCTTAACCGCCTGCTGTACCTGCATGTCAACCTTCAATGACTGATGTACCATGACACCCAGGTCTCGTTGCACCTCCCCTTTTCCGAATCTGTCACCATTCAGATAATAATCTGTCTCTCTGTTTTTACCACCAAAGTGGATAAGCTCACATTTATCCACATTATACTTCATCTGCCGTGCATTTGCCCACTCACCTAACCTACCCAAGTCGCTCTGCAGCCTCATAGCATCCTCCTCGCAGCTCACACTGCCACCCAACTTAGTGTCATCCGCAAATTTGGAGATACTACATTTAATTCCCTCGTCTAAATCATTAATGTACAGTGTAAACAGCTGGGGCCCCAGCACAGAACCTTGCGGTACCCCACTAGTCACTGCCTGCCATTCTGAAAAGTACCCATTTACTCCGACTCTTTGCTTCCTGTCTGACAACCAGTTCTCAATCCACGTCAGCACACTACCCCCAATCCCATGTGCTTTAACTTTGCACATTAATCTCTTGTGTGGGACCTTGTCGAAAGCCTTCTGAAAGTCCAAATATACCACATCAACTGGTTCTCCCTTGTCCACTTTACTGGAAACATCCTCAAAATCTGAACACAAAAACTGAAAACTCATCCTCACAACTGACTCAGAATGCTCGCTGAGAACTAAAATTGAACTGAGACGATCAACTCGTGAGAGGAAAGTCCCAGACTATCTTAATTTGTAACATGACTCTTGAGTCATTACAGGTAGAGAGGCGGAGCAGTTTAGGGAGGGAATTCCATAGCTTAGGGCTTAGGCAACTGAAAGCATGGCCACCAATGATGGAACAATGAGGGGATGCTCTTTTGTTATCTAAAAATGTTTCTTTTTTTTTAGCTCAGATCATTATTCTGGTTGATATTCATTAAATGATGTTGTGAAATGTTGTCTTTTTGAGGCATGGTCACGCTGAGGAGTGAAACATGTGCGACTCACTCACCAAAGAAGTAGTCTGAAAACAGCCAGAAACGCAGAAAGGGGAAATGCTGGAAACATACAAAACTGACAGAGGGTTGCCATCTGAAGTATGAAGCTGTCTTTTCCCTTTTCAGACCTGCTGTGTGTTGCCAGCAATTCCGAAATTTCCAACAACAGCCTATAAACACCGTTTTTCATCCTCCGCTAATGAATTTTGTTTCGCTGGTGACCAGTCATGACTGGGGAAAGGTGACATGCATCTTATATAAGGCAATTAAATGCGAATGATATCAATCACAAAGAAGTCCTAAATGGTTATTCTGCTGCTTTTCACCATTGTATATCTACATATACATACACACATATGTATGTGTGTGTATATATATATATACAGATAGATATATCCTTTATATATTATTAGAATTAGTGTTCCATTTTCTTTTTCCGATTCTGATTGGTTGAAATTTGTACTTTTTAAATCTGAATTGCAAAAACTGAAAGTCAAATACTCACTTGCCAAGAGGAAGCCCTTAACTACCTTGGGCAACATGCTTGCCTTGTGCAAGGGCTAACCGCCAGGTTGGACTGGCTGATGGACCCTGTGCTGGGAGTGATCATGCCAAGACACTCAGCCAACCGGGAGAATATAGCTGACTGAAAAGTTTGGAATTGGGCCTGTGCAACTGCAGTTAGAGTGCAGATTCAGTGGCAGATGAAATGGCCAATGGTGCTCTTGCCTCTGCTGCTGAGCTCTTGAACAAACTGAAGCTCAGAGCCGGCTAGCCACTCATCCAACAATCAAGTAACAGTGAAGGAAAATAAAGGTGTCAGGTGAAAGTGAAGGGCCTTTTAATTGGTACTTGAAACCTCGTCAGAACAATCGGGAGCTACTGAGAAAGTACATTGTGAATAAGCACATTGTGAGGCTAAGACGGCCATTAAGGAGATGAAATGAGATCAGTAGGTTGTCTTTATTCAAATCTGAAAAAGATGGCTGGCACATTGCAAGCTGTTCTTCCACCACATTGACCCACACTTTAGGAAAGACATGCAGGCTGTGGGGAGGGTAAAAAAGAGATTTAATACTATGGTTCCATGGATGCGGGATTAGTTATGTTGATAGACTGGAGAAGCTGGGGTTATTCTCCTTGGAGCAGAGAAGGCTAAAAGGAGATTTGATAGAGGTGTTTAAAAGCATGAAGGTTTTAGGTAGAGTAAATAATGATCCATTTAAAATGGATGATGGATCAATAACGAAAGGGCACAGATTTAAGGTGATTGCCAAAAGAACTAGAGGCGACGAGGAAAAACGTTTTTATGCAATGAGTGGTTAGGATTTGGAATGCACTGCCTGATAGGGCGGTGGATCCAATTCAATAGCAGTCTTCAAAGGGGAATTGAATACTTACTTGAAGGAGAAAAAATGTCAGGGATATGGGAAAAGAACGGGGGAGTGGGCCTGGCTGGACTGCCCTTCGAAAGAGGTGGCGCTGACTCGATGGGCGGAATGGCCTCCTTCTGTGCTGTACTATTTTATGATTCTATGGCCTAGAAATTCTTCCCGGGCGGTGATATTAAGCGGATGTTATCGGATTGGTCGTCCCTTATATGCAGCGCCTGAGATTCAGTTCCACTGCAACCGAATATCAGGCGCTGTGTATAACGGGCGGCCGATCCGATAGCGCTCGCTTCGTGCCAGCGCCCGAGACAAATTTCTAGGCCTCTGATTCTATGATTCAATGAAAGCAAATATCTGTCCTATAGTTGACCAACAAGCTTGGTCGTGCTTTGTGCTGGAAAGCTGTGAGGTAGTAGCTGACTAAACTCTATCGGGGTTATCTTGAGCAGACTTGGAGATGCCTTCTTCGGCAACACCTCCCAAACCCACCTAGAAGGACAAGGGCAGCAGGCGCATGGGAACACCACCACCTGCAAGTTCCCCTCCAAGTCACACACCGTCCTGACTTGGAAATATATCGTCGTTCTTCATCGTCGCTGGATCAAAATCCTGGAACTCCCTCCTTAACAGCATTGTGGGAGCATCTTCACCACACGGACTGCAGCAGTTCAAGAAGGTGGCTCACCACCACCTTCTCGAGGGCAATTAGGGATGGGCAATAAATGC
Source organism: Pristiophorus japonicus (assembly GCF_044704955.1). Classification (NCBI taxonomy): domain Eukaryota; kingdom Metazoa; phylum Chordata; class Chondrichthyes; family Pristiophoridae; genus Pristiophorus; species Pristiophorus japonicus. The sequence goes on from NC_091991.1 coordinate 28,263,321, forward strand.
TGGTCTTGCCAGTGACACCCACATCCCAGGAATGAATTAAAAAAAACCTTGACCCTGGTTCTTGATAACCTGTGCCTAAACTCTTTGAACTTTGGTCCCTTCCGGCTATTTGCACATGGTGAGAATTGATAAAGCCTTGAAGTTTTTTGCATGCATGTACAGGACAGATGGAAAAGGAATGAGGACAGGCAAGAATGGGGAAAAGGTGTGCCATGCATGTGTAGTCTTGCTGCGAAGAACAAGCCGTCTAAACTTAAATCAAATTAAAACGTGCAAACCCTACTCAGCCTGCCATCAGATGCAGCTGGTTACATGTGAATCAGCCAATTACAAATCTCTACTTAAAACAGAAAATGCTGGAAAACTCTCAAATCTTTATTCAGTGTTTATATCTAGCATGTGTGTCAAAGCTTTAGACTTATGCGGAACTCGGACTGAAAATGCGAGCTATTAAGGTCTTTGATCTTCTTTGGATTACTTCGTGGATCAAATTAGCTAATGGGGCTTGTGTTGCAAAACATCTACACGGGTTGGCGCAAACAGTTTTTGGGTTTAAGATTAACTTACGATGCAGATTTCTAGCTTTGAAACACATTCTCTTCACTTTTGCAGCAGTTAGTACAGATACTGCATGTTGGTTTTAAATCGACTGTGAATTTAAAGCAGTGTTGGATCTCGCAATCAATACAGCTCATCCCTTTGTTAGTAGGTTATATGCAGAAGTAGGCCATTGCAAAAGTATACAACTGGTTGCGGCCAGTTCAACTGCAATGATGTCCCAGGGATGTATTGAGTTGAAAATGCAAATGAAAGAATCTACAGTAAATGCATTGACCTAAGCTATTGAATTCAACACTTGATGTTGGTGTCCTAAAGTAAACTAAAAGTTTTTCTTTGCCTTTAGAAAGAAAGTAGAGCCATTAAACTGCACTCATCTTTCACCTCTGGGAATTGAGTTCAAATCCAGTTCATCAATATAGGATGAAAGTCTCCTTTATTTGCTGGCTGTAAAAGCCCGAGGTGAGATGAGATGGACAAACTCAATCCAATTCTTAGATGACATGGCCCCCAGCTCAAAACTGCCCCAAATTAAACATTATACCAATATGACAATCTTTTTCAGGTAGGCAAAATGATGACCACAGTGTGAAAAATGGTACAAAATATTACACAGGTGCAGGAGGAGCTGTTCTTAAAACCACAGAAGATTGCAGGACGAAAGGAAGCTATTCAACCCATCACATTAATGTCAGCTCCTTGCTGGAGCTATCCCAAATTACTAACCTGGCCTGCACTCTTCCCAATTTCCCTGCATCTTCCATTGCTTCAGATATTTATCCAGTTTTCCCTTAAAGATTCAATGGTCTCTGCCTCAACCATTCCCTATGGCAAAGCATTTCTCGCTCCAACAACCGCCTGTGTAAAGAAATTAATTCTCCCAAGGTTGAGACATGTTAAAGTCCCAGATTTTATGACACTGGCAAAATCAGGGCTGTGCTTGTCCACGGTGAGGACACACATTTGTGCTGGCCAAGTTTTGTCGGACACTTCCCTTTACTTTCCTATGTCCCTATGCAAGGAAAACATGCACTGGGAGGGCAGCCCTGCCCTTTTGGCTGGCTGGGAACCAGAAAATTGGATGAACCAGCAGTTCGTAAAAAGCTGCAACTTTCCATTAAAGGGGAGTTCACTATTTTTCTGCCTTACACTGAAGGGAGATGTGCAGGTGCACTCTTGAAGGGATACGTATAGTCAGAGCTGTACCTAATACTCTTTTCATTTAATAACGACCTCTTGGAGAGCTTGGGGACAGGAAATACAATGAAGGAGGGTAGCATTCTTTGACTTGGAAGGCCATTGCTCCATTAAGCAGAGGTGCAAACTGGACAAGTGCTGAGGTAAGTGTTTCCCACCTTTGCATACTTGCTTATTCCACATCGAAACAAGGTGTGGACCGAATGTAAATACCCATCCTCTGTGTTTTCAGGTGTCATATACCTGTTTTTGCTGAAGAAATCATAGCAACACATTGCCATTAACAACTAGTTGGTTTATTAGCAAAAGGTTTAACAATCACACTACACATTACCAGTTCATCCACCAGGCCCACAACCTGGATCCCCTGAACTCAACTGGCTGGGGTTTTATTGAGTCTTGTGAACTCACAACTCAACAGCTCTATAACTATTTTAAAAGTAATGTTAATACAAGTGCCCCCTTATTAAAGGGGCACTAACACCGACAAATTAGACTTTCTGAAACTACAGTCAAATTTAAATTTGGTTGCCGAGGGTGGTGATGCGCTTCAGTCCCTCTGGTGTCCACCTCTCATGGAAGGCCGCGAGCATACCGCATGCTCCATCTCCAGGGACACCCTGGCGCGAACTTAACCGTGGAAGAGAGGCAGGCAGTCAAGCTGAACGACCCCCTTGACCGCCCTGTGCCTGGACCGGTTAATGGCCACCTTGGCCAGGACCAGGAACAGTCCTACGAGGAGGCCCTCCGACCTGCCCGCTCCCATCCGCACAGGGTGCCCAAAGATCAGGAATGATCAACAGCTCTACAACTCTTTTGTTGCGAAACAAATTAAACAATTAGTTCAAGTGCCCCCGATTAAAGGAAGGGGACACTCCAAGCACTTTTCAAGTGCCCTTTTTTTGTGTCTTTTGTGGGTTTTTTGGGGCACTAAAACCACAAATTATACGAGTGCCCCCTGGCTAAAAGGGGACACTAAAACCCGGCAATAAAACAAATTAAACTTTAAAATATATAAAATCAAATTAAAATTTGGTTGCCGGGGGTGATGATGCACTCCAGTCCCTCCGGCGCCCATCTCTCGCGAAAGGCAGTGAGCGCACCGGTGGACACCGCGTGCTCCATCTCCAGGGACACCCTGGTTCGGATGTAACCACGGAAGAGAGGCAGGTAGTTGGGCTGAACGATCCCCTCCAGCTCGCTGTCTGGACTGGCTAATGGCCACCTTGGCCAGGCCCAGGAGCAGTCCTACAAGGAGGCCCCCCGACCTGCCCGCTCCCCTCTGCACAGGGTGCCCAAAGATCAGCAATGATCAACAGCTCTACAAACCTCTGAGCATACTCACAGGTGCATACATTCCATCAGGGAGATAGCATAAAAGCATTCAGAGAACATTGATCAAATGCCACAGTACTCCTTCATACAGCAGAAAATTGAAGACAAGTTTCATTGTGAGCCAGTAAGCCTTACACTTAGCATTTCACAGTTTAGCTTGTGAAGAATACTGCCAGCAGAAACACCATGCATGCCAATTTGCAAAGTTCTGGCACTGACATGGAGATAATCTGGGCACATGGGTGCTCAGGTAGTCGCTAACACCTTCCTAAATATGTTCTGCTTGCACGCCATGCCACTGCACAACCACCAAGAGACTAACCGGACAGGTGATGACTCAGCTATACTGCAGCAACTCTCCCAGGATGATAAGATACCTTTCATCTTTTGTTGGGGTGATTGGCGAAGGTACCACCACCTAGCAAGTACCCTATATTTGTTGTCCTCCTTGCTCCATCATTTTGTTGATCTTCACTGCAAAGCAGGCACATGATACACAAAATATTTAATGGTTTTACATCTCCTGCAAGGTATTGTCTTATGGTTACTTTGCATACATGCCCTTTCTCTTCCTATAAGTTGTTCCTTAAATAAGGGGGCATTGGAGGAGAAGAATCTGATGAGGTGGCTTCCGCTGAGGGTGTCCTTGCATCCTTCCATTCAGACAAATCCCTCGGAATATTGATGAGGTGCCAGAACATGGGTAGATGCTGGCAGTGCAGTCCATGTTGGATGTGGCTTCAGCTGTTGAAGTGGACTTGCTGCCCATGGCCTCAGTCAAAGGAGTTCAGGGCAAATTCTATGACGGCATGGTCAGTTGCACAAGTATACAAGTGTGCAACTGGTATAGGGTGGTCATAAAATCCCAGGGATAGGCTGTGCACTAGGATTGATGAGACATGCAGTGAAGTTATCTGAGAGTCAAGTGAGAAATCCCAAGCATAAGAGCACAAGAAATAGGAGCAGGAGTAGGCCATTTGGTCCCTCGAGCTTGCTCCGCCATTCAATAAGATCATGGCCTGATCGGATATTGGCCTCAACTCCACTTCCCTGCCTGCTCCCCATAACTCTTGACTCCCTTATCGCTCAAAAGTATGTTCCTTCTGTACCAGGATGTCTCCCAGTCTGTTGCTGAAGTGCTGCAGGCTGAACTCTCCTTCTGAAGGTTCTGTTGCATGTTTCATGGTCTTCAGCCGCGTATGCTCATTGTGCATGGGATTGGGCAATCCCGTCTATCAGAGGTTATCACAACTACTAGCCTATCAGTCATTCAACTTTTTCCACACATCCTGATAGCTCCTGAGAGTTTTCAGCTGCAGCTTAAATAACCAATTACCTCCTTTAGAATATTTCAAAGATTCTCACCTCACCCACTTCCCCCTACCCCCCATCCCACCCACCTCGCCCAAAGCAAAAATCTGATTGAGGTGGTCCAGTGCTGCTCGCAGCATCTGAAGGCCCGGTCTCTAACACGGACACTTCTCAATTTTTATGGAGCCATTATGTACCAATATTGCGCACTTCCCAGCTGCATTAATGAGCTTCTTGCAGCATTTATTCTGGTTAAATGGCTCGTTAGTCGTTTGAAAAGCATTGAAGGATGATTATTGAGGTGCATTGTGACTGCGAGCTATTACTCATTACCACCAGCGCAATGACATTTTCAAGAATTGCACATTACATTGCAGCATTCTTCGCAATTTGCTGATACTGGAATTACATTTAGTGAGAATAGAAAGAAAAAAATCTAGCCCGTCATCATGAAGTAACGATGCACGGTGTCCAGAATATCTCTTTCTTTCAGACAGTGGAACAGCTCACATTGCTTGGATATGGTTGCTTGTTGAAAAAGAACTGAAGGTGAATCAGAATGGAGACGAGTCTTACAAACAGAATAATGCGACATCTTGTGCTTGTTGTCAAGGAACTCTTAAAGGAACATATGTCCTTCTCATTGTCGTGATGGCATGCTTCACCTCTTCGCCGGTACTTGAAGCAGCACTCAATGAAGGATGAAGGTCACATATTATAATGAGATTTTTGTTTGTCATCAAGCAACCATATCACTGGTGTCAGAAAAGTGAAGTATCCTTTGTAAGCGTTTTAGATTGGCGGGACCATATGGTCTTTCTTCAGATTTATGCACAGATGGCAATTGTGGACCAAGAAACTGTGGCAAACAGCCAGGAATCTCATTCATCAAGGCTACACCTTTTATCAACAGCACATCTGGTTGCTGTTTTCAATTAAAGTATCTTTTGGAATTGGTTTGCCTCTTGTGTGAATTATCTACTTCAACTTCTGCAATCCTGCTGTTTCTAAATGAAAATCAAAATGGATGTCATGTCATTTCCTCATTGACATGGAGCAGGAGATAAATGTTCAATTTACCGCCGCCCATTGTCGAAAGCGCCTGACTTTTATTTTCAGGAGGTTTCCACAATAGACAGCCAATCCGTGATGCCAGTTTAATAAGAACATACGAATTAGGAGCAGGAGTAGGCCATTCGGCCCCTCGAGCCTGCTTTGCCAGTCAATAAGATCATGGCTGATCTTTGACCTCAACTCCACTTGCCTGTACTATCCCCATATTCCTTGATTCCCTTAATAGGCAGTTAAAGATTTACCCCTGCGTATCATACAGCAGAACAGACAGACATGACCTTAGTTCAACATCCTATCTAAGGATGGCACTAGGGGCTGGTCTTCACACTGCACTATGATGGCATGTTTAAGCAGATACTCAAGAACACTCACAAGGTTTGAAGCACTCTTCGGTTCAATAGGTTAGGACGGGGCCACAGAAACCTCAGGATTAAACATGAAGAGACGTTGGAGCGATAATGAAATGGCTGGCACTAGTAGCTGCAGATATGCATTGGGTGCTGTAAGAACATTGGAATCGATAACTTGATAAGGTGATGGGCCATGTTTTGCGGCCCTCTAACAGGCGCATATGAATAATCTTCTTGACAGATCGTACGAATCCCTGGGAAAAAGGCATTCGCGGGTGGACAGTTACCCAACTTCTGCCCAGCGAATGCCCGTAAAATTCTTACGTCTGGTAAAAGCAGGCGTAGAGCCTACTTTTACCAGCGTAAGTGTTGTGTATCTATAAAGCAGGCACTCCCATGTTCCGCCACCAGGGAGCGCATCCCCTGAAGTCCCAAGGGATCCCAGCATCCCTTGGGAGCAATGTATATAAACCGGCCCCTAAGGCCTGTTCCTCACTCTGGAGTGTCTTAATAAAGACTAAGGTCACTGTTACTTTAACCTCCCTGTGTGCAGCCTCATCTGTGTTAGGAACACAATAACTGGCGACGAGTATACGAATCCAACGCAAAGATGCAGCAAACTGTGGGCATCCTGGAGAAGTTCTCGGAGGGTGAGGACTGGGAAGCCTATGTCAAATGACTAGACCAGTACTTTGTAGCCAATGAGCTGAACGGAGAAGGAAGCGCTGCAAAAAGGAGAGCGGTCCTCCTCACAGTCTGCGGGGCACCGACCTACAGCCTCATGAAGAATCTTCTGGCTCCGGTGAACCCCACAGATAAGTTGTATGAGGAGCTGAGTACACTGGTTCGGGAGGACCTTAACCGGAGGGAGAGCGTGCTGATGGCGAGGTATCGGTTCTACACGTGCCAGCGATCTGAAGGTCAGGAAGTGGTGAGCTACATCGCCGAGCTAAGGCGACTTGCAGGACAATGTGAGTTTGATGGCTACCTGGAGCAAATGCTCAGAGACATTTTTGTACTGGGCATTGGCCACGAGACCATCCAACCAAAACTTTTGACTGTAGAGACACCGACCCTCAGTAAGGCCATTGCAATAGCACAGGCGTTTATTTCCACTAGCGATAACACCAAACAAATCTCTCAGCACACAAGTGCTAGCAATGTTCATAAATTAACTGGAACTGTGTTTGCAAGCAGAAATGTTCAGGGCAGAAACCACGAGTCTGCAACTGCCAGCTGGCCTCAGGTGACCCAGATGACTCAGAGTCCGCAACAAAGGATGAATGCAAGGCAATTCACACCTTGTTGGTGTTGTGGAGGCTTCCATTCAGCCAATTCATGCCGCTTCAAAGGGTCTGTTTGCAAGAGCTGTGGTACAATGGGGCACCTCCAACAAGCTTGCAGATGAGCTGCAAGCTCTGCAAAACCTGCTAACCACCACGTGGTAGAGGAACATTGGTCCATGGTGGATCAAAGTAATTTAAAGCCTCAGAGAGAGGAGGCAGGTGCTGAAGTACATGGGAGTGCATGCTTTACAGATACACAACATCACTCCGCCCCCAAAGTCAAAGTGAAAACTATTTACAAGGTGAGGTGGTTGGGAGCCTTTCTTTCCCTGGTGGACGGCCTCGGTACAAATGTCTGCTCTGGTGTTTTGGCTGTGCCCTTGCTTGGCTGGCGTGTTGTTGGCCCTGCAGGGCTACTGGGTGAGCATGGCCTTGCTGGGCTGTTGGGCGTGATGGGTTCGATTTCATGGTCCGGGATGGTGTCGTTGATCCTTTGGGTGTGTGTTGTGGGCTCAAAAAATGTGGTGTCTGCTGTTGGTTGTTCAGGGCAGTCTGTGAACTGCAGTCTCGTTTGGTCCAGGTGCTTTCTGCAAATTTGTCCATTGTCTAGTTTGACTACAAACACGGGGTGCAACATTTTCGACGAAATGTCCACCTATAATGTAAAATTGAATGGCTTACCCGTAGCCATGGAACTGGACACTGGCACTAGCCAATCCATCATGAGTAAAAAGATGTTTGAGAGATTGTGGAGCACCAAGGCACTCAGACCAGCCCTGAGCCCCATCCACATGAAACTGAGAACGTACACCAAAGAGTTCATCGCTGTCCTGGGCAGCGCCATGGTCAAGATCACCTATGATGACACGGAGCACAAACTGCCACTCTGGATTGTCCCGGGCGATGGCCCCACACTGCTTGGAAGGAGCTGGCTGGGCAAAATCCGCTGGAACTGGGATGACATCCGAGTGCTATCACATGTCGATGAGGCCTCATGTACCCAGGTTCTTAACAAATTTCCTTCCCTTTTTGAGCCAGGCATTGGAAACTTTTCCAGGGCGAAGGTGCGGATCCACTTGGTCCCAGAGGCTCGACCCATTCGCCACAAAGCGCGTGAGGAACCTCACATGATGAGGGAGAGAGTGGAAATCGAGCTGGACAGGCTGCAACGTGAGGGCATCATCTCCCCAGTGGAATTCAGCAAGTGGGCCAGCCCGATTGTTCCAGTACTCAAAAGTGATGGCACGGTCAGGATTTGCGGCGATTATAAAGTAACTATTAACTATTTCTCGCTGCAGGACCAATATCCGCTACCAAAGGCAGACGACCTATTTGCAATGCTGGCAGGAGGCAAATTCTTCACCAAGCTCGACCTGACTTCGGCCTACATGATGCAGGAGCTGGAGGAGTCTTCGAAGGGCCTCACCTGCATCAACACGCACAAGGGACTGTTCATCTACAACAAATATCCGTTTGGAATTCAGTCGGCAACAGCGATCTTCCAGAGAAACATGGAGAGCCTACTCAAGTCGGTACCTCGCACGGTGGTTTTTCAGGACGACATATTGGTCACGGGTCAGGACACCGTCGAACACCTACAAAACCTGCAGGAGGTCCTCCAGCGACTGGATCACGTAGGGCTGCGGCTGAAGAGGTCGAAATACATCTTCATGGCAACAGAAGTGGAGTTTTTGGGGAGAAAGATCACGGCGGATGGCATTCGGCCCACAGACGCCAAGACAGAGGCTATCAGGAACGCGCCCAGGCCACAGAACGTTACAGAGCTGCGGTCGTTCCTGGGCCACCTAAACTATTTTGGTAACTTCCTACCGGGGTTAAGCACCCTCTTCGAGTCCCTACATGTGTTATTGCGTAAAGGTGAGAACTGGGTCTGGGGAAAAAAACAAGTAATTGCTTTTGAGAAAGCCAGAAACATTTTATGCTCCACAAGCTGCTTGTATTGTATAGCCCGTGTAAAAGACTTGTGCTAGCATGTGATGCATCATCGTACGGAGTCGGGTGTGTATTACAACAAGCTAACGTTGCGGTGAAGTTGCAAATTGTCGCCTATGCCTCCAGGAGCCTGTCTAAGGCCGAGAGGGCCTGCAACATGATTGAGAAAGAGGCATTAGCGTGTGTGTTCGGGGTAAAGAAAATGCATCAGTACCAGTTTGGCCTCAAATTTGAGCTGGAAACCGATCACAAGCCTCTCATATTCCTGTTCGTTGAAAACAAGGGGATAAATACTAATGCCTCAGCCCGCATACAATGGTGGGCACTCACGCTATCAGCATATAACTATACCATCCGCCACAGGCCAGGCACCGAGAACTGTGTGGATGCTCTCAGTCGGCTACCATAGCCCACCACGGGGGTGGAAATGGCGCAGCCTGCAAACTTGTTTATGGTGGCGCAGCCCGCAGACTTGTTGAGGGTCATGGAAGCGTTTGAAAATTATAAATCACCTGTCACGGCCCGCCAGATTAGGACTTGGACCACCCAAGATCCTCTGCTGTCCCAAGTAAAAAACTGTGTACTGCATGGGAGCTGGGCCAGCATCCCCGTTGAAATGCAAGAGCTAATCAAGCCGTTCCAGCGGCGAAAGGACGAGCTGTCCATTCAGGCAGACTACCTGTTGTTGCGTAACTGCATAGTACTACCCAAAAATGGCAGGGAGACGTTCATCTCGGATCTCCACAGCATACACCTGGGTATAGTAATGATGAAAGCGATAGCCAGATCCCATGTGTTGTGGCCCGGTATCGACGCTGACTTAGAGTCCTGTGTACAGCAATGCAGCGTATGTGTTCAGTTGAGCAACGCGCCCAGAGAGGCACTACTAAGTTTGTGGTCCTGGCCCCCCAGACCATGGTCGAGGATCCATGTCGACTATGCGGGCCCGTTTCTCGGTAAAATGTTCCTGCTGGTGGTGGATGCTTTTTCAAAATGGATTGAATGTGAAATAATGTCTGGAAGCACCGCCACCGCCACCATTGAAAGCCTGAGGGCCATGTTTGCCACCCACGGCCTGCCTGACATACTGGTCAGAGACAACAGGCCATGTTTCACCAGTGCCGAATTTAAAGAATTCATGACCGCAATGGGATCAAACATGTCAGCTCGGCCCCGTTTAAACCAGCCTCCAATGGGCAGGCAGAGCAGGCAGTACAAACAATCAAACAGAGCCTTAAACGAGTCACAGAAGGCTCACTCCAAACCGCCTGTCCCGAGTACTGCTCAGCTACCGCACAAGACCCCACTCGCTCACAGGGGTGCCCCCGGGCTGAGCTACTCATGAAAAGGACACTTAAAACCAGACTCTCGCTGGTTCACCCCAACCTGCATGATCAGGTAGAGAGCAGGCGGCAGCAACAAAATATAAACGATGGTCGCGCCACTGTGTCATGGGAAATTGATCTGAATGACCCTGTGTATGTGCTAAACTATGGACATGGTCCCAAATGGATCGCGGGAACGGTGATAGCTAAAGAAGGGAGTAGGGTGTTTGTAGTCAAACTAGACAATGGACAAGTTTGCAGAAAACACCTGGACCAAACGAGGCTGCGGTTCACAGACTGCCCTGAACAACCCACAGCAGACACCACCTTTTTCAAGCCCACAACACACACCCAAAGGATCAACGACACCACCCCGGACCAGGAAATTGAACCCATCACGTCCAACAGCCCAGAAAGGCCAGGCTCACCTAGCAGCCCTGCAGGGCCAACAGCACACCAGCACAGTGAGGGCACAGCCAACACACCAGAACAGACATTTGTACCAAGGTGGTCCACCAAGGAAAGAAAGGCTCCCGACTGCCTCACCTTGTAAATTGTTTTCACTTTGACTTTGAGCAGGGGAGTGATGTTGTGTATCTGTAAAGCATGCACTCCCATGTTCCACCACCAGGGAGCGCATCCCCTGAAGTCCAAAGGGATCCCAGCACCCCTTGGGAGCACTGTATATAAGCCGGCCCCTAAGGCCTGTTCCTCACTCTGGAGTGTCTTAATAAAGACTGAGGTCACTGTTACTTTAACCTCCCTGTGTGCAGTCTCATCTGTGTTAGGAACACAATAGTAAGAGTTTTAAAAAACAGAAGAAGAAAAATTTATCAATAATTTATGAGTGAATGATGCCTAAATTAGGCTTGTTGAACTGTCTTATATCAACCAATTTGTATTATAGTAGGATTCACACTACCAAAAAAGACTTGGATTTATATAATGCTTTCATGACCATCGGATGTCTCAAAGTGCTTTACAGCCAATGAAGTACTTTTGAAGTGTAGTCACTGTTGTAATGTGGGAAACGCGGCAGCCAATTTACGCACAGCAAGCTCCCACAATCAGTAATGTGATAATGACCAGATAATCTGTTTTTTTGGTGAGGTTGATTGAGGGACAAATATTGGTCAGGACACCAGGGATAACTCCCCTGCTCTTCTTCGAAATTGTACTATGTGATCTTTTACATCCATGTGATAGAGCAGACAGGACATCAGTTTAACATCTTATCCGAAAGACGGCACCTCCGACAGTGAAATGTTCCCTCAGCACTGCACTGCACTGGAGTGTCAGCCGAGATTTTTTTGTGCTTAAGTCCCTGGAGTGGGACTTGAACCCACAACCTTCTGACTCAGAGGCGAGGGTGCTGCCCACTGAGCCACTCCCATCAGAATCCATAACTACTGAGAGAATTAATTAACCCATCTATGCCAGTTATCAAAGTCAGACAACAAAAAATCATAAACTAACAGTTGTTTGTTAACCTTAGAATAATAGTTAGCAGCACTTGAACTTTGAGTAGACTGATCATTGGTAGATAGGGGTCATTGACAAATGTTACAAAGGCAGTCCAGCTATGTCACAGTAAAATGTTTCTACTTGTGGAGGAGACCAGAACTAGAGGCAATAAATATAAGATAGTCACTAATAAATCCAATAGGGAATTCATGAAAAACTTCTTTACCAAAGGAGTGGTAAGAATATGGAACATGCTACCACAAGGAGTGGTTGAGGTGAATAACATAGATGCATTTCAGAGGAAGCTAGATTAGCACATGAGGGATAATAGAATACAAGGGTATACTGATAGCAAACAGAAAATGCTTGAAATCTCAATGGGTCAGGCAGCATCCGTGGAGAGAAACAGAGTTAACGTTTCAGGTCAATGACCCTTCGTCAGAACTGGCAAAAGTTCAAAATGTAACAGATTCTTAAGGAAGTGCTGGGGCCCTGAAAGTGGGAGGGGAGGAAAGAACAAAAGGAAAGGTCTGTGATAGGGTGGAAGGCAGGAGAGATTTGAGAGACAAAAGGGATGATGGGCCAAATTGAGATGGTAATGGCAGAAGGTAGGAACCAAAAGATGAGTCTAGATAGGATGTGAATGGTGGAATAATTACCAGCTGCCATGGGAAACAGAAAATAAAATTAAAATAAAAAGTGGTGGGGGGGGGGGAGGTTGTAATAAAAAGAGAGGAAAGGGAACAAAATGTGGGCAGAGATTATGATCTGAAATTGTTGAATTCAATGTTGAGTCCGGAAGACTGGAAAGTGCCTAAACGAAAGATGAGGTGCTGTTCCTGTTTGCTGATTCTAAATTTACAGTTGAGATCAGTGTCTAAGACTGATGTAAATTGGCGAGATTCATTTAGGAATAGACTCCTTAGATAGCGGACATGTTAACAGCATTAGATAGCCAGTCTTTTGAATAGATTAAAGTCTACAGGCCTGTAGTTGGCAATGTTTCCAGAACTCACACGATCTCCTGTAAGCTGGTATAGATGAACTGGTTGCCTCTCATTCCTGTGTGAGGATGGTGTTAGCTTTATGAGATCTCAGACAGATGAACCTCCATTTGTTGAGGTGCTCTCCATTCCTCCTGGATCCTCTGCTCCTGGGCAAACTCATTTTCTACACTGTTAACCGTATCTGGACTAGTTAACTTAATTTTCGCCTACCTTGATCTTAGGGAAACCTGTGCATCGAAATGGCATTTTTATACCTGCCTGTATCTGGCTGGTATAGCCATACAGTGCTATAACCTCTCTCTCTCTGTCAGAGATGCACTGACCAATATTCAAGAGACTCTGTTCTACATATATCAGATAAAGCACTACTAAAAGAACTAGCACTAGTATCACTACTACTAAAGGGCCCAAATTTGGCCAGGAGTTGCTCCGTTTTTTCAAGAGCAACTTGATTTTTCTGGAATATCTTAAAAATACCCATTCTGCACATTTAATTTGCGCCAGTGTAAGTGAGTTAGCTAGGATTTTTTTAGTTTCGTTTTTTTTTTCAAAAGGGGGTGTTACCAGCCACCTATGCCTGTTTTGGCCATTTAAGCCAGTTTGGACAGCTAATAGTTGCTCCAAACTAACTTAGGCCAGCGTATGTGGCCACTTGTGGCCCGCACAGTAAACCCTTGCGGAGAATTAAGAAATCAGCGCAGGTAGCCTCCAAATGACGGTGTTATGATAGGAATGCTAGTATTTTTCTAAATCCCAAGCAGCGAGACTGGACAGGGTGTAGATGCTATCAGCCTGATTAAACTGAGTATGGGGTTTTTACAAGAATAAAAATGATCTTGTAATGAAGGCTGAAGTATAGGGGCCACTTAAGCAAGGGGAGGGTTTTCTTTGTAAATAATAGATCAAGGTGAGCAACGCTCTTGCCTAATGGATACGTGTGTGGCATCACATCACATTGGATTTTGACTTCTGCAGCACCAAAGAATTGCCCTGACTGGGTTTAGAAATTTAAAACTTAACAAAAAAAGCATGTCAAAATGTAAATTAAAATTTTGGTGTTCAGCATTGTGTAGTGTGACTCTGATAATTGGTAATATTCTATGCAGTAGTGGGTGAGCTATAAGATACTGCAGATAGGGAATTTTTAGTAAAGATAGCTAGATATTAAAGTACTGGAAAATCTTTGAAGATGCTTTCTCTCCCCCTCCCCCACCTCCAATCAAAACTCTTCCCCCCCCCGCCCCCGATCAAAACTCTTACCCCCCCCGATCAAAACTCTTCCCCCCTGCCCCCTCTGATTAAAACTCTTTCTCTCCTGATTAAAACTCTTTCCCCCCTGATCAAAGTCTTCCCACTGATCAAAACTCTTCCCCCCGCCCCCTCTGATCAAAACTCTTCCCCCCGCCCCCCCTGATTAAAACTCTTTCCCCACTGATTAAAACTCTTCCCCTCCCCCCCACCCCGATCAAAACTCTTCTCCCCACCAACTTGTTTCTTGTAGCCCTCAGCGCGGGAAGACAGCGGCTGGCCTGTGCAGCGGATCACTCGGCCCGGGATAGAGGTGAGATGCGTTGGGTCCCAAGCCGCAGGCATCATCATCACAATCATGGGAGGAGCTACTGCGCATGCGTGAACACTCTACTGCGCATGCGGACAGCTGTCGGCACTGTTTTCGGCGCAGGGATGTAACTCCGCCACCCATACTCCATGAGAAATGCCGCGCAAGGACCCAGGACACAAAGCAGAGCGGCCAGAATTGTTAGTAAGTTTCTAGGTGCCATTTCGAGCACACAAAGTCGGTGCATTTCGGGAGAGTGCACCGGAAAAAGGGGTTGGGGAAATTTGGGCCCTTGAACTAGTATCACCAGCAATTTCTGGCTCTAAATTCATATCTATGAACAGAAACAGTAAAAGTAGATTTGCACAGCAACCACTTTTCTCTCCTAGCTGCAGAGAAAAATACTTCCCACGGGAAAGAAAAGATTAAGTGGGGAGTCATTTCACCAGCTGCAGTAGTGTGTGAAAGTTTGGGGGACTTAATCACCAGTAAAATAAGTTAACTTTGAATGAACAACAACAACTTGCATTTATATAGCACCTCTAACCCAGTAAAAAGTCCCAAGGCACTTCAGAGCAGCGTCATCAAACAAAATTTGACACCGAGCCACGTAAGGAGATATTAAGAGATATTGGTCAAAGAGGTAGGTTTTTAAGGAGCATCTTAAGGAGGTGAGAGAGGTAGTGATGGAGAGGTTTAGGGAGGGAATTTCAGAGCTTATGCCCTAGGTAGCTGAACGCCCGGTAGCTAATAGTGGAGCGATTAAAATCAGGGATGAGCAAGAGTCATAATTGGAGGAGCACAGAGATCTCGGAGGGTTGTAGGGCTCTTAGAAAATGGGAATGAATGCTCATAGAAAAAGGGAATGTGTGCCTTCTCATATAACCAGTGTCTGTTTTTTTCATGTAATTTCTCCAGCGGTGGAATAAAAATGCAAACACAACTCAAAAACACATTTTTACTTCTTTTTTTTGTGAACCTTCTTTGCATTTCAAGAGGTGCAGGATTGAAGATAAGGCCAGGCATTTGTCCTTCCCTTGAGTCCAGGTGCAGGAAGCTACCTCCAGGCCTGTGAAGGAAATGGACAAGGCTACAAGAGTTTGGTTGACCAATAACCAAGCTGGTATTAAACTTCCTGTTGCCTGGTAGCACTGTTTGTGGTAGAGGTTGAGAAGTAGAGGATATTTTAAAAACGATCTGCTTACTCCTTACTGCTAGCAGTCAGGATTCGGCGCTCTCACTGCTGTGGTCCCGGTTCGATTCCCAGTCAAGGAATTAATTTTAAAATACTTGAAAGGGAAAATTTGCAGGGCTGTGGGGAAAGAGTAGGGGAGTTGGACGAATTGTGTAACTCTTTCAAAGAGCCGGTACAGACACAATGGGCTGAATGGCCTCCTTCTGTGCTGTTTCATTTGATGATTCTATGACACTATAATCCATTATTAGCCAGACACGCTTCATACAAATCCAAGATGAAATGTTAGATTCTAGCAGATGAATGTCAGATGGCCACTTAGTTACGATAATAGGATTAGGACCATCAGACTATAATTCCAACAATAATGTCCTGTGGGACCAAGACTGTTTTTTACACAAATGTCCAAACCAAGATCATTTCATTGATTGGCAGACTGACAGCATAGCAGAGTGTAATTTATTACCTTGGTTCAGAAGGCAGTCTCTTCATGCAGCAGTTACTACCTGCACTACACTCAAACTCAAGTAGATAAGTAATGCTCTAAGACATCGCCAAGGCAACATTTCGAGTGCCCCACACTCCTTCACCAAGCACTGCTGCCTCCACCTATGTGCCGAGAAAGACCTGTCATTT
Organism: Pristiophorus japonicus; assembly: GCF_044704955.1. Lineage (NCBI taxonomy): Eukaryota > Metazoa > Chordata > Chondrichthyes > Pristiophoridae > Pristiophorus > Pristiophorus japonicus. The sequence goes on from NC_091991.1 coordinate 28,279,570, forward strand.
AGCAAAACTGATGTGGTTATTAATCACAGACAATTGAATTGTCTGGAAATATCTATCTGCGTAAGTGCTTATGCCAGTGGAGAATTGTGCATGTGGGCGCTGGAGAATTGCAAGTTCCTGAATTTTCTCACTTGCCAGCCAGTGAGACAATCCCTGTGCCCTTTCCCTGCACATTCTTGTGCAGCATGTGCGATGCATTTGCAGGGCTATGGGGAAAGAGTAGAGGGGTAGGACTAATTGTATAACTCTTTCAAAGAGCCGGCACAGGCATGTTGGGCTGAATTGCCTCATGTGCTGTAATTTTTTGGTGGGGCCTGTCATATATGTGGACTTGTATTTACTCTGTACAGCCACCAGAGGGCTCATTCCCTGGAGTCCCAAGAGATCCCATAATCCCTTTGGAGCACAGGTATTTAAGAAGGCTTCACAGGTTGGAGAGGCACTCTGGAGACCTGCAATAAAAGACTACGGTCACACTTTACTTTGAGCTCACAGTGTTCAGTCTCCATACACGACAACTGGCAATGAGATACAGATAGCGAATTCAAAGATGCAGAGAACAGTGGGCATCCTGGAGAAATTTTCAGAGGGAGATGATTGGGAAATTTTTGTGGAGCAACTCGACCAATACTTCATGGCCAACGAGCTAGATAGGGAAGAGAGCGCTGCCAAACGAAGGGCGATCCTCCTCACCATCTGTGGGGCACCAACATATGGTCTCATGAAGAATCTACTCACTCCAGCGAAACCCACGGAGAAATCATACGACGATTTGTGCACACTGGTCCAAGAGCATTTGAACCCGAAGGAAAGCGTTCTGATGGCGAGGTACCGGTTCTACACCTACAAAAGATCTGAAGGCCAGGAAGTGGCGAGTTATGTCGCCGAGCTAAGACGCCTTGCAGGACATTGCGAATTTGAAGGACATTTGGAGCACATGCTTAGAGACTTTTTCGTACTTGGCATTGGCCACAAAACCATACTTCGCAAACTTTTGACTGTAGAGACCCCAACCTTGAGTAAGGCCATAGCGATAGCCCAGGCGTTCATTGCCACCAGTGACAATACGAAGAAAATCTCTCAGCACACAAGTGCTGCTACAAGTACTGTGAACAAAGTGATGTTGTTTGCGAATCATAACTTACATGGCAGGTCACACATACCTGCAGCTACACATCCGCAGATGTCTCAGAGTCCACCATCAAGGGTGATGAATGCAAGGCCATTAACACCTTGTTGGCGCTGCGGGGGTGATCATCATTTCCATTCCTGCCAATTCAAATGATACGTTTTGCAAGGACTGTGGAACAATAGGACACCTCCAACGAGTGTGCAGGGAGATGCTAAACCTGTTAAACCTGCAAACCACAATGTTGCAGAGGAGGATCATGACGAAACAGAGCCTCAGATAGAGGAGGCAGAGGTACATGGGGTGCACACATTCACCACGAATTGTCCCCCGATAATGCTGAATGTTGAACTAAATGGACTCCCGGTATCAATGGAGCTGGACACGGGCGCAAGCCAGTCCATCATGGGCAAAAAGACTTTAGAAAGGTTGTGATGCAACAAGGCCTCAAGGCCAGTCTTAACTCCAATACGCACTAAGAACTTAGACAAAAGAACTCATTCCTGTAATCGGCAGCGCTACCGTAAAGGTCCCCTACGATGGAGCGGTGCACAAGCTACCACTCTGGGTGGTACCGGGCGAAGGTCCCACACTGCTCAGCAGGAGTTGACTGGGAAAGATACGCTGGAACTGGGACGACATCCGAGCGCTATCGCCCGCTGATGACACTTCGTGTGCCCAGGTCTTAAACAAATTTCTTTCGCTGTTCGAACCAGGCATCAGGAAATTCCAAGGAGCTAAAGTGCAGATCCACCTAATTCCGGGGGCGCGACCCATCCAGCACAAGGCGAGAGCAGTACCGTACATGATGAGAGAAAGGGTAGAGATCGAGCTAGACCGGCTACAATGAGAGGGCATCATTTCACCGACCGAGTTCAGCAAGTGGACCAGTCCTATTGTCCCAGTCCTCAAGGGAGACGACTCCGTCAGAATCTGTGATGATTACAAAGTAACTATCAATCGTTTCTCCCTGCAGGACCAATACCCACTACCAAAAGCCGATGACCTCTTTGCAATGCTGGCGGGAGAAAAGACATTCACGAAACTGGATCTGACTTCAGCTTACATGATGCAGGAACTGGAGGAATCATCGAAGGCCCTCACCTGCATCAACATACACAAAGGTCTTTTTGTTTATAACAGATGTTCATTTGGAATCCAATCAGTGGAGGCGATATTCCAGAGAAACATGGAACGTTTACTGAAGTCGGTCCCGCACACCGTGGTCTTCCAGGACGACATCTTGGTCACAGGTTGGAACACAGGCGAGCACCTGCAGAACCTGGAGGAGGTTCTTAGTCAACTCAACCGTGTGGGGTTCAGGTTAAAATGCTTGAAGTGCCTTTTCCTGGCGCCTGAAGTGGAGTTCTTGGGAAGGAGGATTACAGCGGACAGCATCAGGCCCACCACCGCGAAGACGGAGGCAATCGAGAATGCACCGAGGCGACAGAACGTGACGGAACTGCGGTCGTTTCTGGGACTGTTGAACTACTTTGGTAACATCTTACCGGGTCTCAGTACCCTGATAGAACCACTATATGTCTTACTACGAAAAGGGGGTGAATGGGTTTAGGGCAAAAGCCAAGAAAATGCCTTTGTAAAAGCGAGAACATTGTTATGCTCAAACAAATTACTTGTGTTGTATGATCCATGTAAGCGTTTGATACTAGCATGTGATGCATCGTCATATGGCGTTGGGTGTGTATTGCAACAAGCTAATGATTTCGGGAAACTGCAACTGGTTGCTTATGCATCCAGAAGTCTGTCTAAAGCCGAGACAGTCTACAGCATGATTGAAAAAGAAGCGTTAGCCTGTGTCTATGGCATAAAGAAAATGCATCATTACCTGTTTGGGCTAAAATTCGAATTGGAAACTGATATAAGCCACTTATATCCCTATTTTCCGAGAGTAAAGGGATAAATACCAATGCATCGGCCCGCATCCAGAGATGGGCGCTCACGTTGTCCGCATACAACTACGCCATCCGCCACAGACCAGGCACAGAAAACTGCGCCGATGCTCTCAGTAGGTTGCCATTTTCCACCACGCGGGTGGAAATGGCGCAGCCTGCAGATCTAGCCATGGTTATGGAAGCATTCGAGAGTGAGCACTCACCCGTCACTGCCCGGCAGATCAAAACCTGGACAAGCCAGGACCCCTTATTATCTCTAGTCAAAAGCTGTGTGCTTCACAGGAGCTGATCCAGTGTCCCAGTGGAAATGCAGGAAGAGATAAAGCCGTTCCAGCGGCGCAAAGATGAAATGTCTATACAGGCAGACTGCCTTCTGTGGGGCAATCGAGTAGTGGTCCCCAAGAAAGGCAGAGACACTTTCATCAATGACCTCCACAGTGCCCACCCAGGCATCGTAATGATGAAAGCGATAGCCAGATCCCACATGTGGTGGCCCGGTATCGATGCGGACTTATTCGAGTCCTGCATTCACAGATGTAATACATGTTTGCAATTAAGCAATGTACCCAGGGAGGCGCCGCTAAGTTTATGGTCTTGGCCCTCCAAACCGTGGTCTAGAGTACACGTCGACTATGCAGGCCCGTTCTTGGTTAAAATGTTCCTTGTGATTGTAGACGCGTATTCCAAGTGGATTGAATGTGAGATAATGTCGGCTAGCACATCCACTACCACTACTGAAAGCCTGCGGGCCATGTTTGCCACTCACGGCTTACCCGATGTTCTGGTGAGCGACAACGGGCCATGTTTTACCAGTGCTGAGTTCAAAGAATTCATGATCCGTAACGGGATCAAACATGTCACATCTGCCCCCAGTGTCCAATGGTCAGGCAGAGAGAGCAGTGCAAACCATCAAGCAAGGCTTGAAGAGGGTAACTGAAGGCTCACTGCAGACTCGCCTATCCCGAGTCCTGCTTAGCTACCGCACGAGACCCCACTCACTCACTGGAATCCCACCTGCTGAACTGCTCATGAAAAGAGCACTTAAGACAAGGCTCTCGTTAGTTCACCCTGATCTACATGAACAGGTAGAGAGCAGGCGGCTTCAACAAAGTGCATACCATGTTAAAGCAAATGTGTCACGCGAGATTGAAGTCAATGATCCTGTATTTGTATTAAATTATGGACAAGGTCCCAAGTGGCTTCCCGGCACTGTCGTGGCCAAAGAGGGGAGCAGATTGTTTCGGGTCAAACTTTCAAATGGACTCATTCACCAGAAACACTTGGATCAAATCAAACTCAGATTCATGGACTACCCTGAGCAACCCACCTTGGACCCTACCTTTTCTCATCCCCCAACATACACACCAGTGGCAACCAACACCACGGTTGACCACGAAGCAGAACCCATCATCTAAAGCAGCCCTGCAGGGCCCAACACACCACTCAGCCCAGCAAGGCCAGCTATACAGCAGCCCAGCGAGGGCCCAAGAAATGATTCAACAACACCAGCTTTCACACCGAGACGATCAACCAGGGCAAGAAGGGCCCCAGATCGACTCACATTGTAAATAGTTACACTATCGACTTTGGGCGGGGGCGGGGTGGGGGGGGAAATGTTGTTATATATGTGGACTTGTATTTACTCTGTACAGCCACCAGAGTGCTCATTCTCCAGAGTCCCAATGGATTCCATAATCCCTTGGGAGCACAAGTATTTAAAAAGGCTTCACAGGTTGGAGAGGCACTCTGGAGACCTGCAATAAAAGACTAAGGTCACACTTTACTTTGAGCTCACAGTGTTCAGTCTGACTCTTTCTCAATACACTACAGGGCCTGCCCTGAAAGCTCTGGTCTAGGAAATTTGCTGAATTACAGGAACGATCAGAGAAATGGAGAGGGGTTGTTTGAGGTCATTCAGGATAGCAAAGCACTCTGGATTAGCGCCAGCCCGATCAGTATGCTAGCAGTGAAACCATTGAAGTAATGATGAATGGGAAAGTTACAGCTGAAAGACTTGAAGTTACATAGAATTACATAATCTACAGCACAGCAATGGGCCACTCGGCTCAACAGGTCCATGCCAATGTTAATGCTCCACACGAACCTCCTCCCAACCTATTCATCTCACCCCATCAGCATATCCTTCTGTTCCTTTCTCCCTCATGTACTTCTCTAGCTTCCTCTTGAAGGCATCTATGTTGCCATGCAAAAGGATGAAAGGTTGGGAGAACAGTGGAGATGGCTGATGAACTCAAATGAGATGAGAAAGGGATATGTTGACCCACCAGGGGATTTAAAGTTGGGTGACTCAAAGGAGTTGAGGCAGGCTGTAAGGATTTCAGAATGAACACAAGTACGCCCACTTCCATTGGTTTGAAGTTAAGTTAAGGGAATAAAGGGTTATGGGGAGTGGACAGGGAAGTGGAGCTGAGTCCATGATCAGATCAGCCATGATCTTACGAAATGGCAGAGTAGGCTCGATGGGCCAAATGGCCTCCTCCTGCTCCTATTTCTTATTAGCAATTCTAATTTCTGAATGAATACTTCCTTGACGGAGCAACCTGAAATTTCCCTGCATAGGATGTGCAGTGCACGTATGTATCCAGTTAAATGGTGGCAGGAGCCCTTTAGATTACTCTCACCTGTTGAACCCATGTCAACGTTCCATTATTATGATTTCAAAATCATGATGGGGTCTAGACAGAGTAGATAAAGGGAACCTGTTCCCATTGGCAGAAGGGCCGAGATTCAGAGGTCACGGGTTCAAGGTGATTGGCAAAAGAACCAAAGGCGACATGAGGAAAAACTTTTTTACGCAGCGAGTGGTTAGGATCTGGAACGCATTGCCTGATAGGGTGACGGAGGCAGATTCAATCATGGCTTTCAAAAGGGAGTTGGATAAGTACCTGAAGGAAAAAAAATTGCAGGGCTACGGGGAAAGGGCAGGGGAGTGGGACTAGCTGAAGTGCTCTTGCAGAGAGCCGGCACGGGCTCGACGGGCTTGACGGCCCCCCCGAGTTGGGGTGAGGTCAAAGCTGCGGACTGTAGTTCCGCCCACCCGCCCACCTCTAAAAAGTCTCCAGAAGTTTTAGGCCAAGCCACTTTCGATTGAGGAATAAATACAGAAGGGTTTTATGATCTCACATAAGAGAATTGAAGAAAGCAACTTTGATTGAGGTTTTTAGGATTTTGAAAGGAACTGATTGGGTGGATAGAAAGAAACTTTCTCCATTGGCGGGGGAGTCTAGGACGATGGGGACATAACCTTAAGATCAGAGCCAGGCCATTCAGGAAAGTAGTTAGGAAACACTTCGTCGCACAAAGGATGGGGTAGTACAGCCACGTAAGAACTCATGTTAAGAGTGGAAACGAGTCTCCCTCGATTCCGAGGGACTGCCTTTGATGAGAAGTGTGGAACTCTCTCTCATAAAAAGCAATAGATTCTAGCTCAGTTAATAATTTTAAATCTGAGATTGATAGATTTTTGCTAGCAAGGATATAAAAAGGATATGGAGCCATGTAGATGGAGTTAAGATGCAAATCAGCCATGATCTCATTGAATGGCGGAACAGCCTCGAGGGGCTGAATGGCCTCCTCCTGTTCCTATGTTACTGCAGCCAAGGAGATCCTACTCACATATGGTAGTATACTTTGCTCATCAGAAACAAAGGGCTTATTGATGTTTATACTGTAGGAAGTAATGGATCTAACTCAAGATGGTGCTGAAAGCAGACTCAATCTTATCTTTCAAAAGGGAGTTAGATATTTATCTGCAGGAAAATAAAATGCAAGGCTGCGGGGAAAGGGCAGGGGGGTGGGACTAGCTGAGAGATGGCAAGGGCTCGATGGGCCAAATGGCTTTCTTCCGTGCTGTAACCATTCCATGAATCTATGGCAGTATGTGACATTTTGCTTCTACAGGTTGAATGTCCCTTATCCAGAACTAATTTATCCAGAACCACCCCTCGTCCAGAATCATTCCCGGCCACCGGGTGGAGCATGCGTAGAATTGCATCAAGAACAAATTGAACAAATTGAAGTCCTTCCTTGCTGCCGACTCCCGCAATCGGCTGGCCTGACCCCGCGATCCACCGCGGCTCACTCCCTCCATGATCTCTCTGCCGCACACCCAGCCCCAAGCCAGCCAGCCCTGATATCCCCTTGCTCAGTACCTGTACCATCCAATTTAACATGACCTCCCCTCATCCAGAAAAATCCCTTATCCAGAACAGGCCAGGTCCTGAGGGTTCCGGATAAGGGAGGTTCAAACGTGTTACAAAAGGAAACTGGCCAATCAGGTACGCTTGTTGATTTCAAAATCAACGAACTCTTAAATTGACGCTGAACTGGCAAAGATTTCAAATACCCAGCTTATTTGAAAGGACCCGACTGCTGCCAATGAAGTTGAAGTATTTGTGTGCGCGCAGTTTCAGTGTTTTTTTTTCGGTTGTTCGCTAACTGGAAAGAAAATATTGTCGCCATTGCAAAGAAAACACTTCCAGAGGGAAATCATGAAAAGCGCTCGCCACTGCCGCACAGAGCCACATCAGGAAGAAAATCTGTGCCAGTAAATCACAGTTGGCCTCCATTTTTATTAATTTTCTTATTTTTATTAATGTTCTTCTTCGTTCCCTTCACACGGAGCTCGTGCACCGTACAAATAAATCCCCGCAACCCTCCCGCCGTGAAAATATCACACATTAATACTTAAACCAACCATGCTATGATTATACTTTATTAAACCAACCCAGAGCTTCATAGATTACATAGAGTTAGCCATGCGCTGACTGTATTATTATACATTCATTCTCAAACCACCACAGATTTACGCGCAGAACGCTTCTACGCAGCTTCCGGTTCGCTGGCAGCAGTCACTCTGTATTTGAAATTGTCTAGCAAATAGGCAAAGTTTGTTTCAGAAACACAAAGGTCCAGTTCGATAGCGTGATTACAATGCACGATAAACCTTTGGCGCACAGGAAGGTGAAGGAGTGCAGTCTTCGAAAATCCACTAGTTACAGAGGGCGGCAGGAAATCATGGCCCAGGTAAACCTGGGCTCCACAACTCCGAGGAAATGGAAGGACATCCTCAAGTTCTAAAAATTACAACTAAGATTAATTAAATAACACCAGCCCTTCTTAATATTGAAGAAGATGGGTGAACAGTATAAAACACCAGTTAGGCCACAGCTGGAGTACTGCGTGCAGTTCTGGTCACCGCATTACAGGAAATATGTGATTGTGCTAGAGAGGGTACAGAGGAGATTTATGAGGATGTTGCCTGGACGGGAGAATTTTAGCTATGAGGAAAGATTGGAAAGGCTGTGTCTGTTTTCTTTGGAACAGAGGAAGCTGAGGGGAGACTTTATTGAGGTGTATAAAATTATGAGGGGCCTGGATAGGAAGGACCCATTTCCCTTAACAGAGACGGTCAACAACCAGGGGACACAGATTTAAAGTAATTGGTAGAAGGTTTCGAAGGGATTTGAGGGGAAAGTTTTCTCACCCAGAGGGTGGTGGGGGTCTGGAACACACTGCCTGAAAGGGTGGTAGAGGCAGAAACCCTCACCATATTTAGAAAGTACTTGGATAAGCACTCGAAGTGCCATAACCTACAGGGCTACGGCCCAAGAACTGGAAAGTGGGATTAGGTTGGGTAGCTCTTTGTCGACCAGTGTGGACGCGATGGGCCGAAATGACCTCCTTCCATGCTGTAAATTTCTATGTTTGTATGATTCTATGAACATGTAATGAAGTACTGTGAATAGTGGGAATTTTTTTGAAGATATATGAGTAAAATAATCGAAATACTGTCACACTTAAATTAACGAATTTCCCATTGCTTAGTGTGGTACTGTCACCAGGAGGTCGATTTAACAAGTTTGGAATGCTTTGAGACATCATTAGCTATGATCTAAAACCACATAACAGGGTGGGCCACGAGAAGGCTGCCACTTCCCATTGACAGCTCAATCATGCTTAATATGGATAGGAAGGGTCTATATGGCAGATGAAATTATAAGTGGCAATTCTTTCACGGAAAGATTAATGAATTCAATCAATGAATGTAGTGTCAACTGACAAATCAAACTCTTATTAATTCACATTGTTCTCGTGCACTAAACTTCATTGGTTGTAAAGTGCTTTGAGACATCCAGTGGTCGTAAAAGGTGCTATATAAATGCAAGTCTTTCTTTTTCTTTCCTTAAACAAGGTGGCAAGAAGGAAAAGAGATGATGGACTATCCACCATGGAGCCCTTCAGAACACATGAGCAGGACATAGTGGAATTCATCGGGAGGTAGGTTTGCGCACTAAGAGGTTAAAGATACACATGTAACGCCTGGCATGTATCCTTTTGAACTGGTGCAGTAGAACACCCATAATCTGAATACTGGCAGTCCACAAGGGTCAGTAATATAAACAGGGAGAGATAGCTTAAAAAGAGCAGTTCCTATTGGCAAAAAAGAGCACTTACTTTTGGTGTGGGGTTTTAAGGGCAGACTTTTGTCATCTTGAGTAACTCATTTTTGTAGACTTTATAAAATACATATCATTGCTGGAGCAACAAAGCAACACCTTTATCAGCTATGACTCTGCTCCACATCTTTTAGGTGTAATTCTGCATCCCGTGCTACTCCTGAATTTCGTTCTGGCTCCCGGTGCTGATTTTAAGCTGTATTTAAAGGCCAATTTTCCCTCCCATATTAAAACTGAAATGGGTGTTCACATCACTCCTCTGTTTTCTTTAGGTCCATCAGTACTTCAAATACTGAGGAATAAGTCACTAACTATTTTCAATTCCAATCAGTTTTTGCAGCATTTTGTGCTGTACACTATATGCACACACACCCTCACGTTTAAAATTGTAGAATTTCACTTTAGTACAATATTATAACTTAAGAATACAGCAGACATCTTATCCAATTCCAATACAGGAGATCAGCCCTAGCATCTTTATCCACTTTCAAACCATGTAGCCCGTTTTGCATTGACACCGTGCAGGTCACTCACGCTCCCTATGGAACAGTCATTTTAAGTAAGCCAAACCTGACCAGGAAAGGTCGCCATACATCATTGCTGTCTGCTCTGCAGGAGCTAAAGCCAGAACTGCAATTTTTCTTAACGTATAATGGAGTCAGTGGTGATTACTGTGCAGCACAGAAATGATCTAGTCTGTACTGAATACGAGCAGAGATATATTTATTGTAACTTCACGCCACAGAAATTTTACAGAATTATATTTTTGCAACAGGCCTGGATGTAATTTTTGGCAGCGATTTTCTGAAGACTGAACTTTAGAAGAACGATGTCTGAGCACTTAATGGGTCACCCTGAGCCTTACCTTGCTGCCGAAGAAATTTGCAGGATTACTAGGATAAATATACGAATGCATGTCGTATTAACACAGGAGATTAGTATAAGCCTCTGAGTCTTTTCACGAGCTCATTATTGTGACAAATGACAGTGGTGTACAACGGCTACGGAGATATACGGAACTGCAAGTGCTGGAAATGAGAACACAAAATGTTCAGGAGGTTGTTCAGTGTGGGAAAGGGGGAGATAGGTTTACGTTTGTGGTGCGCCCCTTCAGCAGAAGATCGTCATTCTTGCAGGAGATTTGAATTTGAGCTGAGGTGGAAAATTCTGTTGGGAGCGGGCTAGACTGAGGACACGGTCAGGTTGAAGCAGAGAGTTTGGTTGGCCTCGGTCCAATTACATCTAAGCATGAACAGTTGCTTAGAAGCCAGTGCAATGTCTTGGGGGATTTCTACATTCCGGCTACCCTTGTTACAGTGTCAACTGTGGCTCAGTGGATAGTGTGAGATATTTTTAGGACATCGCTGAGAAACACACTACACAAGATGGCTCCAATACAGAAACTGTCATCATGTGACCTTGCCACATGATCCTTTATTATTTACATCAGTCGTAGCAGTACATCAGTAGTCCACTAGGTGGAACTCTCTATTACACTCACCTTTGAGTCAGAAGGTTGTGGGTTCAAATTCCACTCCAAGGACTTGAGCGCATAAATCTTGGCTGACATTCCCAGTGCAGTGTCGAAGTAGGTTGCACTGTCGGAGGAACCTACTTTCAGATGAGACATTAAATCGAGGCCCAGTCTGCGCTCTCAAGTGGATGCAAAAGATTCCGTGGCACATAGAAACATAGAAACATAGAAAATAGGTGCAGGAGTAAGCCATTCGGCCCTTCTAGCCTGCACCGCCATTCAATGAGTTCATGGCTGAACATTCAACTTCAGTACCCCATTCCTGCTTTCTCGCCATACCCCTTGATCCCCCGAGTAGTAAGGACCTCATCTAACTCCTTTTTGAATATATTTAGTGAATTGGCCTCAACAACTTTCTGTGGTAGAGAATTCCACAGGTTCACCACTCTCTGGGTGAAGAAGTTCCTCCGCATCTCGGTCCTAAATGGCTTACCCCTTATCCTTAGACTGTGACCTCTGGTTCTGGACTTCCCCAACATTGGGAACATTCTTCCTGCATCTAACCTGTCTAACCCCGTCAGAATTTTAAATGTTTCTATGAGGTCCCCTCTCATTCTTCTGAACTCCAGTGAATACAAGCCCAGTTGATCCAATCTTTCTTGATAGGTCAGTCCCGCCATCCCGGGAATCAGTCTGGTGAACCTTCGCTGCACTCCCTCAATAGCAAGAATGTCCTTCCTCAGGTTAGGAGACCAAAACTGTACACAATACTCCAGGTGTGGCCTCACCAATGCCCTGTACAACTGTAGCAACACCTCCCTGCCCCTGTACTCAAATCCCCTTGCTATGAAGGCCAACATGCCATTTGCTTTCTTAACCGCCTGCTGCACCTGCATGCCAACCTTCAATGACTGATGTACCATGACACCCAGGTCTCTTTGCACCTCCCCTTTTCCTAATCTGTCACCATTCAGATAATAGTCTGTCTCTCTGTTTTTACCACCAAAGTGGATAACCTCACATTTATCCACATTATACTTCATCTGCCATGCATTTTCCCACTCACCTAACCTATCCAAGACGTTCTGCAGCCTCACAGCATCCTCCTCGCAGCTCACACTGCCACCCATTTAATCCCCTCATCTAAATCATTAATGTACAGTGTAAACAGCTGGGGCCCCAGCACAGAACCTTGCGGTACCCCACTAGTCACTGACTGCCATTCTGAAAAGTACCCATTTACTCCTACTCTTTGCTTCCTGTCTGACAACCAGTTCTCAATCCATGTCAGTACACTATCCCCAATCCCATGTGCTCTAACTTTGCACATCAATCTCTTGTGTGGGACCTTGTCGGACGCCTTCTGAGGGTCCAAATATACCACATCAACTGGTTCTCCCTTGTCCACTCTACTGGAAACATCCTCAAAAAATTCCAGAAGATTTGTCAAGCATGATTTCCCTTTCACAAATCCATGCTGACTTGGACCTATCATGTCACCTCTTTCCAAATGCACTGCTATGACATCCTTAATAATTGATTCCATCATTTTACCCACTACCGATGTCAGGCTGACCGGTCTATAATTTCCTGTTTTCTCTCTCCCTCCTTTTTTAAAAAGTGGGGTTACATTGGCTACCCTCCACTCTATAGGAACTGATCCAGAGTCAATGGAATGTTGGAAAATGACTGTCAACACATCCACTATTTCCAAGGCCACCTCCTTAAGTACTCTGGGATGCAGTCCATCAGGCCCTGGGGATTTATCGGCCTTCAATCCCATCAATTTCCCCAACACAATTTCCCAGCTAATGAGGATTTCCCTCAGTTCCTCCTCCTTATTGACCCCCCGACCCCTTTTATAACCGGAAGGTTGTTCGTGTCCTCCTTCGTGAATACCGAACCAAAGTACTTGTTCAATTGGTCCGCCATTTCTTTGTTCCCCGTTATGACTTCCTCTGATTCTGACTGCAGGGGACCTACGTTTGTCTTTACTAACCTTTTTCTCTTTACATATCTATAGAAACTTTTGCAATCCATCTTAATGTTCTCTGCAAGCTTCTTCTCATACTCCATTTTCCCTGCCCTAATCAAACCCTTTGTCCTCCTCTGCTGAGTTCTAAATTTCTCCCACTCCCCAAGTTCGCTGCTATTTCTGGCCAATTTGTATGCCACTTCCTTGGCTTTAATACTATCCCTGATTTCCCTTGAGCCACCTTCCCTTTTTTATTTTTACGCCAGACAGGAATGTACAATTGTTGTAGTTCATCCATGCGGTCTCTAAATGTCTGCCATTGCCCATCCACAGTCAACCCCTTAAGTATCATTCGCCAATCCATCCCAGCGAATTCACGCCTCATACCTTCAAAGTTAGCCTTCTTTAAGTTCTGGACCATGGTCTCTGAATTAACTGCTTCATTCTCCATCCCAATGCAGAATTCCACCATATTATGGTCACTCTTCCCCAAGGGGCCTCGCACAATGAGATTGCTAATTAATCCTCTCTCATTACATAACACCCAGTCTAAGATGGCCTCCCCCCTAGTTGGTTCCTCGACATATTGGTCTAAAAAACCATCCCTTATGCACTCCAGGAAATCCTCCTCCACCGTATTGCTTCCAGTTTGGTTAGCCCAATCTATGTGCATATTAAAGTCACCCATTATAACTGCTGCACCTTTATTGCACGCACCCCTAATTTCATGTTTGATGCCCTCCCCAACATCACTACTACTGTTTGGAGGTCTGTACACAACTCCCACTAACGTTTTTTGCCCTTTGGCGTTCTGCAGCTCTACCCATATAGATTCCACATCATCCAAGCTAATGTCTTCCTAACTATTGCCTTAATCTCCTCCTTAACCAGCAATGCTACCCCACCTCCTTTTCCTTTTATTCTATCCTTCCTGAATGTTGAATACCCCTGGATGTTGAGTTCCCAGCCCTGATCATCCTGGAGCCACGTCTCCGTAATCCCAATCACATCATATTTGTTAACATCTATTTGCACAGTTAATTCACCCACCTTATTGCGGATACTCCTTGCATTAAGACACAAAGCCTTTAGGCTTGTTTTTTTAACACCCTCTGTCCTTTTAGAATTTTGCTGTACAATGGCCCTTTTTGTTCTTTGCCTTGGGTTTCTCTGCCCTCCACTTTTACTCATCTCCTTTCTGTCTTTTGCTTTTGCCTCCTTTTTGTTTCCCTCTATCTCCCTGCATTGGTTCCCATCCCCCTGCCATATTAGTTTAACTCCTCCCCAACAGCACTAGCAAACACTCCCCCGAGGACATTGGTTCCGATTCTGCCCAGGTGCAGACCGTCCGGATTGTACTGGTCCCACCTCCCCCAGAACCGGTTCCAATGCCCCAGGAATTTGAATCCCTCCCTGCTGCACCATTGCTCAAGCCACGTATTCATCTGAGCTATCCTGCGATTCCTACTCTGACTAGCACGTGGCACTGGTAGCAATCCCGAGATTACTACTTTTGAGGTCCTACTTTTTAATTTAGCTCCTAGCTCCTTAAATTCATTTCGTAGGACCTCATCCCTTTTTTTACCTATGTCGTTGGTACCAACGTGCACCACGACAACTGGCTGTTCTCCCTCCCTTTTTAGAATGTCCTGCACCCGCTCCGAGACATCCTTGACCCTTGCACCAGGGAGGCAACATACCATCCTGGAGTCTCGGTTGCGGCCGCAGAAACGTCTATCTATTCCCCTTACAATTGAATCCCCTATCACTATCGCTCGCCCACTCTTTTTCCTGCCCTCCTGTGCAGCAGAGCCAGCCACGGTGCCATGAACTTGGCTGCTGCTGCCCTCTCCTGATGAGTCATCCCCCTCAACAGCACTCAAAGCAGTGTATCTGTTTTGCAGTGGGATGACCACAGGGGACCCCTGCACTACCTTCCTTGCACTACTCTTCCTGCTGGTCTTCCATTCCCTCGCTGGCTGTGGACCCTTCTCCTGCGGTAAGACCAACTCGCTACACGTGATACTCACATCATTCTCAGCATCGTGGATGCTCCAGAGTGAATCCACCCTCAGCTCCAACTCTGCAACGCGGACCGTCAGGAGCCAGAGGTGGACACATTTCCCGCACATGTAGTCGTCAGGGACACTGGTGTTGTTCCCGAGTTCCCACATGGTACAGGAGGAGCATATCACGTGACCGAGCTGTCCTGCCATGACTTAACCCTTAGATACACTTAACTTGGCAACAACAATGTTAAAAGTTACTGACTAATAAAGAAAAAGAAAAACTACTCGCCAATCAGCAGCCAATCACTTACCACGTTGGCTGTGACGTCACCTTTTGATTTCTTTCTACTTCTTTTTTGCCTTCTCTCAGCTGGAGCTGCACCGGTACCCCTCTCACGACGCTCCCCGGACTGCTGAGCCTTTTATAGGCCGCTGCCTCTCTCGACTCCCGCCTCTCTCGACTCCCCGGACTGCTGAGCCTTTTATAGGCCGCTGCCTCTCTCAACTCCTGCCTCTCTCGACTCCCTGGACTGCTGAGCCTTTTATAGGCCGCTGCCTCTCTCGACTCCCGCCTCTCTCGACGCTCCCCGGACTGCTGAGCCTTTTATAAGCCGCTGCCTCTCTCGACTCCCGCCTCTCTCGACGCTCCCTGGACTGCTGAGCCTTTTATAAGCCGCTGCCTCTCTCAACTCCTGCCTCTCTCGACGCTCCCCAGACTGCTGAGCCTTTTATAGGCCGCTGCCTCTCTCGACTCCCGCCTCTCTCGACGCTCCCCGGACTGCTGAGCCTTTTATAGGCCGCTGCCTCTCTCGACTCCCGCCTCTCTCGAAGCTCCCCGGACTGCTGAGCCTTTTATAGGCTGCTGCCTCTCTCGACTCCCGCCTCTCTTGAAGCTCCCCGGACTGCTGAGCCTTTTATAAGCCGCTGCCTCTCTCGACTCCTGCCTCTCTCGACGCTCCCCGGACTGCTGAGCCTTTTATAGGCCGCTGCCTCTCTCGACTCCCGCCTCTCTCGACGCTCCCCGGACTGCTGAGCCTTTTATAGGCCGCTGCCTCTCTCGACGACTGCCGCCTCTCTTTTGAATTTTGAAGAAGAGCAGGGGAGTTATCCCCAGTGTCCTGGCCAATATTTATCCCTCTAGCAACATAACAAAAACAGTTATCTGGTCATTACCCCATTGTTGTTTGTGGGAGCTTGCTATGCGCAAGTTGGCTGCCGCGTTTCCCACAATACAATAGTGACTACACTCCAAAAATACTTCATTGGCTATAAAGTGCTTTGAGACGTCAAAGTGCTGCCTGATTTTGCCTCTTAAAATGGCCTGGCTTTAATTTTAAGCTGATGTCCCCCTGTTCTTGATTCCCCCACCACAGCAACTAGTTTCTCTGCCTCGCCCCTTCTTTTCATCCTTTTCTTCCAATTGAGGAATACTCAGTCCAGTACCTTTTTGAAGAATTTGGGTCACAGCGTTAAAATAATCCAACACTACAGCTTTAATTACTCATTTCCTGAAAGCCTAGTACATGGGTTCATTTCATCATGTGGGCACGCTGAGTGCTCAACACATTCTTCATGAGAGCATTTGGGAATCACACAGCGCCTCATTTGCATATAATTTCCACACCGTATAATATTAAATATAATATTAAAATAAATGTCCTGCATAGACCAATGCGGTCGGGCGGAAATATCTGTTCTATGAGTAACTGATGGGGGAAATTTTCAGTTAGAGCGAACAATCTTCTGTTCTTAGCAATGTATACAGCTCCCTTCCACCCGCCCCCCCCCCGCCCCCCACCCCGCCATGTAAAATGTACAGGACAATGAGGCAAAACTACAACCTTGGTCCTGAATTTCCTCATTTTCATCAGCACTCATGCCATTGTTACGATGTTATTACTCCAGAAAGATTGCGGAAAGTTGCATTTTAGCACATTATGCTGCTAATGCACTAAGTGCAAATTTCCATGGTCTTTTCAACAGAACAGCCTTTTACATCCTTCAGTGTCCATCAGGGCTCATTTGCATAGCTGCAATAGCCAAGTCATCATCATCATCATAGGCAGTCTCTCGGAATCGAGGAAGACTTACTTCCACTCTTAATATGAGTCCTTAGATGGCTGGACAGTCCAATATGAGAACCACAGTCCCTGTCACAGGTGGGACAGATAGTTGTTGAGGGAAAGGGTGGGTGGGACTGGTTTGCCGCACGCTCCTTCCGCTGCCGGCGCTTGATTTCTGCATGCTCTCGGCGACGAAACTAGAGGTGCTCAGCGCCCTCCCAGATGCACTTCCTCCACTTAGGGCGGTCTTTGGCCAGGGACCCCCAGGTGTCAGTGGGGATGTTACACTTTATCAGGGAGGCTTTGAGGGTGTCCTTGTAACGTTTCCTCTGCCCACCTTTGGCTCGTTTGCCGTGAAGGAGTTCCGAGTAGAGCGCTTACTTTGGGAGTCTCGTGTCTGGCATGCGGACAATGTGGCCTGCCCAGCGGAGCTGATCAAGTGTGGTCAGTGCTTTAATGCTGGGGATGTTGGCCTGGTCGAGGACGCTAATGTTGGTGCGTCTGTCCTCCCAGGGGATTTGTAGGATCTTGCGGAGACATTGTTGGTGGTATTTCTCCAGCGACTTGCAGTGTTTACTGTACATGGTCCATGTCTCTGAGCCATACAGGAAGGCGGGTATTACTACGGCCTGTAGACCATGTACAAGTAAATAGCCAAGTACAGCAACGTTTACTGGGTTCATGCTGCTCCTGCATCGGTGACATTTTTAACCCAAAAGAACAGTCTAATCGCACCTCCTAGCAGTTGCGACAAGTATACGTGAGGGGTTGTTGTGCTAAAGAGGGTACCAAATGCACATACTGATTATGGGCTTTCAAGGAACTTTTTTAAAACCCCTTCCTTCACATTTTTTAATCACTAGCTCCTGCACTTCAGTTTACTCTAGTGCTTTCCTCGCTTCTGAGAAAGAAAGTTGCACCCCCCCCCCCACCCCGCCCCCTGATTTCTCCCACCCTCCCAAGCCCACTCCCAGATTGACTTTGGACAAGGGATGGCATTTCCCAGGGCATACCACTCCATGCCATCATAATGGAAGAGGCCAGGAGAACCAGGCAGTATGACAGAGGACCGAAGCCCAGCAGTTATGATCCTCTCCCATCGGGGCCACTCCGAGGAGCTGTGCATCAGGTGGCAGTGCCTCTCCAAGGATGCCGTTGGGCAGCTCTGCCACCTTCATCTTGCAAGGTGGGTCTGAAGGTCTCCATCAGAAAAGCCAATTGTGCTTCTTTTGTCTTCTCTCCTGGTATGGTGCCCAATGGGCACGGCTAGCACCTAACCGGGCATGAGGGCACTGAACTAGACTGAAGCTGTCGATGAGTGATACCATCAAATGATTGGGTGAACATTGTCAGCAGGACCACTTGTCGCTTGCTTACCTTGCTCTCGGACAGTGCTCTGCTGCTGCTGGGTGTCTGTAGAGGGCTTTTAAAGGGTTATGTCCTTGTTGCTTGGAAGTTTCCTGGGGAGGGGGTGTCTGTCAGCAACTTACACAAGGCACTGAAGTTTCACCAGAGCTGCACCAAAGTATTCAAATGAACTAACCCCAGGAAACATGTGTGTAGTGCCCTCTGCTGGTGAACAAAGTAAATTTCCAGCGCAACAATGGCATAACGATGGTGTCGTTGACAGCAAAGAAATTAAGAGCCTTTGCCTTCTTAAGGGCTTGCGGAAGGATGATCGGCATTAAAAGCACGGACAGGTGGATTAAGGAAAGGTTAGCTATCTACCCACAACAGACCTATGAGTGACACAAACTGAAAACACTGCGGATGCTAGAAATCTGAAATCTAAACAGAAAATGCTCAGCGGGTCGGGCAACATCTGTGGAGAGGGAAACAGAGTTAACATTGCAGGTCGGTGATTTTTCATCAGAACTGGAAGAAGTTGGGCATTTAACAGATTACAAGCAAATAGAAAACAAGGGAAAAAGCGGGTGGCGGGGGGGTGGGGGGGCAGTGGAGGAGGGGAGAAGAGAACAGAAGGAAAGGTCTGCAGCATGGTGGGAGGCAGACCTATGAGTGAGTTATGTTCAGGATGGGCGAGGAGCCAAAAGGTGAACATTGCACTAACAGAATGCAGTGGCAGATTTACAGGGGTGGGGGGGAGAGAAGTAGATACAGTTGCATACGCCTTGTTGATCCATTTCCTACTGTTATCTCATTTCCAACCTGAGCCCTGCACTCCCTAAGAATCCGACGACACGACTCTTGCCATCAGCCCGGGGCCAACCTGGATTAGCCTGAACATAAACCCAGCGAAGCTCATTTAGTCAAGCTGATCCCAACCCAACTGTAAGGTTGCAAAATTCATGGGAAAACCCGCCAATGTTTGGACTCATTGGAAAGGAAATTTAATTTGGAACTATCAACCAGAAAGTTTGAGATCCTGAAGTGCACATGGAAGAAACTATGAGTTTTAATCAAATTTGGGATTTTACAAGGCAGTGGGAAGGGCTAAGAACTAAAGGATAACTATCCTTCAAAAGAAACCAGTTTTGAGTATTGAAACTGTCAAGGGTATTGAAGCTAAAACAAATTGTCTGGGGAATTGTGTAAACTCGAAAACCCTCCCCCCCGGGAGACATTAACATAGCAACAATCAACCCAGAGATAGCCAGCCACCACCCTGAGCAGGGAATCCATCCAGTATATACATAATGACAATAGCACATCCAGCCCACATGGAAAACCCAGGCCTAGGCAGACATTGCAAATACCGAAGCTAATTTTCCCCATCAAGAAACAAATTTAAAAGATCGACACATCAGAGACAGGTTAACATTAATGGGCCCGCCAAAATATGACAAAGAGATATCAAGCCCACCAAAAGTTAAACAAAGAATCCGGGCTGATTTGGCGCGAAGATTAGAACAGCTCCCAAAGTATAACTGGGGCCCTGTTTTAACGAATGTATGGCAATGCATCAGAGGGAGAAGGGAGAGAGACCACCACAGCAGTTTTAACAAGCCTCGACGATACTCCCGGGGCCATGCTGCCCTGTTATCAAAGAAGGAAGAATATCACCACGGCAGAAAAAGCAGCTCCAGTGACTCCGGACATCACCATCGCGGCAACAACTGATCGCAGCCAACGTGGTACCATCAAAAACACCGCGATCAACCAACTCCTAAACAAAACTCCTCAAAGAAGAAACCGAAGATTCGAAAGTTTCCACTCTACAATCTAGTCCTGACTATCAACAGGTGAAGTATTAACTAAAGAGACTTTTGAAACCCATTTCTAACGAAAGAAAGTGGGTACTCACCCCATAAGTCCAATACGCGCCCTACTACATCAGAGGACACCACCCAACTGAAAACTACGCAGTGAGAAATCCTCTACGAGGTTCGGGGTACGGCAAGCAGAACCTCGAGAGTCCAGCGAACCCTGAAATCGCCAAGTGACAATAAAGGATTGGTGAGCATAGTCCCTGTTTGCCCTGGAGTTTAATCTAGTCAGAGTTAGGCATTGGGAGGTGGGAGGTGTATTATTTCTCTAACCCCTTTGAATGTGTGATATAGTGTTCTTTATTTAAATGATTACAAGTTTGACATTGTATTTTCTTGTCTTTAATAACATCGAAGTTCTTTGCACCAAACCAGTTGTCGCTTGCACTTTGTCACATCCCCCAAATAAATCCAAAGTCTAGAACCCAGGGAGTGGATGCGATTCAAACCGCTCAGAAGTTCAGAGGTGAACCTGACCCCACACACCACCCGCTACACAACTTTCCAAGTCAGCTCGTCTAACCTGACTCCTGATGCACTGAAAGGAATGACATTATAGCTAACAACTGGGCCACGATGGATAAAGAAGATGAAATAATAAGCGTTCGGTTTTTGTAATGATATTGCAAATGATATGTTGGCCTTTATTACAAGAGGATTTGAGTATAAGAGTAAAGACATCCTACTGCAATTATATAAGGCCCTGGTGAGACCACACCTGGAGTATTGTGCACAGTTTTGGTTTCCTTATCTAAGGAAGAATATACTTGCCATTGAGAGAGTGCAACAAAGGTTCACCAGACTAATTCCAAGGATGGGGGATTGTCCCATGAGGAGAGATTGAGTAGACTAGGCCTATATTCTCTCGAGTTCAGAAGAATGAGAGGTGATTTTATTGACACATACAAAATTCTTACAGGGCTAGACAGGTAGATGCAGGGAGGATGTTTCCTCTGGCTGGGGAGTCTAGAACCAAGGGTCACAGTCTCAGAATAAGGGGTCGGCCATTTTAGACTGAGATGAGGAGAAATTTCCTCACTCAGAGGGTAGTGAATCTTTGGAATTCTCTACCCCATAGGGCTGTGGAAGATCAGTCTTTGAGTATATTCAAGACAGAGATCAATAGATTTTTGGATATTAAGGGAATCAAGGGATATGGGGATAGTGCGGGAAAGTGGAGTTGTGGTAGATCACCCATGATCTTATTGAATAGTGGAGCAGGATCGAAGGACTGAATGGCCTACTCCTGCTCCTATTTCTTATGTTCTTATAGTCTTATGAAGGGAAGTGAAAACCAGGTGGCTTCTATAATGGGTTGCGATAACCGGTGACCAATCCTAACACCAGTTTTATGCCCACTCGACAAGTTGAAAAACTTCCCCGATGGCATTATATCAAAATCTGGTAGTCTCTCATGTAAACTCAGTGACATTTCAATAATATGCCAGCTGAGACCCCTTAGTTCAAGAATCATATCAATAAGGAAATAAAGGAGTCTGTGAAAATTATACTATCTTGGTTACTTTAAATACAAAACAATGAAAGCATTTGTCAGGGAAAAGACAATCCTTTTCCGGGAAAATGAAACATGCCTGCGTTAATGTAACAGGGATGGTGGGGAAAGTGACAGAGCATTTTATTAAAATTTCTACTGCAGTTAAAAAATGAAATCTTATTCATCGATGAACGATGAAGGAAAAGCTGAAAACAATGGAAGTTGAAGGACAACATCATGAACTTGGCGACAAGCCCCGAGGCTGTTGGCATGCTAACTGATAAAAAGAGCAACAGTTTCAACAATAACAGCAATTAGAAAGGTAGATGGAAATCTAACAACAGATTATGAATGCATTAATGATGCTTTGGAAGCCTATTACCAGCAGTTAGACACTTCAATGGGCAGTCTTCCAAACAAAAAATATGGAGGAAATTACTTTGAAAATTAAATTACCGTCTCTAATGGAGAAGGATGCTGAGGAAATGGATGGGCCAATAACAATGAAGGAGACTCAATCAACAATTCCGAGTATGCCTGATCATCAATCATCCAAGGATTGCTTACTCTTATTATTCTATATTAAGTGCCACAACAATAGGGTACAGCTGGGCAGATGTCTCACTGCGGTAACCTTGGCAACTGCTAAGAATATAAAAATATTTGGAGAAAATTGCATTGGGGTACCAACACACTTTCCCACAGCCCAGTACTAGCTGGGTTAACCTTGAGTCAGTGAGGGATAGTCAACTCTGAAACTAGATTCCCAAAGCAAGCGCTCGACTCAGAGCTCCGGCATGGCAAGCGAGTCCCAGGTGGGCAGAGGAAACGCTTCACGAAATCCTCAAAGCCTCCTTGAAAAAGTGCAACATCCCCACCAACACCTGGGAATCCCTGGCCAAAGACCGCTTAAAGTAGAGGTGAAGCATCCGGGAAGGCAGCGAACACCTCGAGTCTCTTCACCGGGAGCATGCCGAGGCCAAGCGCAAACAGCAGAAGGACGCACGACAACCCAAGCACCCCACCCACCCATCCCTTCAACCACCGTATGCCCCACCTGTGACAGAGTCTGTAGGTCCCGCATAGGACTCATCAGTCATCTGAGAACACATTAGTGTGGAAGCAAGTCATCCTCGACTCCAAGGGACTGCTAAGAAGAGTAGACGGTATTGTTATATGATGTCTGTAACACTGAATGTACTTTACACTGTACACACTTTATTGTACCCCAGAGGATGCTGCTGCTGGAGATCTAAGGGTTATCTGCACACTGCAGGTAACTGAGTATAAAAGGGAGCACACAGCTTGGTGTCCTCATTCGAGGAGCTGCAAGTAAAGGACTACAGTCTACACAGTTTAAGTACCATACGCTGCCTCATAGAAACATAGAAAATAGGTGCAGGAGTAGGCCATTCGGCCCTTCGAGCCTGCACCACCATTCAATGAGATCATGGCTGATCTTTCCTTCAATACCCCTTTCCTGCTTTCTCTCCATACCCCTGGATCCCTTTAGCCGTAAGGGCCATATCTAACTCCCTCTTGAATATATCCAATGAACTGGTACCAACAACTCTCTGCGGCAGGGAATTCCCAGGTTAACAACTCTCTGAGTGAAGAAGTTTCTCCTTATCTCAGTCCGAAATGGCCTGCCCCTTATCATAAGACTGTGTCCCCTGGTTCTAGACTTCCCCAACATCTGGAACATTCTTCCCGCATCTAACTTATCCAACCCTGTCAGAATCTTCTATGTTTCTATGAGATCCCCTCTCATCCTTCTAAACTCCAGTGTATAAAGGCTCAGTTGATCCAGTCTCTCCTCACACGCCAGTCCAGCCATCCCTGGAATCAGTCTGGTGAAACTTCGCTGCACTCCCTCAATAGCAAGAACATCCTTCCTCAGATTAGGAGACCAAAACTGAACACAATATTCCAGGTGAGGCCCCACCAAGGCCCTGTACAACTGCAGTAAGACTTCCCTGCTCCTATACTCAAATCCCTTAGCTATGAAGGCCAACATACCATTTGCTTTCTTCACCGCCTGCTGTACCTGCATGCCAACTTTCAATGACTGATGAACCATGACATCCAGGTCTCGCTGCACCTCCCCTTTTCCTAATCTGCCGCCATTCAGATAATATTCTTCCTTCGTGTTTTTACCCCCAAAGTGGATAACCTCAATTTATCCACATTATACTGTATCTGCCATGCATTTGCCCACTTACCTAACCTGTCTAAGTCACCCTGCAGCCTCTTAGAGTCCTCCTCACAGCTCACACCGCCACCCAGTTTAGTGTCATCTGCAAACTTGGAGATATTACACTCGATTCCATGCTCTAGATCATTAATATATATTGTAAAGAGCTGGGGTCGCAGCACTGAGCCCTGCGAGTCACTGCCTGCCATTCTGAAAAGGCCCCATTTATCCCGACTCTCTGCTTCCTGTCTGCCAACCAGTTCTCAATCCACATCAGTACATTACCCCCAATACCATGTGCTTTGATTTTGCACACCAGTCTCTTGTGTGGGACCTTGTCAAAAGCCTTTTGAAAGTCCAAATGCACCACATCCATTGGTTCTCCCTTGTCCACTCTACTAGTTATATCCTCAAAAAATTCCAGAAGATTTGTCAAACATGATTTCCCTTTCATAAATCCATGCTGACTTGGACCAATCCTGTCACTGCTTTCCAAATGCACTGCTAGTTCATCCTTAATGATTGATTCCAACATTTTCCCCACTACTGATGTCAGGCTAACCGGTCTATAATTACTCGTTTTCTCTTTCCCTCCTTTTTTAAAAGTGGTGTTACATTAGCTACCCTCCAGTCCATAGGGACTGATCCAGAGTCGATAAACTGTTGGAAAATGATCACCAACGCATCTACTATTTCTACGGCCACTTCTTTAAGTACTCTGGGATGTAGACTATCAGGCTAAGGGGATTTATCAGCCTTCAATCCCATCAATTTCCCTAACACAATTTATCGCCTAATAAGGATATCCTTCAGTTCCTCCTTCTCACTAGATCCTCGGTTCCCTAGTACATCTGGAAGGTTATTTGTGTCTTTCTTCATGAAGACAGAATCAAAGTATTTGTTTAACTGGTCTGCCATTTCTTTGTTCCCCATTATAAATTCACCTGAATCTGACTGCAAGGGACCTACGTTTGTCTTCACTAATCTTTTTCTCTTCACATATCTATAGAAACTTTTGCAGTCAGTTTTTATGCTCCCGGCAAGCTTCCTCTTGTACTCTATTTTCCCCGACTTAATTAAACCCTTTGTCTTCCTCTGCTGAATTCTAAATTTCTCCTAGTCCTCAGGTTTGCTGCTTTTTCTGGCTAATTTATATGCCTCTTCCTTGGATTTAACACTATCCTTAATTTCCCTTGTTAGCCATGGTTG
Organism: Pristiophorus japonicus; assembly: GCF_044704955.1. Lineage (NCBI taxonomy): Eukaryota > Metazoa > Chordata > Chondrichthyes > Pristiophoridae > Pristiophorus > Pristiophorus japonicus. The sequence goes on from NC_091991.1 coordinate 28,304,737, forward strand.
AGCCACCTTCCCCGTTTTATTTTTACTCCAGACAGGGATGTACAATTGTTGAAGTTCAACCATATGATCTTTAAAGGTTTGCCATTGCCTATCCACAATCATCCCTTTAAGTATCATTTGCCAGTCTAATCTAGCCAATTTGCACCTTATACTGTTAAAGTTACCTTTCTTTAAGTTCTGGACCCTAGTTTCTGAATTAACTTTGTCACTCTCCATCCTAATAAAGAATTCGAGCATGTTATGGTCACACTTCCCCAAGGGGCCTCACACAACAAGATTGCTAATTAGTCCCTTCTCATTACACATCACCCAGTCTAGGATGGCCAGCTCTCTGGTTGGTTCCTCGACATATTGGTCGAGAAAACCATCCGAGATACACTCCAGGAAATCCTCCTCCACCACATTGCTACCAGTTTGGTTAGCTCAATCAATATGTTGATTAAAGTCACCCATGATAACTGCTGTACCTTTATTGCACACATCCCTTATTTCTTGTTTGATGCTATCCCCAACCTTACTATTACTATTTGGTGGCCTGTACACAACTCCCACTCACGTCTTCTGTCCTTTGGTATTCCGCAGCTCCTCCCATACGGATTCCACATCATCCCAGCTAATGTCCTTCCTTACAATTGCATTAATTTCCTCTTTAACCAGCAACGCTACCCCGCCTATTTTTCCTTTCTGTCTATCCTAAATGCTGAATATCCCTGGATGTTGAGTTCCCAGCCTTGGTCACCCTGGAGCCAAGTCTCCGTGATGCCAATCACATCATATCCATTAACTGCTATCTGCGCAGTTAATTCATCCACCTTATTCCGAATACTCCTCGCATTGAGGCACACAGCCTTCAGGCTGGTCTTTTTAATACACTTTGCCCCTTTAGAATTTTGCTGTAATGTGGCCCTTTTTGTTTTTTGCCTTGGGTTTCTCTGCCCTCCACTTTTACTATTCTCCTTTCTCTCTTTTGCTTCTGACTCCATTTTATTTCCCTCTGTCTCCCTGCATAGGTTCCCATCCCCCTGCCATATTAGTTTAACTCCTCCCCTACAGCACTAGCAAACACTCCCCCTAGGACATTGGTTCCGGTCCTGCCCAGGTGCAGACCATCTGGTTTGTACTGGTCCCACCTCCCCCAGAACCATTTCCAATGTCCCAGGAATTTGAATCCTTCCCTTCTGCACCACTCCCATGGAGTCATTACCAAAGGTGCCTGCATACACAACAGGTATCACCTGGGTACAGTGCACAAGAAACATTGTGGATGGGAGAGGGCTGAGGATTGCACATCCGTAATGGAGACTGCCTGTTTTCCTGGCCATTTTACATAGAATTACATAAACTTTACAGCATAGAAACAGGCCATTTGGCCCAACTGCTGGTGTTTATACTCCACATGAGGCTCATCCCACCCTACTTCATCTAACCCGTATCAGCATTTCCTTCTATTCCTTCCTCCCTCGTGTACTGTATAACGTTTTGTTCTCCTTACCTAATTCATGGGATGGGGGGATTGTCCTATGAGGAGAGATTGAGTTGACTAGGCCTATATTCTCTATAGTTTAGAAGATGAGAGGTGATCCCATTGAAACATACAAAATTCTTACAGGGCTTGACAGGTTAGATGCAGGGAGGATGTTTCCCCTGGCTGGGGAGTCTAGAACGAGGGGTCACAGTCTCAGAAAAAGACATCGGCCATTTAAGACTGAGATGAGGAGAACTTTCTTCACTCAAAGCGTTGTGAATCTTTGAAATTCTCTAGCCCCAGAGGGCTGTGGATGCTCAGTCATTGAATATATTCAGGCTCGAAGGGCCGAACAGCCTACTCCTGCTCCTATTTCTTATGTTCTATTTGGGAAAACAGTGCCACTTTGGATGACACCCATCAAACCGTCGATAAAGAAAGGGAGGGTGAGCATGTTTCACTGAGTGACTTCTGTACTCGGATCACAAGCATCCATTGTCATGATTTATTTGCTTTGTATTAGGAAGTCACATCTTCAATTCAGCAAAGCACCAGAGATAAGACAAAAGGTTGGCATTTCAATGAGACACAGATGCGGCATCCTGCCAATGGCTTTAGTAAAGGCTAAGGCAAGATACTCGTCAAAAATCAAAATGTTCTGGGGCGGGTGGGGGTGCAGTGGCGGGGGGTACATGTCCCATTCAAAATAAATTACATGCCCTTCAGCACTTCAGTCATTTCTGAATTCACAACTGCTGCAAACTATATCTTTGTGTATTGCAATAAAAGTGATGAAATGACTTTACCTGTATCTTACGTTATGGCAACCATGTGTCCTGCTGCACTCCTGTCTTCACATGTCATCAGTCTATCATCAGAGCTGTCAGCTTTTTTACAAAGTATTACAATGTATTACTTACAGCACAGAAACAGGCCATGTGGCCCAACAGGTCTATGCTGGTGTTTCTGCTCCACATGAGCCTCCTCCCACCCCTCTTCATCTAACCCCGCTTTTTAGCGGAGGTATCAGCTTCTTTGAAACTGCTGCTCAGCTTGTGCTAGTTTTCTAAGTTGGCATGCAAGCCAAACAGTGAAATCTTTCCTTCAGTGTGGTATGCTCTAGCTGTATCCTTAAGGCGGCAGACATCTCAACGCACTTGACATTGCAGTGTGTCGGCTTTTAACTTGCTTGGAGCGAAGGAGCAATTTCTGTGGGGCAAACTCACAAATAGTTGCACACCATCAGAAAGTGTCCCCGAACAGGCAGCACATACCAGTCAGAGAAACGTGCTCATTTAGTGGAACATGATGATATGGGATCATTGGCAAAAGAACCGGGGTGGGGGGGCGGAATATGAGGAGAATTCTTTTTGCATCAAGTTGTTATGCTCTGGAACGCACTGCCTGTAGCAGACTCAGTGGTAACTTTCAAAAGGGATTTGGGTATATATTTGAAAAAGAAAATAATTGCAGGGCTATGGGAGAAAGAACAGGTGAGGGGGACTAATTGGATAGCTCATTCAAAGTGTCGGCACAGGCACGATGGGCCGAATGGCCTCCTTCTGTGCCGTATGTTTCTATAACAACATCGACAAAATTTTAGCATCGTTAGAAATGTGGAATGATTTTTTAGTGGACAAACTCCCACAATCTGTGAGAAGTATTTCTGTCAGAATGCTCCTTAGCAGTGACAATACTCAACAACAACAACAACTTGTATTTATATAGCACCTTTAACGCAGTGAAACGTCCCAAGGTGCTTCACAGGTGTATTATGAGACAAAAAAAATTGACACACATAAGGAGAAATTAGGACAGGGCTTGGTCAAAGAGGGAGGTTTTAAGAAGCATCTTGAAGGAGGAAAGAGAGGTAGAGAGGCAGAGAGGTTTAGGCAGGGAGTTTCAGAACTTGGGGTCATGGCAACAGATGGCATGGCCGCCGATGGTTGAGCAATTATAATCAGGGATGCTCAGAAGGGCAGAATTAGAGCAGTGTAGACATCTCGGGGGGTTGTGGGGCTGGAGGAGATTACAGATATAGGGAGGGGCAAGGCCATGGAGGGATTTGAAAACAAGGATGAGAATTTTGAAACCGAGGCATCGCTTAACCTCTGTTGTTAACTATAGATGTGTTTCTCAACTCCATATAGGTTGTAAAATTATATCTGAAATGTTAACTTCTAGGCTACATGAGGAACAAACAGACTTCATTAAAGAGCAATACTCTTCAGATAACATGACTTGAATACTAAACATAATATATATTATATAATATGGTAACAATCTGGATCCTGAATATTCAGCACGTGTTATTGTTGAATGCTGAGCATGTCTTTGGTTATGTTGAACTGTCTCCTTTTTGATACAAGGACTGCTCCAGGCCTCAATAATTAGATGAATAAACACATTTTGCACATCACCGTAAGTAGTGGTGATATCAGCATGAACAATTTCAAGTCCTTTTGAGTTGCATGGCGGAATAAGACAAGGTTGTCTGCTATCCCAGCTACTTTCTACTTAACCCTCGAACCATTCCACATGGCCATTCAACAAAACAAAGATATTAAGGAGATTGGACTAGACACTGATTTAAACTGACATTTTACAGGGATACTATTTTTGCTCTGATTAATGAACCACCATCTCAGTACCTATATTAATGAGGGCTATATGGAAATACAAATTGCTGTCTCGATATTCTATAATGTTGTAAAGATCTGAGGCCATATCTCTATCTACAGTTTGGTACCCTGGAGAAAATGTGAAATTAGCTCATTAGATGGTCAGAATAAGATTTAAAATACACTGGAAACTTAATTAAAAGGAAATCTCAAAAATAAGCACAAATCTCGACAATTAAAATAATGGACAACTCTGCTTTTGTCATTATAAAATAGAATAGAAAAAATAATGATGAATAGCATGGCCTCAATCATTTATATAACAATAAAACAACTTAAAATATGATAGCAGTGCTGACATTAAAATAAGATCCCAAGGTGCTTCCCAGAGGGGAAGAGAAGCGGTTGCTGATCCTGTAAATGTTTCCATTTGAAATACAGTAGACATTCTTTATGTAAATCCATAGACTTCTACCAGCTGTCTTGCATGATAGGAAGGCCAAATTGGAATTTGGTAACTTATAAAGCGAGGGATTAGGATTAGGAAATCCATAGTGACATTATTTAGTATTTTACACCAGATCTCTGAAAAATAAATTGTCCCTTTCAATATTGAAGAAAACACGCTGAGAAGCTTTGGATGCAGTTGTTACCTGCCTTGTATATGACAAAAGTGCTTCAACTCAGGGTCTAGAAAAAGGGGTAAGCCTCGATTTTAATTCAGGGAGCAAATCGCAGGGGCAGGGATGGGGAGTGGGGGGCGGAGGTCGGAGCAGTTGGGAAGCCCGCATGACTGGGTGTTTTTAACTCTAGGGCCTCATTTCGACATGATTGATGGACTGCACACCCAATTGCTCAGGAAGGTCCAATGTTTAGTTCACAAGGAACTGTACGGGATATGGTAGCGTAGTAGTTACATTATTAGACTAGTTCATCCAGGGGTCCTGGTCTACTGATTTGGAGATGTGAGTTCAAATCTCACCATGGCAGCTGGGGAATTTAAATTCAGTTAATTAAATACAATCGGGAGTAAAACGCTAGTATCGGTAATGTTGCCTATTAATGTTGATAAATGAAACTAGTGGAGTGTCAGAAAAACCCATCTGGTTCACTAATGTCCTTTAGGAAGTAAATCTGCCGCCCTTATCTGCTGTGGCCTATATGTGACTCCAGACCCACAGCAATGTGGTTGACTCTTAACTGTCCTCTAAAATGGCCTAAAAAACCATTCAGTCGCATACAAGAAGGTGGCTCACCATCACCTTCTCAAGGGCAATTATGGATGGGCAATAAATGCTGGCCTTGCCGGCCATATCCACATCCCGTGAATGTATAAAAGAAAAATCCCAGCAGGTGTGTATGTGCCGATGTAAAAGTTTGGCTCAGCTTCCCTGGATAGGAAAAGGGAACAAAAGCAGGCCAAGTTCCTCTTTGCTATTCAGTGATTCCTCTACAAAGTGTGATGGGAGGGATGTCAGAATTGGCTATTCCACCTCTTGGTAAAATAACCTGGTGACACATACTACGATTGTTCACACATGATGAATGGCTGCTTGTATAAAGTATTCTAGGAATATCAACATTGTTAAGCTGTATACTCATTATCAGTCGCTCCAGGAGAGAATGGAGAGAAATAATTAATATTGACAAGTACGGTAGAATGGTGGTTATGTTACTGAACTAATAATCCAGAGGCCTGGACTAATGATCTGGAGACATGAGTTTAAATCGCACCACGGCTGCTGTGGAATTTAAATTCAATTAATTAAATACATCTGCAATAAAAAGCTAGTATCAGTAATAGTGACCATGGGCTAGAACCTCCACTTTTGTGGTTATTTCCGGCGTGAGTGTTAAAAAAGAGTTTTCAGATCGCTGGCTTCTCGCCCATTCTCAAAGCACCTAGTTTCCACTTTTGAAATGGGCGTTATCGCATTATATTTTTTTGACCTTCTGCCGTAAAGTGTGGCCATCCTTAGCAATGGCATTACAGCGCTCGATTCCCACGATTCTGGAGGTCAAGGGTCATCATGACATGCGCAGAAGAGGAGACAGAGGGAGCTCAGAGTGACTGAAGACGTGGCTGGGTGTGGTGTGGCTGCTTTGGGAGGAAGGAGGGAGACTTTAGAGCTTCACAGCAAGGAGGCAAACAAAAAGTAGCTGTTACCAGCCACATAGTTGACCGAATTTGGCCTATAATGGAGATAGAGGAGGAGGCATCACAACACGTTGTGGAGATTGACGCTGGAGAAAGCAGTGAGGAGCACAATAGAGGGCACAAAAGAGCCAGGAGGTGCTCGGATGAGGCAAATGCCTCCCTCCTGCAGGAGGTCGAGTTATGCTGAGGTGATTTGACACAGGGAGGGCATGGGAAGCCCACCCCAAAGGCATACCAGAGGATACAGACCGAGATAGCTGAGGTGGTCTCGTTGGTGACTGCGTGAGGGCAACCAATGCCGCAAACGATGGAACGACCTTGTGGGATCCGCAAGAGTAAGTATTACATTGATTTACATGTACTTATGTGTTTATATAATTTGATTTGTAACAGTCATGAGTGACTATCATCAGATGTGAGGTCTTTCACTTTTACCAGGAATGTTTTATTCAAAGCCTGCGGTCACGGTGTACATCTTTAGGTAAACAATGATAATTATCATAATAATCATGATTACATCTGTCGGTTATGTGTTATCAGTCTCTGTGACAGTACCTAGAAATGATATCGCGCAATGATCTCATGCCATGTCGTCCTGTCACCTTTTACAGAAGAAGCTATCGACGATGAGGTCCGTGCAGAGGCGAACGGGTGGGGGGCCACCAGTCCCCAGCGACATCACTGACATGGACGAGCGGGTGCTAGCATTCGTGGGGAAGCACCCCCGGACAGACACGGACGCATCTGCAGACCCTGTAGTGATGCCATGTGAGTAAAGCTTACACCATTGCGTGATGTAAAATCAATAGATGCCACACCCACTCATATCAGAACAATCATATATGATAGATGATTTCTAAAATTGTCATAGAAATAATGATGGCCCAATGAAAATCATTGGAATGCAAATGTGTTGATGGTCATGAAATGTGATGTCTGCAAAGATTTTGAGAGCGGTGGTGCTTTTGTCGTGCATGTGCTGTGTGTAGCGCTGGGCTCACCTTGTCACCCTCTCCTCTAATAACCTCATTTGTGTTTTGCAGCTCAGCCAGCAGCACATCCCAAGGCAAGACCACAGAGGCCAGAAGATGGAGGAGCAGGGCAGGAGTCGGTGGACAATCCTACATCTAGTGCTGAGGAACTCCGATTCTCACCCGTCAATCCTCTCGGTCTGTTCTCGAGAGCGCGGATTTTGAGGAACCTGCATCGCCACGCTCCAGAAGCCATTCCACCCCAAGGTCATCTCGTGGTCCTCCGGTCATTCCCGCCTCCACTCTGGAGGTAGCGGCCCCAAGCACCTCGCCACAGGCCACCCCATTTGTCCCCAGGACGACGTCGACCCTGTGGAGGTCCCATGGAAGTGGCAGGTCTGTTCCACGAGCGCCACATAACAGCGGAGAGATGGTACAGTTGTCTAGGAGGACTGTAGAAGCATAGAAACATAGAAACATAGAAAATATGTGCAGGAGCAGGCCATTCAGCCCTTCTAGCCTGCACCGCCATTCAATGAGTTCATGGCTGAACATGAAACTTCAGTACCCCATTCCTGCTTTCTCGCCATACCCCTTGATCCCCCGAGTAGTAAGGACTTCATCTAACTCCCTTTTGAATATATTTAGTGAATTGGCCCCAACCACTTTCTGTGGCAGAGAATTCCACAGGTTCACCACTCTTTGGGTGAAGAAGTCTCTCCTCATCTCGGTCCTAAATGGCTTACCCCTTATCCTTAGACTGTGACCCCTGGTTCTGGACTTCCCCAACATTGGGAACATTCTTCCTGCATCTAACCTGTCTAAACCCGTCAGAATTTTAAACGTTTCTATGAGGTCCCCTCTCATTCTTCTGAACTCCAGTGAATACAAGCCCAGTTGATCCAGTCTTTCTTGATAGGTCAGTCCCGCCATCCCGGGAATTAGTCTGGTGAATCTTTGCTGCACTCCCTCAATAGCAAGAATATCCTTCCTCAAGTTAGGAGACCAAAACTGTACACAATACTCCAGGTGTGGCCTCACCAAGGCTCTGTACAACTGTAGTAACACCTCCCTGCCCCTGTACTCAAATCCCCTCGCTATGAAGGCCAACATGCCATTTGCTTTCTTAACCGCCTGCTGTACCTGCATGCCAACCTTCAATGGCTGATGTACCATGACACCCAGGTCTCGTTGCACCTTCCCTTTTCCTAATCTGTCACCATTCAGATAATAGTCTGTCTCTCTGTTTTTACCACCAAAGTGGATAACCTCACATTTATCCACATTATACTTCATCTGCCATGCATTTGCCCACTCACCTAACCTATCCAAGTCACTCTGCAGCCTCATAGCATCCTCCTCGCAGCTCACACTGCCACCCAACTTAGTGTCATCCGCAAATTTGGAGATACTACATTTAATCCCCTGTAGACATGGGTGACCAGCTCATCGAAGCATTGGGAGGGCATATCCCGACAGCTGGCCATCATCTCCGGCACCATGACCGAGTACATTCCGTAGATGGTGGAGTCCCTGGATGCGATAGCCAGGAACACTGATGGCACAGGCCTTCCAGTGGTCCCCGAGCGCGGCACTCTACCCCTAGGTTCTGCACCACCACTGCGAATGACAGATGAGAAAAATGACCAAGATCCTGCTTCTGCATCAGAGAATGTTGCCCCCACGGCACAGCCCGCTCCCGTGCAACGACCGCATCTGCCTTCATCTCCCCCAATGAGGCACAGCCTGAGGAGCTCCTCGGCCAGGCACCATGGAGTGAGGAGGGGAAGGAGTAGAGGTGGGGAGAAGAAGGGGAAGGAAAGTGAGGTGCATGTCCGCAAGTGATGGCTGTGTTATATCTCCATCTGGATGTATGCAATTTTTTGCAATATATTGAGGTTGGGGACCACGCTCCTGCTTTGCCTTTGTATTCTGTGTTGCTGGAAATGGTGAACATGTGATTTATATCAATGATGGAAAAAGTGGGGTGTGGCTGGGGGTTGGGTGTTATTGGCTGTGATGCTTATGATTTCAGACCAATGTTGGTAATAAATGTTTGTTATTGAACATAACCTTGTTGCACATTGTCTCAGATAGCTGGGCCGTTACACACTGGTGATTCCTTAACTTGAAAGGGTTAAATACAACTTAACATCAATCAACGTAAACTTTAACTGGCACCAAAGTGATGGGCACCATTGATGTCTGAGCTGCACACACACAGCAGGGTGTCAGCACTGTCACTCACATTAATGCTCTTTCAGGCAAATTGTTCAGATATCAGCTCCTCACATAAGAGTGGGATTTTACAAATGCCAACCACACCACTGGCGTTCGTTCAGAACAGTTCCACTTTTTGTGGGCGTTTTTTTGGGTGGGCGATATTGTGGGCGATATGTGTGGGAGTTAGTGAAATTGACGCTGGGCGATCTCATGGCCGCTAGTTTCGGTAAATATGCTCTTCACGACAAAAAAAGTGGGCGGGCGGTATTGTTGAATATCGGCGTTGAATCAGTGCGGAAATTAACGCTGACCGATATTATGGGCATTGATTTCGCCCATTCTGCTGGTTCCACCCAAAAAAAGTGGGCAGGCGGTAATATTTTTTCCCGGTGTTAAGCACATGGGGAAAGTAACGCTTGGCGATACGTTTCCTAAAAATGGGCAGCAGTTTCCATTTTGTGACTAAATGGGCAATATCTGGGCGATATACATCATTTCAGCGGTAAAATGGGCGTTAAGTGGGCGTTAAACATGCAAAAAAAGTGCAGGTTCTAGCCCCATGAAACTAGTGGATTGTCGTAAAAACCGAACTGGTTCACTGATGACCTTTAGGGAAGGACAACAATGGTTGATTCTTAACTGCCCTCTGAAATGGCAGCTCACCACTATCATCTCAAGAGCAATTATGGATGGGCAATAAATGCTGGCCTTTCCAACGACACTTACGTGAATTAATTAAAAAATAGAAAAGAAATATCATTATATCAACATAGTTAATGGTATGCCCCAAGGAATTGTGTTGTGGCTTCTCTTGTTCTGTACATACAAATAATTTGGATATGGGCATAGAGGGAATAATATAAACATTTACTGATGGTGTCAAATTAAGAAGCATGGTAAACTCCAAGAACAAATATCGGAGACTGCAGGAGTAATTAGGCAGGTTAGAGGAGTGCGCAAATATACGGCAAATGCAGTTCAATGCAGATAAAGGTGAAATTGTATATTTTGGGAAAAAGACAGTGAATGGAAATATACCATAAATTTTCAAGGGATCAGCGAGAGATAGATTGATCTAGGGATGCAAATTCAAAGACCTTTAAAAGCAGGATTTCAGGTGAAAAAAGGACAAACAGAATTCTGGATTTTCTCTACAGTACATACTTGGATATGCACTTGCAGTATCCTAACCTACAGGGCTAAGGATCAAGAGTTGTAAGGGCTGGATGGCTCTTTTTCAGCTGGCACAGACACGATGTGCCAAATGGTCTCCTTCTGTGCCGTAAATTTCTATGCTTCTGTGAATCTGTGAATACAAAAGGAAGGAAATGATGATGAATCTATACAGGACATTGATTAGACCACAGTTGGATCACTGTGTGTTGTTTTGGGCATTCCGCTGTGGAGAGCGCATTGCAGCCATGAAAAAGGCACAGTGTCGAGTTACTAAGCTAATAGCTGGTCTGGGGCGATTTAATTATGTTCGGAAATGTAATAAACGTGGGGACGGAAATGTAGTCTTTTGCCGCCTCTGAGCGCGCCCCGGTGAGGCGGTAATGGTGGTGTTAACAAATTCCGGGTGGGAAGCCAGCTTCCAGCTATCCGCCGGGACATTGGGTGCCGGTTTTGCGAGGGCGTGGAGCAGTACCACCCGGGATAGTCGAGCCGGTGCGCAACGGTTGTGACACTGTTCTGAAATTTGGCTGCAGCGCGATCCATGGCACCTCGTAGTGCGCCCTATTTGGATCGCCTGGGAAAGTGGACGGTCCGATCAGTTCCGGCTGCAGTGAGGGAAGGAATGAATACCTCAGGTAAGTGTGACTGTTTTCTTTTTTGCAATTTATATTTATGTGGGGTGAGCAAGGTATTGGGAATGCTTGTTATGCCGATTTCTTTTTAGAGCTCTCCGAGGCCGAATAACCTCGGGATTTTCAGTTGCTCAGCCGGCCTAGCATCCTCAGAAAGGTGTGGAATGCCTCCCTTAGCACTCTGCCCCACACTCAGGGCCCAGCTGATGAATTTTGTGGCTGCAGGTGCAAACTATTTCCCAGCGCAAAATTTACCGCCCCACCGCCATTAGCGCCCGAATTAGCCTCCAACCGAATTTCCACCCCTTGGTCTATATTCACTAGAGTAGAGAAGGCTAAAGGGGGAATCTAATAAAAGTGTAAAAATGTTGAAATGGTTTGAAATAATAGATTATTTCGACTGGGTAGTGGATGAATGTCACAGGGTTATGAGAGTATAAACTGTACTACCACGGTTGATAATACTTAAGAAGATTTAGATCAACAGTTGAAGATAAATATTTAAGGGAACAGGGAAAGAGCAGAAAAATTGGGCTAGCATGGATAGGTAGGATGTGGAGCTAGAACTGGCACTACCATAATAGGTTGAATGGGCCTTGTGTGATGCAATGATCTTTTGATATCTTTACAACTCCAACATAACGGGGCCAAGTTTCGGCCTGAGTTGCTCCTGTTTTTTTGGAGCAACTGGTTTAGAATGGAGTATCTTAGAAATTGCAATTCTCGGCATTTAGTTTGCTCCAGTTCTAGTCAGTTAAAACAGTTTCAGTTTGGAACAGATTTTTTTTTCCAAAAGGGGGCGTGTCTGGCCACTTACGCCTGTTTTGAAAGTTTAGGCAGTGAAAACTTACTCCAAACTAACTTAGAATGGAGTAAGTGTAGATTTTTGTACGCTCAGAAAAACCTTGTCTACACTGAGAAAATCAGGCGTAGGTTACAAATCAGGCATAGGGAATGGGGAGGTGGGGAGGTTTAAAGGGAAGTTTACAAACATTAAACACTTCAGTTTTACAAATAAAGAGCCATCATCAATAATAAATGATAAATACATCAATAAATCAACCAATAAATCAATCAAAAAAAATTAATAAAAAATAATTTTAAAAAAAGTCAATAAATAAAACATTTTCTACTAATCGACTGCAGCACCAGGAGTCCTCCAACAGCATGCTGGGGGCGCCCCCCCCCCCCCACCCGTGTGTCTCTATCAGTGTCTCTATCTCTCTGTCTGTCTGTGCGTGTGTCTCTCACTCTCTGTCTGTCAGTGTCTGTGTTTCTGACAGCGAGGGGAGAGGGGTGGGTGGGTGGAAGGAGGGGGGGTGGAGAGGAGGGGGGGTGAGGGGAAGGAGAATGGGGGGTGAGGGGGAGGAGAAGGGGGGGTGGGGAGGAGGAGGGGGGGTGGTGGGCAGGGTGGGCAGGAGGAAGGGGGGCAGGAGGGGGGGTGCAGGGATGAGGGGGGAGGGGGGTGGGGAGGAGGAGGGTGGGCAGGGGGGGCAGGGGGAGGAGGGGCAGGGAGAAGGGTGGGGAGGGGGGCAGGGAGAAGGGAGGGTATGGGAGGGGGGCAGGGAGAAGGGAGGGGAGAGGGGACAGGGAGAAGGGAGGCGAGGGGGGCAGGGAGAAGGGAGGGGAGAGGGGCAGGGAGAAGGGAGGGGAGGGGGGCAGGGAGAAGGGAGGGCAGAGGAGGCAGGGAGAAGGGAGGGAGGGGAGAGGGGGAGAGAAGGGAGAGGGGGAGAGAAGGGAGAGGGGGAGAGAAGGGAGGTCGGGGGTGTCGGGAGTGGAGGTCGGGAGCGGAGGTCGGGGGGGTCGGGAGTGCAGGTCAAGAGCGGAGGTCGGGGGGGTTTGGGAGCAGAGGTCGGGGGCGGGGGGTTCGGGAGCGGAGGTTGGGGGGGGTGTTCGGGAGCGGAGGTCGGGGGAGTGTAGCACACATGTGCAGAGGTCCCGGCACTGTTTTCAGCGCAGGGACCTAGCTCCGCCCCCCACAGCTCGTGCTGCGCCGCGCCCAGCTCCAGAGGACCTGCAGGGAGCCGGAGAATGGGAAAGTTTTTTTTAGGCGCACTTTGTGGCGCGAAAAACGGGCGTCCAGGTCGGGGCTGCGTCGTTCTAGGCACGGCCCGAAACTGGGCCCATAGTGGTAGAAACTGAACATCTCCATCCAGGTGGTTCATTTCTAGTAAACATTTTCATAGGAAAAGCTAAAATGTCACTTATGTCATTGTGCTACTAGTTATTGTGGGTTATTTTAAGTGTATATGTATGATCTATGGCAGTGATTTTTACTACTTTTCTGTGTGGGTACCCCCTTAGAAAACTTGACACAATGCCAGGGACACCTGCAAATGTTGATACACTCCTGGCGATCCCTGCAAATATTGATACAATCCTGGAGACTCCTAGAAATAGTGATAGACTCCCGGGGACCCGGTTCGACCTTCATGAATGATAATCATGGCTACCCAAAGAAAAACAGTACCATCATTGCAGAAGACACATTTCATTCGGTATACAGCAAAATGTTAGTAAGACAACAAATACAAAAATAGCCAGAAATATGATAGGACATAAACCTGATTACCTGGGGAACCCCCTCAAATACTCTTGTGGAACCCATTTTGAAAACTTGTGATCTAGGTAAGCCAGGAGAGAAGAAGAATACATGGATTTACAAAGCACAGCTCCAAATAGTAACCCCAACTCATCCAATGCAGCATTTTGCATGGAATATGCGGCACACCACGTAGAATTAATTAAATTAAGCTTTTCTCTGAAGATACAGCTTTGTGTTTCCTTGTTTTGGTATGTTCTGGGACTGTAGGGAAACACATCTGGATGATTGCGGTTAGATGCATTGCCTGTAATACAAGATTCCTGCTTATCATAATCTCCAGGTAATTATCTGATGTGGTACTCCTCAATGCAAGTGTACAAAATATCAATACTGGTCCACAGTTTCAGTCTTATTGATGTCAAAGATGTGATTCAAACAAATTGGAAAGCTAATAAAATGGGGAAGTCTTCATTTAGAAATGATTAGAAGGGAAAGGCTGTTGCATAAAATAGAAGATAAAAAAGAATTTGAATATGTGCGAGAGACTGTTTCACAGAATGAGCTGACTCAAACGTAACATGATATGGCGTGACAATCAGGAAGAACTAGGGAATGGAAGACCAGCAGGAAGAGCCGTGCAAGGAAGATAGTGCAGGGGTCCCCTGCGGTCATCCCCCTGCAAAACAAATACACCGTTTTGAGTACTGTTGAGGGGGATGACTCATCAGGGGAGGGCAGCAGCGCCAAGTTCATGGCACCATGGCTGGCTCTGCTGCACAGGAGGTCAGAAAAAAGAGTGGGAGAGCGATAGTGATAGGGGATTCGATTGTAAGGGGAATAGATAGGCATTTCTGCGGCCGCAACCGAGACTCCAGGATGGTATGTTGCCTCCCTGGTGCAAGGGTCAAGGATGTCTCGGAGCGGGTGCAGGACATTCTGAAAAGGGAGGGTGAACAGCCAGTTGTTGTGGTGCACATTGGTACCAACGACATAGGTAAAAAAAGGGATGAGGTCCTACGAGACGAATTTAAGGAACTAGGAGCTAAATTAAAATGTAGGACCTCATAAGTAGTACTCTCAGGATTGCTACCAGTGCCACGTGCTAGTCAGAGTAGGAATCGCAGGATAGCTCAGATGAATATATGGCTTGAGCAGTGGTGCAGCAGGGAGGGATTCAAATTCCTGGGGCATTGGAAAACGGTTCTAGGAGAGGTGGGACCAGTACAAACCGGACGGTCTGCACCTGGGCAGGACCGGAAGCAATGTCCTAGGGGGAGTGTTTGCTAGTGCTGTTGGGGAGGAGTTAAACTAATATGGCAGGGGGATGGGAACCAATGCAGGGAGACAGAGGGAAACAAAAAGGAGACAAAAGCAAAAGACAGAAAGGAGATGAGTAAAAGTGGAGGGCAGAGAAACCCAAGGCAAAAAACAAAAAGGGCCACTGAATGTAAAAGGGCTGCAGGAGGGGTCAAAACTAAAAATCATGGTTTAAAAACTAGTATTAAAACACTCTACCTAAACGCACGCAGCATTCGAAATAAAGTAAATGAGTTGACGGTACAAATCATTACAAATGGGTATGATTTGGTGGCCATTACAGAAACGTGGTTGCAGGGTGGCCAAGACTGGGAATTAAACATATAGGGGTATCTGACGATTCGGAAAGATAGACAAGAAGGGAAAGGAGGTGGGGTAGCTCTGTTAATAAAGGATGATATCAGGGCAGTTGTGAGAGACGATATTGGCTCTAATGAACAAAATGTTGAATCATTGTGGGTGGAGATTAGAGATAGTAAGGGGAAAAAGTCACTGGTGGGCGTAGTTTATAGGCCCCCAAATAATAACTTCACGGTGGGGCGGGCAATAATCAAGGGAATAATGGAGGCATGTAAAAAAGGAACGGCAGTAATCATGGGGGATTTTAACCTACATATGGATTGGTCAAATCAAATCGCACAGGGTAGCCTTGAGGAGGAATTCATAGAATGCATACGGGATTGATTCTTAGAACAGTATGTTACAGAACCTACAAGGGAGCAAGCTATCTTAGATCTGGTCCTGTCGAATGAGACAGGAATAATAAACGATCTCCTAGTAAAAGATCCTCCCGGAATGAGTGATCACAGTATAGTTGAATTTGTAATACAGATTGAGGGTGAGGAAGTAGTGTCTCAAACGAGCGTACTATGCTGAAACAAAGGGGACTACAGTGGGATGAGGGCAGAGTTGGCTAAAGTAGACTGGAAACACAGACTTATCGGTGGCACAATTGAGGAACAGTGGAGGACTTTTAAGGAGCTCTTTCATCGTGCTCAACAAAAATATGTTCAGTGAAAAAGAAGGGCGGTAAGAGAAGGGATAACCAGCCATGGATAACCAAGGAAATAAAGGAGAGTATCAAATTAAAAACCAATGCATATAAGGTGGCCAAGGTTAGTGGGAAAATAGAAGATTGGGAACATTTTAAACGACAGCAAAGAATGACTGAGAAAGCAATAAAGAAAGGAAAGATAGATTACGAAAGTAAACTTGCACAAAACATAAAAACGGATAGTAAAAGCTTTTACAGATATATAAAACGCAAAAGAGTGACTAAAGTAAATGTTGGTCCCTTAGAAGATGAGAAGGGGGATTTAATAATGGGAAATGTGGAAATGGCTGAGACCTTAAACAATTATTTTGCTTCGGTCTTCACAGTTGAAAACACAGAAACCATGCCAGAAATTGCTGGTCACAGAAATGTGGGAAGGGAGGACCTTGAGACTATCACTATGGGGGTATTGCTGGACAGGCTAATGGGACTCAAGGTAGACAAGTCCCCTGGTCCTGATGAAATGCATCCCAGGGTATTAAAAGTGATGGTGGAAGTTATAGCAGATGCATTCGTTATAATCTACCAAAATTCCCTGGACTCTGGGGAGGTACCAGCGGATTGGAAAGCAGCTAATGTAATGCCTCTGTTTAAAAAAGGGGGCAGACAAAAGGCAGGTAACTATAGGCCAGTTAGTTTAACATCTGTAGTGGGGAAAATGCTTGAAGCTATCATTAAGGAAGAAATAGCGGAACATCTAGATAGGAATAGTGCAATCAAGCAGATGCAGCATGGATTCATGAAGGGGAAATCATGTTTAACTAACTTACTGGAATTCTTTGAGGATATAATGAGCATGGTGGATAGAGGTGTACCGATGGATTTTCAAAAGGCATTCGATAAGGTGCCACACAAAAGGTTACTGCAGAAGATAAAGGTACGCGGAGTAAGAGGAAATGTATTAGCATGGATCGAGAATTGGCTGGCTAACAGAAAGCAGAGATAAATGGGTCCTTTTTGGGTTGGAAATCGGTGGTTAGTGGTGTGCCACAGGGATCGGTGCTGGGACCACAACTGTTTACAATATACATAGATGACCTGGAAGAGGGGACAGAGTGTAGTGTAACAAAATTTGCAGATGATACAAAGATTAGTGGGAAAGCGGGTTGTGTCGAGGACACAGAGAGGCTGCAAAGAGATTTAGATAGGTTAAGCGAATGGGCTAAGGTTTGGCAGATGGAATACAATGTTGGAAAATGTGAGGTCATCCACCTTGGAAAAAAAACAGTAAAAGGGAATATTATTTGAATGGGGAGAAATTACAACATGCTGCGGTGCAGAGGGACCTGGGGGTCCTTGTGCATGAATCCCAAAAAGTTAGTTTGCAGGTGCAGCAGGTAATCAGGAAGGCGAATGGAATGTTGGCCTTCATTGCGAGAGGGACGGAGTACAAAAACAGGGAGGTCCTGCTGCAACTGTACAGAGTATTGGTGAGGCCGCACCTGGAGTACTGCGTGCAGTTTTGGTCACCTTACTTAAGGAAGGATATACTAGCTTTGGAGGGGGTACAGAGACGATTCACTAGGCTGATTCCGGAGATCAGGGGGTTACCTTATGATGATAGATTGAGTAGACTGGGTCTTTACTCATTTGAGTTCAGAAGGATGAGGGGTGATCTTATAGAAACATTTAAAATAATGAAAGGGATAGACAAGATAGAGGCAGAGAGGTTGTTTCCACTGGTCGGGGAGACTAGAACTAGGGGGCACAGCCTCAAAATACGGGGGAGCCAATTTAAAACCGAGTTGAGAAGGAATTTCTTCTCCCAGAGGGTTGTGAATCTGTGGAATTCTCTGCCCAAGGAAGCAGTTGAGGCTACCTCATTGAATGTATTTAAGTCACAGATAGATAGATTTTTAACCAATAAGGGAATTAAGGGTTCAGGAGAGTGGGTGGGTTAGTAGAGCTGAGTCCACGGCCAGATCAGCCATGATCTTTTTGAATGGCGGAGCAGGCTCGAGGGGCTAGATGGCCTACTCCTGTTCCTCATTCTTATGTTCTTATGTTCTTATGTAACTTCACACTGACATTTCAAACTTTTTGCAGTCACACCCACTCAGGTGGTCCTGATTTACAAATGCTGAAGATAGGAATTTATACTTGCTGAATTTGATTGGACCACATGATTACTGAGGTTGATGGACAATATTGAAGTCAGAAAATAATTATTATAAAACTGAGGCTGTTATCATTCATAGTGTACTTAGAAAAAGCTGCCATTTTCAATAGCTTTGACTAGACCTTATAGAGGGCCTAATCAGAGTTGTTGTATGAATTGGGGATTTTGCGATGATGCTTATGGTTTGAGCACTTTAGATAGTTTGTCAATTGTGCTTTTAATCCAGAAGTAATATCAATGCTGATGTTATAAGATAATGAACGAGGAACAGAAGTTAATAAAATGATGAGTCATGACTTTGTCTCCATGGAGTATTTGGCCAGCAGCCAATATACCCATTAGTGAAATGCACTACATCTAGGTCATATGGAAAATATGGTCACTAGATTGTCTGATTGTGATTAATCTTTTCTTTTTGTGAAGCTACGATATTTTTCTGAATTGTAGGAGATATTTGTAGGCCTCAGTGAAATAGAATGAGAAGTGGACTGAAATGTGCAAATACATCATAAATAGAGCAGGGAACCGTACAGATCAAAAATGCCCGAGGTTTGATCCCAGCCCAGATCTATGCAAAATTATGTGGCCAAAGCTGGCACAGCAGTGTGGCTATCTCTGAGCTAGGTGGGAAAGTACCATCAGATGCTTTGCTGATGTAATTTGCAGCAAGTAATCAGGAAAGCAAATGGAATGTTGGCCTTTATTGCAAGGGGGATGGAGTATTAAAGTAGGGAAGTCCTGCTACAACTGTACAGGGTGTTGGTGAGGCCACACCTGGAGTATTGCGTACTGTTTTGGTCTCCTTATTTAAGAAAGGATATACTTGCATTGGAGGCAGTTCAGAGAAGGTTCACGAGGTTGATTCCTGAGGTGAAGGGGTTGTCATATGAAGAAAGGTTGGGGCTGTACTCATTGGAGTTTAGAAGAATGAGAGGTGATCTTATTGAAACATAATCTGAGGGGCCTGGACAGGGTGGATGCAGAGAGGATGTTTCCCCTCATGGGTGAATCTAGCACTAGGGGGCATAATTTCAGATAAGGGGTCACCCATTTAAAACAGAAATGAGGAGGAATTTCTTCTCTCAGAGGGTCAGGAATCTTTGGAATTCTCTACCCCAGAGAACTGTGGAGGCTGTTCAAGAGTTATGGGGAGCAGGCAGGGAAGTGGATTTGAGGCCAAGATCAGATCAGCCATGATTTTATTGAATGGCGGAGCAGGCTCGAGGGGCCAAATGGCCTACTCCTGCTCCTCTGTTCTTATGTTCCTGATCACAATCCAATGCCCCAGCTGGCAGATACATGTGTGCACAGCAGGGTGGGGGGAGGGGGGGGGGGGCGGATCAGCATTGAGTAAAGTAGAGGTGAGCTGAGGAATAATGTTGAACATTAGTGGAATCGGTTGCCAACATTCATTACTGAGGCTCAAGCATAGGGTTGTCAATACAGAACATTTCCTGGATTCAAGAGACCATAAAATGTGTCTGGAGAGAAAAAGGGGTTGAGGGATGTGGTGAGGAGCTGGGACTGGTCCCTGAAAAAGTACCACTTCTTGAGTCTGATGGGCCCCGATATTGGCGACCTTACCGCCCACTGCTGCCTGCTGCTGCCGACTGCCACTGAGTTTTGCCGCTGGTCTCCCCTCTGTGCCAATTTCCACTTGGGCTGGAGTGAGCGGGAGGGAGTACTGCCGGGAACCGCCCACTGATGTCCTCTGGCAGCCAAGTAGCGCAAGTGTCTTTCCGCCCACCGAGCTGCCAGATTGGTGCGGGCGGGCGCGGCGGGAATCGGCATCAGCAGGGGGAAGGACCGTTGCATGGAGGCAGGTCTAACCCCAACGGTAAGTATGAAGACCTGCAAAAAAAAGGTTAGTGAACATCATTAAAAAAAATTTTTTATAGCGACTTACCTGGATGGGGTCCCCTGAAGGTATTCTGGTGTTTTTTATTTGGTAATGGTTTTTACTTTTCAGGGTTCCTCCCTCCCTGGGCCCGATTCAATCCTCGGTGGCACTTGGGTGGCAAGTGCATTTGCCGTCGAGATTGAGAGCTCCCGCCCGCTGCCGCCCAGATTGACTGCATAAGCCATTATTTTGCCATCGGGCGGTACTGCCACCTCTTTTAGAGGAATCTTTCAGGCACAGTACCGCCCAGTCTCTCGGCGGCCATCAGCGGTTCTTTTAGTCGTCACTTGAGTGGGCCTTGGGTTTGATCAAGTTCGGGCCCACGGACCTGTCCTGTTTTTAAAAATGGTTTTCTTCTTTTGTAAGAATAATCGCTTGGACAAAATACCGGGCGGAGGGATTGTGAAGTGAGCCATTAACACCAATGGGAAAGAAATAAAACCAAAAGAAAAGAAGGATTGAAAGAAAGGAATGAAAGAAAGAAGATAGAAAGACAGAACAAGTTAGGAAAGATGGCGTTATGGACCAGTTATAAAATGCCTGGCATCATATACTTGCTTAATCGAATGGAAACATGTTCTATTTCCTATTGCATTAGGCTTACAGATACATGGGGTTGGATTTTCGGTCTGTAGCCATCTCTGTTCGTGCCGCGGTGGGGCAGTAATGGCTCTGGAAATGATTTCCGGGCAGGCAGCCAGTTTCCAGCGCCCCGCTGAGACATTTGGTGCCGGTTTTGCGGGGACGGGGAGCAGTACCGCCTGGGAGGGTTGAGCCGGTGCGCACCAACCCTTGTAGCCTCATTCTGAAATTTGTCTGCAGCGGGAACCGTAGCCCCCAAGTAGCACATCGGAGTGGGACCACCTGGGAAAGCAGGCGGTCTGAACTGTACTGGCCACAGCGAGGGGAGGAATGACTGCATGAGGTATGTGTGATTGTGTTTTTTTGGTGATTTCTGTTTATGTGGGGTGAGCAAGATATTGGGAATGTTGTTTATGGGATTTTTTTTGCGATTATTTTTTCCAGGGAAGCCTCTCTTAAGGCGCTCCGAGGCCGGCTCTTTAGCTCGATATTTTCAGTTGCTCAGCCGGCCTAGTGCCCTACGAGAGGTATGGAACGCCTCTCTTAGCGCTTCGCCCCACACTCAGGGCCCAGCTGATGAATTTTGTGGCTGCAGATGCCATGTCCCGGTGCCATGAGCCCCCTAATTAGCCTCCAATCGAATCTCCACCCCATGATGCATAAGTTGGTACAGTTGATTAATGCCAATACATCGCCAAAGTCACAACCGGCAAAGAATGGGTTCTCTGTCACTATTGTGTGTGATGTTGGCGAGAGTGGGCACCGGAGGCACTGGAGTGCATCATCACCCCCCGGCAACCAAAGGTGAACTTGGTCCATTAACGTCAAAAGTTTAATTTGTTTATTTGTCGGTTTAGTGCCCCTTTAATAAAGGGACACTTGTATTAATGTTCTACTAAAAATAGTTGTGTGTAATGTTGGAAAACTAATGTACAGAGGCGTCCTCCTGGGCAAAGCAGAGGTGAGATGAGGAACGACTTTGAAAATTGCTGATGGATTGATGCCCATGGATGCTCTGGCATGGGTCTAAAAATGCCAGGAGCGTAGAAGGTGACAGTAGTAATCATCACCTTCACTGGCAGGCAGACGTGGTGTCAGTCTGACACTCTTGATTTCTTCATCGAAGAGTGAAATTTAAACTTCCGAAACCAATGCACATCAAAGACCGGTGGGAGATCTGTGAATCTTGAGCGATGCCTCTCTTTTCAGAATCCAAGCATACCCGCACTGTTAGCAGCTATTGTCAAATAACATTAAATAAAAGTAATAATCATGTATACGCCACACTTTCGCTTATTTACATGGGAATGAAGTAGGGAATGAAGAAAAAGTAGGCAGTAAAACCAACTGTTTGCAAACAGAATTGCAACAAAATGCATCATTTGGCACTCAAAAATATAGCTGGCACCCCCATTGCTACACAGAACCATCACACTGTCCCGCATTGTGTATTTCAATATGGTATGACATTCAAAATATGTCAACACGTTTTATTGCAGAAACTAGCCTACATAGTTTTAAATGCTGAAATAAAAACAGAAAATACTGGAAAAACTCAGCAGGTCAGGCAGCATCTGTGGCAAGAGAAACAGAGTTAACATTTCAGGTCGGTGACCTTTCGTCAGAACTCCAACTTTAAATGCTGGATTGTTCTGGTTTTATAATGAAAAACATCTAAAATAATGAATGTGTCTCTACTTATCTGTAGGATAACTCCACGAGGCCTAGTGCTGTGCTGTGCTTGAACTGCTGTGACTTTAGTCTCTTTATTCAAACTGCAGAGTGAGGCAGCAATGTGGTGACCAGCCTTTTATACAGCTGCTGCCTGGGCCTCCCACAGTTGCACCCTCTAGTGGTACCAGCATAGTATGTACAGAGTATACATATATGACAATAATAATTAATTCTGCAATAGAATTCCCTCAGATCCGAAAAGAATGACACTCATACTGAGTTGGGCTGGTTTGCAATTCCACAAAAGAACCTAACCTTGGCTGACCTTGAATATGCTTCGAATGGTCTACCCTTCTAATTCATGACCACAGTATTTCCTGTCATGTGGAGGGTGTCAATGGTTAGGGCTGTGAGTAACGGCAAAAGAGAAAGCTTTATGTAGGGAACGGGGTTATTTTAAGAAATAATTGATGTAGTTTTATTGTTCATATTTTAATGCTTTACATCCATTTCTCAATTCATAGTTTTAGTAGCTTTTTGTTTTCGTTTTGGTGATCCACCGAGGGAGGAAGATGGCAGTGCATCATGTTCCAGCTGGTTATCATCTCTTATTGCCGCACATATGGGTGAAGCCTGTAAGTAACACGGGGGCCGAAATTGCCCCTCTCCTGAAGGCCTGTTACCACTGCAAATGGTGCCACTGACTTTTCGTGGAATGGCTGCTACTAGCCCAATTGCCCTTTCGAGGTTTCCCAGCGGTGCCCCAATTCCCCCCTACCACTGCACTGCTGCCGATCCATCTTAAGCACGTCATCACCGTACGCAACGCTGATCCCCGCCCCCCGCCCCCGACGGCGACAATCTCCTCTGAAAATCTTCAGCCCGCCGCGCGGTGCCAAAACCTGTTTTTTGCCGGTGGTCCAGTGAGGCTGTGGCCTTCTGCAGCGGTGGTGCAGTTTCCCGTGAAGGGGAGGACCTAGTGCCGTGGCCACACTGTTTTTTTTTGTCGGCCAACTACCAGGTCGGCCTGACAATAATGCTCCCGGGTTCGGCCAGGCCTCTGACAGGCAGCCTGCCCCCCGCACCCCCTTTGGGTGCCAGGCTGCTGGCCCGGCCGAAACCCACCCTGGTGGGCCAGTGGACCGAAGTTTTTAAATCGCGAAGGCTCTCCCCTTTAAGTGAAGGAGAGAGCCGCGGTGACACGGCGCCGTGATGACGTCATTGCGGAGGTCACTCCGCACCGCCCCCAACTTCCGTCCCTGAGGTGTTGCCACCGCTGCGTGTCCGTCCCTCTCATGTAGTCACCGCCCCCATTAAGAGCAACTTCCGGATATGAATTAAAAAAAACAACAAAGAGCGGAATTTCGCTCAAGAGGCGACCTCAACCGCAGCTGCGGTAGAAACCATTGAAACGGGGTGCGTGCGCCCCGTTTCAGGGGCGGGGGGGGGGGGTGCAATTTCTACCCCCTGATGTCTGTACATAGCATTGTAAGACGGGCAAAATGACCCGAGGATGCCTGACAAATGTCCAACACCATATTGGCCTCAGACAATTTTCAGGCATCTGGGGAGGTTGCCTAAAACAGCCGTTAGTCCTCTCCCATATGCTAATGAGTGGGCTGAGCATCTGTTTTGGTGCCCCAGTGAGAAATGCGCTGCCTTGAGTGGGACAGGTACAAGGGCTGCTCCACTCAGATACTCTGGCTGTCACTGAAAAATTAACTTTTCATTGAAAAAATGTTTTTTTAATTTCATGTTGATCCGCCGAAGAGCAGGAGTGACCCTCCCAACTCAACAGTGCAATCAGCCCCCACTCCTCGCTGTCTTCCTCCCCCTTGGAATTTGCTCGAGGGCCTGAAATTCACGTGCAGAAATGAGTGAGCTGTCTGTGGAAGCAAAAAGAAAGACTTGTATTTATATAGCGCCTTTCACAAACACTGAACATCTCAATGCACTTTACAACCAATGAAGTACTTGTGGGGTGTAGTCACTGTTGTAATGTGGGATATGCGGCAGCCAACTTGCACACAGCAAGCTCCCACAAACAGCAATCTGATAACGACCAGATAATCTGTTTTTTTGTTATAATGATTGAGGGATAAATATTGGCCTAGGTTGTCCCACCCTCTGTTGTTGAACTACAGTACGCGGACGACACTTGCGTTTGCGCACACTCAGCGGTTGAACTCCAAGCCATCGTCAACACCTTCACTGAAGCGTACGAGAGTATGGGCCTTACCATTCGTAAGACAAAAGTTCTCTACTAACCTGCCCTCCCCGCCCCCCCCACACAGTACTGATCCCCGATTATCAAGATCCATGACGAACACTTTATATACCTTGCGAGTCTACTGTCAACAAGGACAGACATCGATGACGGAGTCCAACACCGCCTTCAGTATACCAGTGCAGCCTTCAGTCGCCTGAAGATGAGAGTATTTGAAGACCAGGATCTCAAACCCGGCACCAAGCTCATGGTTTACAGAGCTGTAGTGATACCCGCCCTCCTATATGTTTCAGAGACATGGACTATGTACAGCAGGCACCTCAAAACACTGGAGAAGTACCACCAACGCTGCCTCCACAAGATCCTGCAAATCCATTGGCAGGATAGGCGCACCAAAATCAGTGTTCTCGCTCAGGCCAACATCCCCAGCATCAAAGCATTGACCACGCTCGATCAGCTCCGATGGGCCACATCGTCCGCATGCCCGATACTAGACTCCCAAAATAAGCGCTCTACTCAGAGCTCCGACATGGCAAGCGAGCCCCAGAGAAAACACTTCAAGGACACCCTCAAAGCTTCCTTGAAAAAGTGCAACATCCCCACCGACACCTGGGAATCCCTGGCCCACGACCTCTCAAAGTGGAGGTGAAGCATCCGGGAAGGCACTGAACACCTTGAGTCTCTTCGCCGGGAGCAAGCGGAAGCCAAGCGCAAACAGCAGAAGGAGCGCACGACAACCCAAGTACCCCACCCACCCGTCCCTCCAACCACCGTCTGCCCCACCTGTGACAGAGACCCGCATTGGTCTCATTAGTCACCTGAGAACTCCTATTAGTGTGGAAGCAAGTCATCCTCGACTCCGGGGGACTGCCTGAGAAGAGAGAAGAAGAAATATTTGCCAGGACACCAGGGATAACGCCCCTTGCTCTTCTTTGAAATAGTGCCATGGGACCTTTTACATCTAACTGAGAGGACGGATGGGGCCTCGGTTTAACGTCACATCTGAAAGACAACACCTCTAACACTGCAGTGCTCCCTCTGAACTGCACTGAAGTGTCAGCCTAGATTTTTAGGCGCTCAAATTCCTGGAGTGGGACTTGTACCCACAAACTTCTGGTTCAGAGGTAAGTGTGTTACCCACTGAGCCACAGCATGATAGGTGTTTAAGCACTGGTTGGTCGCCACACTGATTGAACTGAGTTCCGAGGTCCAATCTCAGGCCGGCCTCGGGCCTCCCGATTGGGACGTGCACTGCCAGTGCAGTGCTGACTCTGGGCCCAAAAACAGGCCAAGACAAACTTCAAGTGTGAGACTATTTTCTTGTGTCACCCTGTTTATTTATTTGCTGATAATCACACCATTGCCTTGTTAATAGGCCTAATACTGTCACTGCTTGTGATATCATTGGTAACTGCACTTACAAGTTCACAACAAAAATCAGATTTATATTATCTGATATGAAGCAACAATAGCTAGAATAAAGTCTTGGGAGTTTGTGACCTATTTATACCACTAAGCTTTGGTCTCGCGTGTACAATTCATCAAGATGTGTTGAATGCTTTTACTCCCTTCATGCTATGGGCTGTTGTTTAGGGCCAAAGGCACAATGGTGAAGATACCAAATCAAAATTAAGGCCAGATGCTTTTCATAGCACAGCTTCCTTCTTTTGTGAGACTCTTGGCAGTTAAAATGTGGTGATTCTTCATCTTCTTCTGGAGAACTCAGCATATTAGGAAAGGGATGTAAAATTAAAAAAGAGACGACACACTGCCCAGCAACTGTGGAGGGGAAGGTAAGCTTCGAATATTAAGTATTCGCACTTTTGCATGTATTTAGAAACCTAGAGTATTATACAAATCCTAATTTTCTACGACAATTAGAATGCCCAATAAGATAGTCAGTTTTTTGGCTGGATCTATCCTGGGAAAGCTACACTTACAAAACTCTGTACAGCATTGCTACTAATTCATTGCCAGCTGCACAGACATCTCCCTATTTATTACTTCCCTGCAGTCTAAAGCTGAGCAAAGATATTAATCTTGCAGAACCACTGGGGAACCTAATATATTTTTGACTACAGTCTGTACATTTTACCTGATTAATTCTCATTTGCTAAATGCTTGTAATTCCAGTGCCGAGGCACGAACTAATTGAGTTTGCATATTTAACTATTATCTGACAATTGCATCTACGTGCAGTGATGCTTATAAATGGAATCTATGGAAGCTGGGGCTGCGACAATGTTACTGCAATAAACAAAGGTGAGACTTGTGGAGAGCCTCCTCGCAGCAGTAACCAGAAATGAATGGCTTTCCGGTTCCACAGCTTGAGGTTTGCAAGCAATTTACACATCCCCCCGATCCCCCAGAAAACGTAGTTCAAAACTGCATGAATAGACAGCAGAGCATTACATGCTGCAGGCATTCGAAAGGGTATTTAATATATACCTGAAAAGAAAAAAAAAATTGCAGGGCTATTTGAAAAGAACATGGTGGGGTTGGTGTGGGACTAATTGGCGAGCTCTTTCAAAGGGCTGGCACAGGCACAATAAGCCGAACAGCCTTCTTCTGTGATTCTATACCAACAAATTTGGTAAAAATTAGCTAGCCTAAGTCACCATGCAATGTTCCATAATTAATTGAAGAAAATTACTCTGGATGTGTTGGCCTGGATTTTGCGGTGGGTAATGTCGGCAAACTGTCAGCGTTCGTCGTCATTACCCCTCGGAAACTGACCACAACTTTAAGATTCAGCGCTTGCGCATCTAATTGAAGAAATCCTGAAGTTGCAGTCAGTAATTCACTGCTCCGACACAGGCTGCGCTATGCACCCCACCCCCATAGCCGGCAATCAGTGTAATCAGTGGAACTGACAGAAACTTGGCCTTTTCTACACTAATATCGCTGTTAAATACCCTATTAAATGCTAAGCCTTGTTGGAATCATTGGGGTCAAGTTTCGGGCCGCGCCTAGAACGGCGCAGCCCCATGAGCCACGCCTGATTTCCGCGCTCAAAACCACAGCGAAATCTTACCTCGGTATTCTCCACTCCCTCAGGTCGATCCAGGCCCTTGACGCAGCGCAGCACAAGCAGTCGGGGGCAGAGCCAGGTCCCGGCGCCAAAAACAATGCCGGGACCTCTGCACATGCGCGTTGCAGTTTGTGCGCATGTGCAGTAGCTCCAGGCACCCGAAACTGTGTGGGAGGGGCCCGAAGCATGCCGCCCCTAGCCCTGCCCGAATGAGCTCACTGGGACGGCGAAGGTCGGACTGTACTTCCCTCCTCCAGCTCCTGCTCTGGCTGTGGCTCCCCCCCTGTTCAGCTCACGCTCCCTCTGGCTCTCTCCTGCCTCCCCCACCCCCCAGCTCCCGCACCACTGCCTGCCGCTCCTCCCCCTCCCAGCTACAGCTCCGCTGCCGGCCGCTCCACCCCCCCCCCCAGCTCTTGCTCCGCTGCCTGCCGCTCTCCCTCATCCCCAGTTCCCGCTCCGCTGCCTCTTCACGTCTTCGGCGGGGGGCCCACCCGCCCAGCATCTTGCTGAGGGCGGGCCCCGCCCGAAGTCTTCGGACCGGCTTCTTCTCGTTGGCCGAGCCCGTTCCCTCCCCCCTCTCCTCCCTCTCCCTCTCTCTCCCACCTCCCACTACTCTCCCTCTCCCCCCTCCCTCTCCTCTCCTCCCCTCCCTCTCCCCCCTCCCTCTCCTCTCTCCCTCCCTCGACTCTCCCCCCCTCCCTATCCTCTCCTCCCCCTCACCCTCCCTCTCCTCTTCCCCCTCCCTCCCTCTCCTCTCCCCCTCTCCTTTCCCCTCCCTCCCTCTCCTCACCCCCTCCCTCCTCTCCTCCCCCTTCCTCCCTCTCCTCCCCCTTCCTCTCCTCCCCCTTCCTCCCTCTTCTCCCCCTCCCTCTCCTCCCCCCTCCCTCCCTTTCCTCCCCCCTCCCTCCGTCTCCTCCCCCCTCCCTCCCCTCGCTCCCTCTCCTCCCCCTCCCTCCCTCTCTTCCCCCCTCCCTCCCTCTCCTCTTCCCCCCTCTCCCTCTCCCCCCTCCCTCTCCCTCTCCCTCCCTCTCCTCTCCCCACCCCCCCTCTCCTCGCTGTCAGAAACACAGAGACACTGACAGACAGTGAGACACTGACACAGACAGAGAGAGAGAGAGAGACACACACTGACAGACAGACAGAGACACACTGTGGGGGCCCCGTCCCAGTACACTGTTGGAGGGCTCCCGGTGCTGCAGTCAGTGAGTAGAAACTTAATTTTTTGCTTATTGATTTTTAAATTTTTTAAATTTTTTAAATTTTTAATTTTTTTTGATTGATTTATTGGTTGATTTATTGATTCATTTATTATTGATGATGGCTCTTTATTTGTAAAAGTGATGTGTTTCATGTTTGTAAACTTCCCTCCCCCCCGCCCCATCTCTCTTCCTTACGCCTGATTTTCTAAGTGTAGGCAAGATTTTTCTGAGCATACAAAAATCTACACTTACTCCATTCTAAGTTAGTTTGGAGTAAGTTTTCACTGTCTAAACTTTCAAAACAGGCGTAAGTGGCCGGACACGCCCCCTTTTGAAAAAAAAATCTGTTCCAAAATGAAACTGTTCTAACTGACTAGAACTGGAGAAAACTAAATGCCGAGAATTGCAATTTCTAAGATACTCCATTCTAAACCAGTTGCTCCAAAAAAACAGGAGCAACTCAGGCCGAAACTTGACCCCTACATAACTGGGGTTTTAACAGTGCATTGACTGCTAAACAACTGTTGTGGCCCTGAAAATCTAATTTTTAAATTTTAAAATATGTAGATTTTTTTTAAAGTCTGTTCATGATTTTTCAGCTTCATCCCAATGTCAACCCCATGTGTAAGTCCCAATCTTTATTTCGCTCTCTGTAACACTTTTAAAAAGTGCGGATAAAAGCTGCTTTTCATTTCCTGGTTTGCTGTCTGTGAGAATTCTTCAATGTGATTGGCTGCTTAGACAGCTTGTTAATGTCACCGCCACTCTTCACTGCGAATTCCTATTACATTGCGCCACAATCAATTGCATGTCGAGAAAGGCAAACTTCTTGCCACAGAGATCGTGAGATGTATATAATATATGTTGTGTGGCAGAGCAACAGAATGCAGTTAGAAACAACTATGCTGAGGATGGATGCCGCATAGAATTGACTTTTTTGCTTTTGTACCACAGAAAGAGCGGAACAATTTGTATTAGGATGCAACCAACACCTTTCATGTAATAAAAAGACTTTCATTTATATAGTGCTTTTCACAACCTCAGGAAATGCCAAAGCACTTTAAAGCCAATGAAGTACCTTTGAAATGTAGTCACTGTTGTAATGTAGGAAATGCAGCAGCTAGTATGCACACAGCAATATCCCACAAGTAACGATGAGATAATGACCAGGTAATCTGTTTTAGCGATGTTGTTATAATGTATCTAATGCAATCTAATATATGATCAAGTTAGTTCACATTTGACTCAAGGGATAACAGTATTAGATAATGCTACTGTCTGGAACAGAGTTCCATAGAAAAGAGAAGAGACTTATCAACTAGTATTGTGTGCAAATATTTTTGATGGATACAGAATGGTGTGATGCAGCTGCAGTGGCTCAAGTGTTACTCGCTTGAACGCAGATCTCTTGCTCAAGCGTCAACAATTCCTGACTTAGGGCACGAAGGTCTTCTGAAGGAAAGACTTGCATTTATATAGCACCTTTCACACTGACCACCAGACGTCCCAAAGTGCTTTAGAGCCAATGAAGTACTTTTGGAGTGTAGTCACTGTTGTAATGTAGGAAAAGCGGCAGCCAATTTGCGCACGCAGCAAGCTCCCACAAACAACCATGTGATAATGACCAGATAATCTTTTTTTTTGTGATGTTGCTTGAGGGATAAATACTGCCCTGCTCGTCTGTGAAATAGTGTCACGGGCTCTTTTGCGTCCACCTGAGAGAGCAGACGGGGCCTCGGTTTAACGTCTCGCCCAAAAGGCAGCACCTCCGACAGTGCAGCTTCTCTCGGTACTGCACTAGAGTGCCACCCTAGATTTTTGTGCTCAAATCTCTGGAGTGGGACTTAAACCCATAACCTTCTGACTCAGAGGTGAGGGTGCTACCCACTGAGCCATGGTGCTCTGGTCATCTCCAACTTTTGAATTGAAGGTTCTACAGAATATTTTGCTGATATTTTTATGCCATCAAAATTATACGGAAATTGGGAACCAAAAAAGTTGGAAACATAAAATTAGGTTCCATCTATGAATTATGAATATGTTCATATTTTACATGTTTAGATCGAGTTCTGGGTTTTATACACAAGGACATTAAATTAAAAGCAAGGAAGTGATGTTAATTTGTACAATTGGTTGGAGTTTGCATGTAGTTATAGGAGCCCCATTATAGGAAAGATATTAGACAATGGAAAGAGTAGTGATGATTCACTAGACTGTTATGAGGAAATATGAAGGAAAGATCAAATCATCAGGTTTTTTTTCATTGGAACAGAAAAGGTTAAGAGGGATAAAAGAGGTTTTCATATCAATGAAAGGTTTTGGAAGCTTAATGAAAGGTCATTTCCATTGGTTGGCAAATCAGCATCAAAGGAACATAGCTTCAAGATTATCACTGGACAAATGAAGGGGGAAGTTAGAAGGATTCTTTTTCATGCCCCAGTGCATTATTAGAGCACAGTGAGTATAGCAGACTTTGGAGAATCAAGTGAATTTGGACCTACAGATCCCAAAACTTTCCACGAATAGGATTTGTCTCACTTCATGTCTGGATCTGTTGTAGAATAATTGAGAGAGATTGATTACTATGATTAGTCAACAACTCCATTATCGCTGTATCCTGAGAATACCAAGATGGTAAAAGATGAATTAGATGGACCTTGGTCTTTTTTTAATCTAGTAATTCATATGTTCCTGTGAATAAGTATTTGGAAAGGAATAGGCTTTTATATTTTGTAATGTATGTACATAAGGTCTGCTCACCAACAGGGGGCACTACCATCAGAGGTACTAGGGTCATAGGTATCCTCATGCTGGGCCTGGTATATAACCTGAACTTCACCTTTGTAACTTCACTTCTGGAAGACATTAAAGACTGAGTAGGTTACATCTGGTCACTGGCTCATAGTACGGAGTTCATTGTATCATTTCATACACCACAACTGGTGATGAGGCAAACACGAACCCACGCAAAAGTATGGCAAGCACAGCACCAAGCGAGCTGCGACACACCACGTGGATGATGATCAATTCAGCGTGGATCTGGCGATGCAGCCCAAGACATTTGAGAGCTCCGAGGAGGAAGTGTATAGCGTACATGCGTTCCTAACAAAGAGCCAACCGATAATGATGGAGGTAAAATTATGAACAAAGAGCCATCCGAAAATGATGGAGGTAAATTAAGCCGTGTGCCGGTATCCATGGAATTAGACACGGGTGCGAGTTAATGGATAATGAGCCAGAGGACTTTCGAAAAGCTGTGGGAGACCAAGCCAGAGAGACACAAGCTGAGTCCGATAAATGCGAAGTTGCGTACCTACACCAAAGAGCTCATGCCAGTGATCGGTAGTGCAGCAATAATAAGAGTGTTCGTATGAGGGGGCGGTTCATGATCTACCATTATGGATTATCCTGGACAATGGCCCATCATTATTCGGCAGGAGTTGGCTCGAGAAAATAAAATGGAAATGGTACGATATCAAAGCTTTGTCATCAGCGGATGATGATTTGTGTGCTCAAGTGCTGAGCAAATTTCCCTCACTGTTTGAACCAGGAATTGGCAGCTTCAAGGGAGCCAAGGTGCAAATTCATCTAGGCCCAGACGCAAGGCCCATCCATCACAAAGCCAGGGCGGTCCCGCACATGATGAGAGAAAAGGTCGAGCTCGAATTGGACAGGCTACTACGCGAGGGGGTCATCTCACCGGTTGAATTTAATGAATGAGCAGCCCCATTGTTCCGGTGTTAAAGAGCGACGGCATGGTCAGGATCTGTGGAGACTACGATCAATCGAGTTTCGAAAAAAGATCAATACCTGCTACCGAAAACTGATGACCTGTTTGCAATGCTAGCTGGGGGAAAATTGTTCACCAAATTTGATCTAACGGTGGCCTACATGACACAGGAACTGGTTGAATCATCAAAGAAACTTCCCTGCATCAATACGCACAAAGGATTGTTTATTTACATCAGGTGCCTTTTGGCATTCGTTCAGTGGCAGCCATATTTCAGAGAAACATGGAGAGCCTATTGAAATCCGTCCCCAGGACCGTGGTATTCCAAGACGACATCCTAATCATAGGTCATGACACCGCCAAGCACCTGCACAATCTGGAAGAGGTTCTGCGTCATCTGGACAAAGTGGGACCCAGGCTGAAACATTCGAAGTGCATTTTCATGGCACCAGAGGTCGAATTCCCTGGACAAAAGATTGCTGCAGACAGAATCAGGCATACAGATGCGAAAACAGAGGCCATCAAAAATACGCCCAGGCCCCAGAATGTGATGAAGCTACATTCATTCCTGGGTCTTCTCAACTACTTCGGTAACTTCTTACCCAAATTAAGCACAGTATTAGAGCCTTTGCACAAGCTGCTCAGGAAAGGAGACGACTGGGTGTGGGGTGAACTTCAAGACAGAGCCTTTCAGAAGGCAAGAAATCTATTGTGTTCCCACAAGCTACTGGTACTGTATGACCCATGCAAGCATCTAGTTTGGACCTGTGATGCGTCGTCCTATGGGGTCGGCTGCGTACTCCAGCAAGCCAATGAGTCAGGCAAACTACAACCAGTTCCATACGTGTCTCGAAGCCTGTCCAAGGTGGAAAGAGCATACAGCATGGTAGAGAGAGACTTTAGCATGTGCTTATGGGGTAAAAAAAATGCACCAGTACCTGTTTGGGCTTCACTTCGAGCTGGAAACCGATCACAAGCCGCTTATACCGTTGTTCTCGGAAAATAAAGGTATCAATACCAACGCGTCGTCCCGCATCCAGAGGTGGGCGCTGACATTATCTGCCTATGATTACGTCATTCGCCATAGACCAGGCACTGACAACTGCGCTGATGCAATGAGCCGGTTACTGTTGCCCACACCGGAGGTGGAAACGCCAATGCCCACAGAGCTACTCATGGTTATAGATGCCTTTGAGAGTGAAGGGCCGCCTGCCACTGCTCAACAAGTTAAGACCTGGACCAGCCAGGATCCGACCCTATCGGTTGTAAAACGTTCTGTTCTTAACGGGGACTGGTCGACCATCCCCAAGGAAATGCGTGATGAAATCAAACCATACAGTCGTCGCAACGATGAGCTTTCCATCCAGTCTGACTGGTTACTGTGGGGTAATCGTGTTGTAATTCCCAAGAAAGGCAGGGCGAGATTTATACTGGAGTTACACAGTACGCATCCTGATATTGTCATGATGAAGGCCAGCGCCAGGTCCCATGTTTGGTGGCCTGGCATTGACTCGGACTTAGAGTCATGCGTGCATCAGTGCAGCACTTGCATGCAATTAAGCAATGCCCAAAGGAAGCTCTGCTCAGTCTGTGGTCATGGCTATCCAAACCGTGGTCTAGAATCCACATTGACTTTGCGGGCCCCTTCCTCGATAAAATGCTTTTTGTGGTGGTGGATGCATACTCCAAGTGGATAGAATGTGTGATCGTGTCATCCAGCACTTCCACTGCCACCATTGAGAACCTGAGAGCCATGTTTGCTACACATGGTCTACCAGACATCGTTGTCAGCAACAACGGACCGTGTTTCACGAGCCTGGAGTTTCAAGAGTTCATGAAACGCAACAGCATAAAACACGTGAGGTCAGCCCCGTTCAAACCCACATCCAATGGTCAAGTGGAGCGGGCAGTTCAAACCATCAAGCAGAGCCTGAAAAGCATAACTCACGGTTCCTTGCAGACACGCCAGTCACGCATACTGCTCAGTTATAGGACAAGGCCACACACGCTCACCAGGGTCCCGCCTACGGAACTATTGATGAAGAGAGGCTTCAAAACCAGGCTCTCTCTAGTCCATCCTGACCTTAACGATTATGTCAAAACCCGACGTCAACGCCAGCAGTGGTATCACGACCGCGCCGCAGTGTCACGCGACATATCTGTAAATGACCTAGTGTATGTACTCAACCATGGTCAAGGATCCAAGTGGTTCCCGGGCAATGTTACGGATAAGGGTGTATATGGTTAAGCTCAAGAATGGGGAGATATGCAGGAAACCCATTGATCAAATCAAGCTAAGTCACACTGACGAATCGGAACAGTTGGAAGAAAACACCGCAAGCTTAGACGACTAACCAACTCATGTCCAGCCATCAGAAGAACCCACTGTTGTCAACGCCGAGCCCCTAGTCGTGAGAGACCCGGAAAGCACTGGGATTGTACTGAGACTGTCAACCAGGGAGCGAAGGGCTCCGGACCATCTGAACTTGTAATATGGACTTGTTCCAAGAACTGGGGGGGGAAATTATGTATTTATGTACATAAGGTCAGCCCACCAACAGGGGGCACTACCGTCGGAGGTCCTAGGGCCATAGTTATCCTCGTGCTGGGTCCGGTATATAACCTGAACTTCACCTTTGTATCTTCACTTCTGGAAGACATTAACAACTGATCAGGTTACACCTGGTCACTGGCTCACAGTAAGGAGTTCATTGGAACCACATATTCCTTTATCCCTCTTCCTTTAGGAAAGGTTAAAGAAATGGGATTGGAGCAGTCAGGTCCATTTGAAAAGTTAGCACTGGTGCAGGCATGATGTGCAAATGGTGTCCGTCTGAGCCGTAAAATTCCTTGATGTTGTTCCAAACTATTTTATTTCCACCTCGATTTCCCTTTCCACAGTACTCCCGTGCTCAATAGCGTGTGCGCTTTTAACTTTTTTGCAGCAAATCAGTTAAGCTAATATAAAGACTCACCTCTCCGTTAACACGAGCAATGTGCAGAAGGAGTTAGCTTTCACATTTAGGTGAACACACTTAACCTTTGTTAAAAATACATCCCATCTCCGCACTTCTCACTTGTGAGCCTGGCAGGTGCTGCATCCTCTTGTGCTTCAACAGCCTAAGGGCACTTGCTGATTTATTCAGGTACATCCATCTATCCTGCCAGCCTCCTGTGGTGATCTGGGCGCCTCCGGGCTCTCTTCCGTCTCCTCCGTCGACTCACGATGGTTTTCCACTAAACCCCTTCAGTCCGTCAGAGGCAGATAACCTTTTAGCTTCTTTTGCACGCAACCTTTTTAGATAAATAAGGAGGATCACAAAGAATATGCTTGCACTTCTATTAAATAGGAAAATATTACTTTTTCAAAATAGATGGGAATAATTTTAGGTAGCTGATCTAGTGACACAAGTATATGTCATAAGTAGCCAATGGGCAAAACCCGATAAAATAATTCTATTCTTACAAATTGCTTCTACGAAAGTAAAAAGGAAAGTGGTTTTACTTTCTGGCCTATATGCGAATCTATTATTAATAGTAGGGTATCCTCTGAAATAGTGTTCTACACTTATATAGTACACAAATATTTTGCAGAACAAGGAAAAAATAATTGAATAACAGAATGATTTGTCTCTTATGACAAGAGGCAGAAAGCTCAAATAGGTTCTTTAAAGGAGAAATATTGTCCTGCAGTACAATCAAAGGTCACAATCGTAAATGTTGAAGTTCAAAGATTTGTGTTAAAATATGTGTTCTAAGTTTGCGTCTGCCGTTGATACCTTCACATTCTGTGGCAACAGTCGCCCCATAAGCAGTCTGAGCAGCTTACTCTTTTATGGGAATTAACCCACACAGCCCTGTATCTATGTGTTGGCTAGCGTAACCCGCAGGTTTAACAATACCCGCTTGTGACTTAGCCCAAATATTATCCCTCCCTATCTCTGTAATCTCTTTCAGCCTCACAACCTCACGAGATGTCTGTGCTCCTCTTGTTCTTCCCTCTTGAGCATCCCTGATTATAATTGATACGTCCTTACTATACAGTATAAATGCACACGAGGCCCATGCTTGAGAGAAGGTCAGTCTGTGACCTGTCCTTTATTCCTTAGCACTCAAGTGATGAAGGTGGGTGGAGCTTCCCCTTTTATACCTGAAGGTCCAGGTTAGGAGTGTCTCCCACCTTGTGGTCATTGTTCTCACAGTGTACAACTTAGGTCAGATTATACTTGGGTTACAATGCTGGTTGAATACATGACATCACCTCCCCCCTCAAAGTCTTATTGGGATCACAGGTTGAGTCTCTCTGGTGATTGACGCTCTCTTGTAGAGCGCCTGAGTTGGGGCTCCGGTTGTTGGGCACTGGCCTGAGTGTCTGCCGATTGCAGTGCCTCAGGCCTGTCTGGACTGCCCACAGTGATTGGGCTCTCCCCGCTTTGGTTCCGGTGTTCGGTCACCTGTGGTGGAGTGAACTCAACATCGTGTTCTTCCTCTGCTTCTTCTATGGGGTTGCTGGACCTCCTTTTTGTTTGATCCACTTGTTTGCGGCAGATTTGTCCATTGGTAAGTTTAACTACCAGAATCCTATTTCCCTCTTTGACAATCACAGTGCCTGGGAGCCATTTGGGACCTGCAGTGTAGTTAAGGACAAAAACAGGATCATTTACATCAATACATCGCGCCCTCGCATTCCTGCCATGGTAGTCATATTGTGGCTGGCGTCTGCTTGCGACAATTTCTTTCATGGTGGGGTGTATAAGGGATAGCCGGGTTTTGAGCGTCCTTTTCATTAGCAGCTCTGCGAGTGGAACCCCTGTAAGCGAGTGTGGTCGTGATCTATATGCCAACAGGAGCCGTGATAAGCGCCTTTGTAGGTAACCCCCTTGGATTCTGAGCATCCCCTATTTGATTATCTGCACTGCTCGTTCCGCCTGGCCATTTG
This sequence comes from Pristiophorus japonicus, assembly GCF_044704955.1. NCBI lineage: Eukaryota > Metazoa > Chordata > Chondrichthyes > Pristiophoridae > Pristiophorus > Pristiophorus japonicus. The sequence continues at coordinate 28,342,300 of NC_091991.1, forward strand.
AGGACGGTTTGAACGGTGCCGTTCTGACATGGTTATTCCATTGCCTGCCATGAAGTCCTGGAATTCAGTGCTTGTGAAGCATGGGCCATTGTCGCTGACCAAGATGTCCGGTAGACCGTGTTCTCACAGTGTACAACTTAGGTCAGATTATACATGGGTTACAATGCTGGTTGAATACATGACAATAATTACTCAACAATTGGTGGCCGTGCCTTCAGCTGCCTAGGCCCCACGCTCTGGAACTCCCTCCCTAAACCTCTCTGCCTCTCTACCTCTCTTTCTTCCTTAAAACCTACCTCTTTGACCAAGCTTTTGGTCATCTGCCGTAATTTCTTCTTATGTGGCTCGGTGTCAAATTTATTTGTTTTGTCTTATAACACTGCTGTGAAGCACCTTGGGACATTTTACTTATTTAAAGGCGCTATACAAATAAAAGTTGTTGTTATTGTTCTCTTTCACATGTGCGCTATCTTCAATCTTCCCAATGACAGACCGAGCAAACACTTGGTGAGGCAATGCTTTCAGGTGAATCGTTAAGCTGCTTTATCTTAATGCGCTTGAACAAGTAGAGCAACAGTAGCAAGCTGATTCACTTAGATCAACCCGTACAAATGATCTTTGAGCAATGATAAACAATAAAGAACGTGCCATGGTTCCCCCATCTGTGGGTCATTTTACTTGACTTAAACAATGTGCGGTCAAATTTAACTCCCTCTACCTAGTGCAAATTACATCAGGTCAGTTACCACCTGTAATGTACACACCTGTGAGTATGCTCACAGGTTTGTAGAGCTGTTGTCGCTCGCGGCCTTCTGTGAGAGGTGGGCGCCGGAGGGACTGGAATGCATCATTACCCCCGGCAACCAAATTTAATTTGATTTTATATGTTTTAAAGTTTAATTTGTTTTTTGTTGCCAGGTTCGAGTGTCCCCCTCCCCTTTTATAGGGGGCACTTGTAAAATTTATGATTTTACTGCCCCAAAAAAACCCCAAAAAACCCCCAAAAAACCCCCAAAAAATCACCAAAAAAATCACCAAAAAAACACAAAAAAAGGGCACTGGAAAAGTGTTTGGAGTGTCCCCCAGACAGGGACACTCGATTTAATTGTTTATTTATGTTCTCCATTCAAAAGAGTTGTAGAGCTGTTGCATTGTGAGTGACTTAGCCAGTCACGTGATGTTCGCAAGACTCAATAAAACCCCAGTCAGTTGGGTCTAGGTCATCCACAATGAGGTATGCAGTTGTGAGCCTAGTGGATGAACAGGTAATGTGCAGTGTGATTGTTAAACCTTTGTCAATAATCCAACTAGTTCTTAATAGCAATGTAAGCAAGAACCCATGAAGCAAATACTTTACACCGCCCTGGTTAGCTGGCGCTCTGGCTATTGCCATGGTGCGTAGGCCACATAATATACAAATTGGGGCCCTATCACATGCATAGGACTCTGAGTGCAATTTTGAGGTAAAAATGGTCAGAGCAGCCACAGCACACACCCCAACTATTTGTACCAGGCACTTAATGGCCTAACCAGCAGTCCTCAAAGGGGCCAGGAAATCTGCTCCCACTGGGTTAACAAAAAACTCCGGCCCACTGGCAGCCGGTTCGAGGCATCCGCCTAGGATCCCCTCTACTCCCATTCCCAGGCTTTGATTTGTCAGCCATGGCTCAGTGGGTAGCACAATTGCCTCTGAGTCAGAAGGTTGTGGGTTCAAGTCCCACTCCAAGGGCTTGAGCACAAAGAAGTTTAGGCTTCCAGTGCAGTACCAAGGGAGTGCTGCACTGTTGGAGGTGACGTCTTTCGGATGAGACGTTAAACCGAGGATCCCTCTGCCCTTTCAGAACATAAGAACATAAAAACATAAGAATTAGGAACAGGAGTAGGTCATCTAGCCCCTCGAGCCTGCTTCGCCATTCAACAAGACCATGGCTGATCTGGCCGTGGACTCAGCTCCACTTACCCGCCCGCTCCCCGTAACCCTTAATTCCCTTATTGGTTAAAAATCTATCTATCTGTGACTTGAATACATTCAATGAGCTAGCCTCAACTGTTTCCTTGGGCAGAGAATTTCACAGATTCACAACCCTCTGGGAGAAGAAATTCCTTCTCAACTCGGTTTTAAATTGGCTCCCCCGTATTTTGAGGCTGTGCCCCCTAGTTCTAGTCTCCCCGACCTGGGAAACAACCTCTCTGCTTCTATCTTGTCGATCCCTTTCATTATTTTAAATGTTTCTACAAGATCATCCCTCATCCTTCTAAACTCCAATGAGTAAAGACCCAGTCTACTCAATCTATCATCATAAGGTAACCCCCTCATCTCCGGAATCAGCTTAGTGAATCGTCTCTGTACCCCCTCCAAAGCTTCCTTAAGTAAGGTGACCAAAACTGCACGCAGTACTCCAGGTGCGGCCTCACCAATACCCTATACAGTTGCAGCAGAACCTCCCTGCTTTTGTACTCCATCCCTCTTGCAATGAAGGCCAACAATCCATTCGCCTTCCTGATTACCTGCTGCACCTGCAAACTAACTTTTTGGGATTCATGCACAAGGACCCCCAGGTCCCTCTGCACCGCAGCATGTTGTAATTTCTCCCCATTCAAATAATATTACCTTTTACTGTTTTTTTTCCCAAGGTGGATGACCTCACACTTTCCGACATTGTATTCCATCTGCCAAACCTTAGCCCATTCGCTTAACCTATCCAAATCATTTTGCAGCCTCTCTGTGTCCTCTACACAACCCGCTTTCCCACTAATCTTTGTGTCATCTGCAAATTTTGTTACACTACACTCTGTCCCCTCTTCCAGGTCATCTATGTATATTGTAAACAGTTGTGGTCCCAGCATCGATCCCTGTGGCAGACAACTAACCACCGATTTCCAACCCGAAAAGGACCCATTTATCCCGACTCTCTGCTTTCTGTTAGCCAGCCAATTCTCGATCCATGCTAATACATTTCCTCTGACTCCGCGTACCTTTATCTTCTGCAGTAACCTTTTGTGTGGCACCTTATGGAATGCCTTTTGGAAATCTAAATACACCACATCCATCGGTACACCTCTATCCACCCATGCTCGTTATATCCTCAAAGAATTCCAGTAAATTAGTTAAACATGATTTCCTCTTCATGAATCTATGTGGCGTCTGCTTGATTGCACTATTCCTATCTCGATGTCCCGCTATTTCTTCCTTAATGATAGTTTCAAGCATTTTCCCCACGACAAATGTTAAACTAACCTGCCTTTTGTCTGCCCCTTTTAAACAGAGGCGTTACATTAGCTGCTTTCCAATCCGCTGGTACCTCCCCAGAGTCCAGAGAATTTTGGTAGATTATAACGAATGCATCTGCTATAACTTCCGCCATCTCTTTTAATACCCTGGAATGCATTTCATCAGGACCAGGGGACTTGTCTACCTTGAGTCCCATTAGCCTGTACAGCACTACCCGCCTAGTGATAGTGATTGTCTCAAGGTCCTCCCTTCCCACATTCCTGTGACCAGCAATTTTTGGCATGGTTTTTGTGTCTTCCACTGTGAAGACCGAAGCAAAATAATTGTTTAAGGTCTCAGCCATTTCCACATTTCCCATTATTAAATCCCCCTTCTCATCTTCTTAGGGACCAACATTTACTTTAGTCACTCTTTTCCGTTTTATATATCGGTAAAAGCTTTTACTATCTGTTTTTACTTTTGCGCAAGTTTACTTTCGTAATCTATCTTTCCTTTCTTTATTGCTTTCTTAGTCATTCTTTGCTGTCGTTTAAAATGTTCCCAATCTTCTATTTTTCCATTAACCTTGGCCACCTTATACGCATTGGTTTTTAATTTGATACTCTCCTTTATTTCCTTGGTTATCCACGGCTGGTTATCCCTTCTCTTACCGCCCTTCTTTTTCACTGGAATATATTTTTGTTGGGCACTATGAAAGAGCTCCTTAAAAGTCCTCCACTGTTCCTCAATTGTGCCACCGTTTAGTGTGTGTTTCCAGTCTACTTTAGCCAACTCTGCCCTCAGTCCCCTTTGTTTAAGCATAGTACGCTCGTTTGAGACACTACTTCCTCACCCTCAATCTGTATTACAAATTCAACCATTCTGTGATCACTCACTCCGAGAGGATCTTTTACTAGGAGATTGTTTATTATTCCTGTCTCATTACACAGGTCCAGATCTAAGATAGCTTGCTCCCTTGTAGATTCTGTAACATACTGGTCTAAGAAACAATCCCGTATGCATTCTATGAATTCCTCCTCCAGGCTAGGTGGACGAAAAAGATCCCATGGCACTATTTCGAAGAAGAGCAGAGGAGTTATCCCCGGTGTCCTGGCCAATATTTATCCCTCAATCAACACAACAAAAAACAGATTATCTGGTAATTATCACATTGCGATGTGTGGGAACTTGCTGTGCACAAGTTGGCTGCCACGTTTCCCATATTACAACAGTGACTACACTCCAAAAGTACTTCATTGACTGTAAAATGTTTTGGGATTTCTGGTGGTCGTGAAAGGCACTATTAAAATGCAAGTCTTTCTTTCTTCTTTCCGACAGTTGGCTGGCTCAGTGTGGACGCTGACCAATTTCCAGCCCTCCCCGAACCAACGAGCTATGGAAGGGTTGCCTCCCTGGCACTGGTGGCATGTCAGTGAGGCTTGGACCTCACGGCAGTGAGAACTGACGAGTGCATTCTACCACTGCCCGCCCATACTCTGCCTGTAGTTAGAATTGACCATTACTTCTGCTGATACTTTGCCAGCATTCCACGTTTTTCACCTCAATGAAGGTCCTCTTTGCTTTTCCTTGAACAAACCTGACTGCCATTGCAGACTTCCTGTTTTGAATCGTTACAGGACAGAAGAAGGCCATTCGGCCCGTCGAGTGTTTCAAACACCCATTTTCCTGTGTTCCTTTTTATCTATCTCCCCATTCACAGGCAGAAAAAAACCCCAATGAGTATGGGAAGTTCCCCAGACAGGTTAATGAATTGCTTATCATCTGTCTTTGGGAAAAAAAACCTCCATTTTGCATATTAACCACCTCTCATCTAAGCGCCTCTTGTCAAACTTGTGGGAAGACACTTTGCTTTTAAAAAAAACAAAAAGTAATCCTTATTTTCAAATCCTTTCTGTGGACAAACCCTGAAGCACGACAATTATGTTTTTGAAGACCTTCTGCAATGTATCTGTGCTCTTCCAATTCTGGCCTATTGAGCATCCCCAATTTCTATCATTCCACCAATGGTGGCCGTGCCTCCAACCACCTAGACCCTAAACTCTGGAACTCCCTACCTAAACCTCTCTGCCTCTCTACCTCTCTCTCCACCTTTAAGACGCTCCTTAAAAGATACCTCTTTGAACAAGCTATTGCTCAGCTGTCCTAGTGTCTCCTTATGTGGCTCGGTGTCAAATTTAGTTTGATAACGTTCCTGTGAAGTGCCTTGAGATGTTTTATTATGTTAAAGGGCGCTATATAAATACAAGTTGTTGTTGTTGTATGAAAATAACTCTTTTAAAACTCTCTGAACAGGTGGCAATAATATAGATCCATATTTCTCTGGCCAAATCTGATAATCCAGATAAACTGCTCTGTTTATATCCTGCAAGCCAAAAGATTTTGATCAAAGTCGCCCCTTAAGGGACATTTTAATGTTATCGTTTTTTTTTAATATTGTACAGTTCTTACCAATTTCCACTTCAGTTCCGGTAGAACAAAAAAGTGATTTATCATATTACCCTCACCTGATTATTTCTTCATATGTTTACAGGAAGGTCAATCACTCTTTGAAGGAATGAAAAACAGTCTCTAAACACCACGCCATAATGCAGAGGTACTTCAGCACAGAATAAATCAGCAACATGAAAACCACCAAGATCCCAGGCTCAGCCGGCTAAATATTAACACTTCAGTGTTAAATCAAAGCTTCTATCTCAAGCCACCTTCAGCAGTTTTTGATGAGAAATGTGGATATTACCTGCGATTGTTCAAGAGACGGGTTTGAACTATGAAAGCTACAATCTAAACCGTGTGAAACCAAATTCACCAGGAATGAGGGATTGCAATTTTATTCTGGTTTTTGAAAGCGTAGGGCAGCTATTATATCTACATCTGCAGTTGTCTCTGCACTAAGATTATCCAGACAAAACGTAACAAAATTCTGCTTTTCAGAGATAGATTGTAAATATCCCTAATGATTCATATACAAATCAATTTACAAATCCATCCCTGTGAAGCGCAAAATGAAAAAATGTAGCAATGTGCAAATTATGCTCTTCCAAATGGTAAGAACCTCTGTCTACAGAAGAATGTTCATCTTCAAGAGGTAGTCTACATGGGCTTTGATACCTAGGGGTTATGACTCTATCTCAATGTCTTTCATTCTACAATTTTATTCCTACTGGATTGTTTCACTGAGCTATGCAGTCAAGAAATCCCCAAAGCACTTAATGGCAAGATATCTAATTATTTAATTATTCATTGTGATCACATAGTTATTCAGCTTTGTCCTTATGCTCAGGGTTGTAAAGATTGCAAAGTAAGACCAAATCAGCCTGCTGACGGGGTTAAACACCAAATCATCATCAATCGGGCCGACAAAGTTTGAAGCCAGATTTTGATGAAAAACATTTCTTCCCGCAGCCCAGAATGATCTTAATTTAGGAAGAAATGCTCGCATGTCTTTTCAAACCGCGTCAAATAGGAAATGAACTGTAGGGCCGAGTCTTCTGTGCTCATCAGCCTTCAATGTGATCATGCATTCCTGTCAGAGAAAATGGGAATGGAAGCTCGGGCGAGTTGAGTGGAACTATGCACTTGAGCTGTGCTGAAGTAAGATTTGTGGCACAAGTGTTAACTCTGCTCCAACATAACGCCAGCAGAATGCAAATAATAAAATAAGGGCCTTAGGGTTTAAAATAAGCTCTGTGCTTTGGAAAAGCACAACTACCCTTCACCTCTCATTTACACAGGTGATAAGAACATAAGAACGTAAGAAGTAGGAACAGGAGTAGGACATCTAGCCCCTCGAGCCTGCTCCACCACTCAACAAGATCATGGCTGATCTGGCCGTGGACTCAGCTCCACTTACCCGCCCGCTCCCCGTAACCCCTAAATCCCTTATTGGTTAAAAATCTATCTATCTGTGATTTGAATACATTCAATGAGCTAGTCTCAACTGCTTCCCTGGACAGAGAATTCTACAGATTCACAACCCTCTGGGAGAAGAAATTCCTTCTCAACTCGGTTTTAAATTGGCTCCCCCGTATTTTGGCTGTGCCCCCTAGTTCTAATCTCCCCTATCAGTGGAAACAACCTCTCCGCCTCTATCTTGTCTATCCCTTTCATTATTTTAACTGTTTCTGTAAGATCACCCCTCATCCTTCTGAACTCCAACGAGTAAAGATCCAGTCTACTCAATCTATCATCATAAGGTAACCCCCTGATCTCCGGAATCAACCTAGTGAATCGTCTCTGTACCCCCTCCAAAGCTAGTATATCCTTCCTTAAGTAAGGTGACCAAAACGGCATGCAGTACTCCAGGTGCGGCCTCACCAATACCCTGTACAGTTGCAGCAGGACCTCCCTGCTTTTGTACTCCATCCCTCTCGCAATGAAGGCCAACATTCCATTCGGCTTCCTGATTACCTGCTGCACCTACAAACTAACTTGTTGGGATTCATGCACAAGGACCCCCAGGTCCCTCTGCATCGCAGCATGTTGTAATTTCTCCCCATTCAAATAATATTCCCTTTTACTGTTTTTTTTCCAAGGTGGATGACCTCACATTTTCCGACATTGTATTCCATCTGCCAAACCTTAACCCATTCGTTTAATCTATCTCAATATCTTTGCAGCCTCTCTGTGTCCTCGACACAACCTGCTTTCCCACTAATCTTTGTGTCATCTACAAATTTTGTTACACTACACTCTGTCCCCTCTTCCAGGTCGTCTATGTATATTGTAAACAGTTGTGGTCCCAGCACCGATCCCTGTGGCACACCACTAACCATCAATTTCCAACCCAAAAAGTACCCATGTATCCCAACTCTCTGCTTTCTGTTAGCCAGCCAATTCTCGATCCATGCTAATACATTTCCTCTGACTCCGCGTACCTTCATCTTCTGCAGTAACCTTTTGTGTGGCACCTTATCAATGCCTTTTGGAAATCTAAATACACCACATCCATCGGTACACCTCTATCCACCATGCTCGTTATATCCTCAAAGAATTCCAGTAAATTAGTTAAACATGATTTCCCCCTCATGAATCCATGTTGCGTCTGCTTGATTGCACTATTCCTATCTAGATGTCCCGCTATTTCTTCCTGAATGATAGCTTCAAGCATTTTCTCCACTACAGATGTTAAACTAACCGGCCTATAGTTACCTGCCTTTTGTCTGCCCCCCTTTTTTAAACATATAGGGACATAGGAACAGGAGGGGGCCATTCAGTCCCTTGAGCTTGTTCCGCCATTCAAATAGATCATGGCTGATCTGTAACTTAACTCCATCCACCCCACCAGCCTTTGTTCTGGAACCCTTATTACACTTACCTAACAAAAACTTATCAATCTCAGTTCAGAAATTTTCAATTGACCCCAAGCCTGAACAGCTTTTTTGGGGAGACAGTTCCAGATTTCCACTGAAACAAAAGTCAAATATTACGGATGCTAGAAACCTGCTGCCTGACCTGCTAAGCATTTCCAGCATTTTCTGTTTTTATTCCAGATTTCCACTATCCTTTGTGTGAAGAAGTGCTTCCTCTGACTTCGCTCTAATTTTAAGGCTATGCCCCCTTGTTTTGGCCTCCCCCACGAAAGGAAATCACTCTTCTCTATCTACCCTATCGAATTCTTTAATCATCCTAAACACCTCTAACTAAGCTGGTGACCTATTTTACCCTATAAGATTAATAATACAGTATCATAGAATCATAGAATGGTTACAGCACAGAAGGAGGCCATTCGACCCATCAAGCCCGTGCCGGCTCTCTGCAAGAGCACTTCAGCCAGTCCCGTTCCCCCGCCCTTTCCCTGTAGCCCTGCAAAAATGTTTCCCTTCCGGTACTTATTCCATTCCCTTTTGAAAGCAGTGATTGAGTCTGCCTCCACCACTCTTTCAGGCAGGGCATTCCAGACACTAATCACTCGCTGCGTAAAAATGTGTTTCCTCACGTTGCCTTTGGTTCTTCTGCCAATCACCTTAAATCTGTGTCCTCTGGTTCTCGACCCTTCCGCCAATGGGAACAGTTTCTCTCTATCTGCTCTGTCCAGACCCCTCATGATTTTGAACACCTCTATTAAATCTCCTCTCACCCTTCTCTGCTCCAAGAAGACCAACCCCAGCTTCTCCAGTCTACCCATATAACTGAAGTCTCTCATCCCTGGAATCATTCTTGTAAATCTTAGAGAGTCAAGCTGAATATAGACAGTACAGTGGAGATTTAAAAATGGGAATAAGAGGGGCAAAGAGAGAGTATTGGAATAGTTAGCGCCTAACATAAAAGGGAACCCAAAAGTCTTTTATAAACATGTAAGTAGTAAAAGCGTAATCAAAGGAAGGATGGAGCCAATTAACGACCAAAATGGAGATCATCTTGAGCAGGCAGTGAGCATGGCGCAGGTACTAAATGAGTACTTTACATCTGTCTTCACTAGAGAAGAGGATGCTGCCAATGCAGCAGTAAAGGAGGAGGCAATAGCGATATTGGATAGGTCAAAAATAGATAAATAGGAGGTACTTAGAAGATTGGCAGTGCTCAAAGTAGAAAAGTCACCCGGCCAGCAGAGACAAAAGGCTTGGCGAGTGAGGCGTCATGCCAGAACTCAGCAACCCATTATATTTTGCCTATCGGTGATGATGCATCTTGTTTGACACCCGTTTTTACGTTCCGGCCAAGGCAAATGAGCTCCCCCAGGAAATTTGGGCTTACATTCGCATCGTCAAGTTTGGCGCAGAAACCGGCGTAAATCTCTGCCTTTTTCCTGTGCGAGACCGCTCGTGAAAATATCTTCTCTACGTCTATCCTATCGAACCCCTTCATAATTTTAAAGATCTTTATTATATCTCCCCTCAACCTTCACTTTTCTGGAGAAAAGAGCTACAGGCTGTTCAGTCTTTCCTGATAGTTATAACCTCTCTGCATCAAGCTGCTTCTGGCATCCAGGCAATGCCATCAGTGAGTCATTTTTGCAGCCTTTGTAATTGCAAACATTTTCTTTCCTTTTCCTCTGGTTAACACCTTATGGCCTGGATTGTTCTTCACTCTCCCACCCTACACTGGATAAGATAGCGCCGAAGACAGTGGGCAAAATCAGACAACAACAACTTGCATTTATATAGCACCTTTAACATAGTAAAAACATCCCAAGGTGCTTTGTAAGAGCTTTATCAGACAAAAATTGATGCTGAGCCACATAAAGAAATATTAGAACTGGTGACCAAAAGCTTGTTCCCAGGTGGAAAGTGGAGGGAGGGGGGTGTGGGGGGTGGGGGGGGGGGGCAGGCGGAGGGTGGGGAGGGACGGGGGGGGGAAGGGCCTGGTTCCCAACCCATTCCTCTCCCGCCTATCCCTCCCGCCAGCTCAGGCAGAAAGGGCAGGAAATTTGAGTGAGTTGCAGTACACTGTGAGCTGAACCTTATGGCTGCTGATGGAGATCAAGATCCAGAAGAAAGAGAGAGAGAGACGTAGATCTTGACTTTGTGCGATAGTGTAAAACGGGAGATAACGGGCGATGCCTGAAACCATGCTGGGGAGGGAAGTTAATAAAGAACATTCAATAAACCAAGTCACCAGCCTGCCCTTTGACATCTGCAGACCCTCCGAGGGATTGTTGAGGGTCCGCACCATGTTTAATTGGATGGTCCCAGAAAAGGGCCTCATTGGCATAAATGCCATGGGCCTGCACCTGCTGTGGGCACTGGCCCACCGAGAGGGAGGTCCTGGAAATGCCAGGGACGGTACCATTAGCCTCGGTATGCAAAGTCCAGAGAGGAAAGAAATCAGGCATGGGTTCTTGCTTCTGAACACTGTGAAATGACCCCTTGGCTGAACATTCAGCTGATGATGGTGTCTGACTGGCGGTGGTGACCCAAGTCAAGTAGTCCACCACCCCCTCCAGATGAGATCAGCAACCTCAGTGATGCTAACAATTTGAACCTGGGACCTGCCTGTTCTATTGACTCAGTACCACATTGACCCACTGAACTATGGAGGGAGTGGACGTGTTTATCATGCCAAAGATTTGTTTGTCGTGATTAGCTTTAACGAGGGAACAATATCCTAGAATACATTTAGGAACCATTTTTTTCAGTCATAATATTTTCTGTGCACCTTACACCTATTCCCCAATGTACACTTCTGGTAGCTGTTCTCTGTTGCAATTCAATTCACTCAATAATTGAAGCCACTGTGAGCTGCTGTTGTAAGCCCAGAGGTGGCAGAGGCCAGGGGCATTCAGCCAATCTTTCCTCTCTCACCCAAGGAATGTAGTGGGTGAAGGGTAAGGCATGGAGGAGGGGGCTGGAGGTGGGAAACAAAATTAAACTATATTTTAAAAGTTTTAAAAATCCGATCGCAGAAGGGTTGACACTTACGAAAGTGTACTGTCTTCGTGATTTACTATGAATACATTTTATGTCTCAGTAAATGATGCTAATCCATGTACCCAGTGGGCTTAGCAGTTAGATTGTTGCCTCCTGCATATGAATTACAGCTCTCCACTCTGTCATGCTCGGCATAAACAATACGTCCTCACGGCCGTCGTTCCAAGTGAATCATGGCAGAGGTTATTTGCTGTGCGCTTTGACATTCAGATCACATCGTTAAAGTTTGAATTTTTCCCTCCCATTATCCTCTGAATGTGGATTTTAATGCCAGCTACAATTCACCTCCCAAATTTGTTTCTTTTACTGAACCAGAAACCTGCCAGTTTCCATTAGGCCGAAGCAGTGAAATATTCAGTGGACATGTTATGATTACACTTCAGCAAAGTTCTCAAATATTGCTTCTAATGAACTATATGAGGCTGTGTGGCCTTGGTCTGAGGTGTAGGAGGATTATAGATGCTCTGGCATTTTAAACTGATCAGCAATTATATTACTTCTAGTTGAGTTATATACGGATAGATGTAGAAAATGCACACAGCGATAATGAAGGGCAGTCTACTAGGTAATTAAATGATTACTTTACCTAATATTAATTCAGATGAAAAATCTCTCCGCCTCTCTAGTTCTCTTTCCTCCTTCAAGATGCTCCTTAAAACCTACCTCTTTGACCAAGCTTTTGGTCACCTACTCTAATTTCTCCTTATGCGGCTCAGTGTCAAATCTTTTGTCTCATGATACTCCTGTGAAATGCCTTGGGACATTTCACTACATCAAAGGCACTATATAAATCCAAGTTATTGTTGTTGTTTAAAAGCTGCTTTGTCGAGTCATAAGAGTGTATCTTTTATAAACTTGCACTTCCATCAACGGTGGGGAGGTGGAGCGAGGGGAAATGGACACCACAGGATTTTTCATCAGGGGTGCCAATCATAAAATTACCACTACTATTTAAAGGGGCCAGACCGTTAAATAGCGGATCTTGTAATTTATCTCATTAATAGATATGAACGGCATGAAACCTCTCATTCTTAGTAACGTTAAAAAATATAGTTTTTTTCTCCCACGGTGGAATTGTAGCATTTGTTTCAAATGGCAATTTATTTATCCAGAGACTTGAGCACAAAAAATTCTCGGCTGACACTCCAGTGCAGTGCTGAGGCAGCGCTGCACTGTCGGAGGTGCCGTCTTTCGGATGAGACATTAAACTGTCTGCTCTCTCAAGTGGACCTAAAAGATCCCATGGCACTATTTCAAAGAAGAGCAGGGGAGTCCTCCCCGATGTCCTGGCCAATACTTATCCCTCAATCAACATAACAAAAAAACAGATTATCTGGTCATTATCACATTGTTGTTTATGGGAGCTTGTTGTGTGCAAATTGACTGCCGCGTTTCCCACATTACAGCAGTGACTACACTTCAAAAGTAGTTCTTTGGCTGTAAAGCGCTTTGAGACATCCGGTTGTCGTAAAAGGCGCTATATAAATCCAAATCTTTCTTTATTTCTTTTATTCTTCCTTCCTTCTTCCTCTAAACTCTTCTTCCTTTTCTCACTTATTTACATAATAGTGTTTTTCTCCCTCACTTTCCAGAAAGACGTTTGGTACAAGCCTGACTCACTGACATACCCTGGGCACAGTGTCGGAGCTCAGCATCAATGGGCCTCATAAGCATTCTGCTTTGGTCCCCATACAAACATCATTCTCCATTCGCCACACAAAAAAGATCATTTATGTCAGTGACACAGATAGCTCAGAATTTTCATTTCATGAATTAAAAATGAACTCTTTTCGTGTGTGATTATATTTCTTTTCCTTCTAGTATTTGTGTCTCACGGTGCCATTTGAAAACTTGTTGGCTCACTTTCTGAAAGGCAATTAGGGCTGGGCAATAAATGCTGGCCTTGCCACATGCCAAGAACGAATTAAAAAAAAAGGATTTGCATCCAGTTTAGTGCTCTGGCTTGTTCTCCCTCAAATAAGTATTGCACGGTTTGGTTGGATAACTTTTATTTTTGCAAAGATGTGCACTGGCAGAATTAATTCTGTTTACCACTGCCCTGATATCCTAAGGTCAGGCAAGAGTTAAAAAGTTTCAAGCAATGCTGCAGTTTTTATCATGGTGTTGACTTAATTATTTTCAGTTGGATTGTCCAAGTAGGACAGTTTGAAGCAGGCGAAAGGGAACATCGCAGGGTAGGAATCCGTCATGACCGCTAGCGCCAAACAGGCAGTATCGCATCAACGGGACTGAATATCGGGTATGGCGTGTTTGAACTTGCTTTGTGTAAGGTCAATCATTACAGGGCTCAATTTTCCTCTGTGATTTGCGCTGTTTTTATGGCACGCGCCATTTTATTTGGCCGAACTTTAAAAATCCGAGTTTCCCCAAAGATTCTGCGCCTGCGTAACTCAGTTAGTTGCGATTTTTTTAGGTTAGTTATTTTTTGTGTCATGTCTGCGCCAGTTTTTCACAGTTATGCAAGTTATCCAACTTACAATTCTCCTAGGACAACGTATGTGGCCACTCCCAAAAAAACCTTCTGGGCACTTAAGAAAACCTAGCGCACATCAAAAAATCGGCGCAAAAAGCCGCCATTACTTTTAGGCGAAGTTTTGGAGGGAGTCAAGAACACATAAATATGCATCATCAAGCTTAAATTTTTCCAACTGAAAATGCAGAAAATGGAAGTTTCATGCAATTCCTTAAGTTTGGAATTTTTAACAAAGTGCCATGCCACCACCGACATCTCCAAACCGGGCTCGAGTGTTGGAGCGTCGGCCGGCAGAATCGGTCCCTCGCCCGGACACAGGGGCTCGGGCCTCGGCTTGAAAAGAAGCCCGGGGGAGGGGGCAGGAGAGGGTGGGGGAAGTGGAAGCTGAACTGAAGGGATGAGGACACTTACACTATGCCACTATGCATCAAAAGAAGCCCGGGGGGCTGGGGGGCTGGAAGGCATGAGAAGCCTTACACTATTCATCAAACGAAGCCCGGGGGGGGGGAGGAGAGGTGGGGGGGTGAGGGGTGGGTGTGTTTACCCCGATCTAAGCAAGCCCATTGCACATGCTCAGACCTGGGTGTGGTCCATACTAGGGCATCGGATCTTGGGGAGAGAGACAACAAAGAAGCTTGTCCTGCCTGTCGTTTGGAGCTTTTTGGAAAGGTACAATTTAATCATGGGGGCAATACTGACAATGCCAAAGCCTACTGCATGATGGTGCTACGGAGGGGACAACTGATTCAACGTCATCGCATGAGGAACCTTAGAGCACGTAGGATGATGGGCAGGAGGCCTTACCCATGTCGGGTAAATTGAGACAGGTGTTTGTACCTGCACCTGAATGATGCAGACTGTGTCAGAAGGCTGCGTTTCCGCAAGAAGTTGTAACTGAGGTCTGTGAGTTAATAAAAGCAAACCTGCAACCTAGAAGCATCAGGAGGACTGCTTTGTCAGTTGAAGTGAAGGGTATAGCTGCACTTTCATTCTATGCCTCCAGCTCGTTTCAAGCTACAACTGGGGATGAGTGCGCCGTTTCTCAACATGCAACACATATCTGCATTTGGCAGGTGACTGCTGCACTATATGCCTGGAGGAATGGCGACATAAAGTTTCCCATGATTGCCCAGGCAATGCGTGAAAGGGCTGTGGGCTTCTCCAGGATTGCTGGTTTCCCAAAGGTACAGGGCTGCATTGATTGTACCCACATCGCCTTGTGAGCACCTTTGGAGGATTTCGAGATGTACATAAGAATATAAGAACATAAGAATTAGGAACAGGAGTAGGCCATCTAGCCCCTCGAACCTGCTCTGCCATTCAACAAGATCATGGCTGATCTGGCCGTGGACTCAGCTCCACTTACCCGCCCGCTCCCCGTAACCCTTAATTCCCTTATTGGTTAAAAATCTATCTATCTGTGACTTGAATACATTCAATGAGCTAGCCTCAACTGCTTCCTTGGGCAGAGAATTCCACAGATTCACAACCCTCTGGGAGAAGAAATTCCTTCTCAACTCAGTTTTAAATTGGCTCCCCCGTATTTTGAGGCTGTGCCCCCTAGTTCTAGTCTCCCTGACCAGTGGAAACAACCTCTCTGCCTCTATCTTGTCTATCCCTTTCAATATTTTAAATGTTTCTATAAGATCACCCCTCATCCTTCTGAACTCCAATGAGTAAAGACCCAGTCTACTCAATCTATCATCATAAGGTAACCCTCTCATCTCCGGAATCAGCCTAGTGAATCGTCTCTGTACCCCCTCCAAAGCTAGTATATCCTTCTTTAAGTAAGGTGACCAAAACTGCACGCAGTACTCCAGGTGCGGCCTCACCAATACCCTATACAGTTGCAGCAGGACCTCCCTGCTTTTGTACTCCATCCCTCTCGCAATGAAGGCCAACATTCCATTCACCTTCCTGATTACCTGCTGCACCTGCAAACTAACCTTTTGGGATTCATGCACAAGGGCCAATTGTGGAGCAGTGGAGGCGTGTCCTGGTCAGTTGGAGCTGAGCTGCTGAGAGAGGAGCAGCTATCAACCTTAGCTCCTGCCTGGAAGGCCTGGAGAGCCCTGAGAACAGCCCAGGAAGAGAAGGAAGGAAGGGGCTTCACCACCAACTTTCACCCAGAGGGAGAGGAGGAAAAAGCAGAAAACCTTTAACCTTTTACCATTTCTACAAAGAGTTGGAGAGAGGGGGAAAGACCAACAACAACATCCAGTGTGGAAGGAGGGAGACTCTACCATTTCTACAGGTGGGTGTATTGGTGCAGTCCCCAATAGACTTTGTTGTATCGGTGGGGGGAGGAAAGAAGACCACTGAGGGCCGGAACATCGCGGGGGGTGTGTGTGCGTGGATGGTGTGTGTGGGGGTCTTGCCTACAGCTAGGCCCCACACACAATTGACCCCCCCCCACATTGCCTAGCCTGGGATAGCTGGAGCTACCAGGCTCAAGAATATTTACCAACTATTTAAACATCGTTAGGAGTGTGTGCCTGGGGGCTCGAGCTGCCCCAGATGAAGACATCTTCTCCCCTCACCCGAAGACCACCCCAAAGACTATTTGTGTTTTGCCATCTGGGGATTGCACCCACCCACAGCTGCGAGGGGAGACCTGCCCTCGCAGTTCCCCCCCTTTCCCACCCCCCTCTCTCTTTCTCTGTTACTCTCTGTTTCTCCCCTCTCTCTCTGAGACCCCTTCCTCCTAATTTAAAAAAATAGAAAACAATTAAGACAACTGAGCAGAGGGAGCAAAGCCCCTCCCCAATTGTCAACTAGGGGAGAGGTGTGCCTCGTTAAGAGCTCCTCTGCTCAGTCTAATCAAACGAGGCCAATCAAGATCATTAAGGCCTGTGACTTTGGGGTGGGTGTAGCCCTTAAAGGGACCCCGTGATGGCAACCCCATCCACGCCGGTGGCAGGGCCAGCGAGGACATATGCGCAGGTGGCAACCGCTTCCACGGCACCTCCTGCGCCACCCGCTGCCCTGCCACCATTCAGACTTATTACGAAAAAACACGGGGTCAAGAGCTACACTCACCCCACAATGAGCATCGAGGAGTGCGTGCGGGCGATGGCTGGGGTAGTCGGCCCCTCGGCCATTGTCGCAGCCTCCAAGATGTCTGGGAAGGCCGTGTTCTTCCTGGGGTCGGAGCGGGCGGTATCCCTGGCCCTCGAAAAGGGGCTTACGGTGGGCGGGACGTTCCTGCTGGTAGACCCTCTCGAGGCCACCGCGCAGAGGGTCATCGTGTCAAACGTCCCGCCCTTTGTTCCCGCTGAGCTCCTCCTCCCTCACCTACACCAACTGGGGGAGGTAAGGTCGGGAATCAACCCCATACCGCTCGGCCTCAGGGAGAGCAGCCTGCGCCACGTGTTCTCCTTCCGCCGCCAGCTCTTTGTCCGGCTGGCGCGGGAGGACACGACGGACGGGCACGTTAATGTGGTGCACGAGGGGACTGCCTACCGCGTCTTCTGGACGTCGGACGGCGTGCAGTGCCATGCCTGTAGGGAGGTGGGGCATGTTCGTAAGAACTGCCCCACCTCCAAGGCCGACAAACCACCGAAGGCGGCCAAGGCTGGCGCCGCCGCCGCCCCTCCCCCTAGTTGAGTCTGCGTGCCGGGAGCCGTAGGTGCGCGGGCATCGTCGGGGGCCTTTGTTTTCACGGCCTCCGGCGGGGGGGAGGGAGAGCGTCCGACCGGAAAGAAGGCGCGGAACAAGGTGAAACATCTAGAGGCCGGTCCCCTCAGTGCGCCGGAAAAATTGACCACCGCGCTCAGCCCAACCCAGTCACCGGCGAGCGCGGGGTGCCCTGAGCCCGTGCCAGAGCCCTTGACCAATACCGCAGAGGGGCTCGGGCGAGGGCAAGAAAAGGAAAAGGGGGGGGCTGAGTGGGAGGCGTCGGCAGACATGGAGGTCTCCCTGCCTCAGCGCACCCCCAGCAACAAAAGGAGGCGCCGCTCCTATGAGGCGGAGGGGGAACAACATCCCTCCGCAGAGGAGTCGGTGCCCGCCTCGTGTCCCGCGTCACCCACCAGCGCCCCCAAGTAGCGCCGTAGGCGGGAGGAGTCTGTCCCCGGGGAGGGTGAGACAGTCGAGGCTGCCCAGCCTCTGCCTCCCGGGGATGGCGTGCAGGATCTGCCTGTCGTGGGGGGCGTGGGGATCGCGGAGGAAAGCATTGCCGCCGGGCCGGGCGTCCCGGGGACTGAGGCGGGCAGGGCCGAAAAGGCCGAACCTGAGCCCGCCCAGCCAATACCCAACTTCCCCCGTGATTTGCTCGACCCGGCAGAAACACAAACTATTAAGAAATTTAATGATACTGTACATGCTGGGCCGGGAGGTGGCAGCGGGGAGGGGGAGGAACACCCACCCTCGCCCCTTACTTTGGAGCTGGAGCACTTGGGGAGCCTGGGGATTTCCTATGACCGGGTCTCTCCTTGTTCCCCGGTTCCTGGGGCGGAGGGGGAACCCCTTCCGCTGTCGTTTCCCGACCCAGCACCATTTTTAAATGAGCCCAGTGGGGACTCCTCTGCCGACGATCCTGGGGGTGGGATCGGGGCAGAGCCAGGGCCGGTTGGAGCGGCCGGGTCATTTGCCGTACCTTGTGCGGTCGATGGGCCGGCTGCTGGCGGCCACCTCCCGGAGGAGGACGGGGACTCGGTGGGGGACGCGGGAGAAGAACTAGAGACCACCGCCAGGGAGACGGTGGATCTGCTCGCGGCTGCCGCTGAGGCCCTCCTCATTCCTGCAAAGGAACTCCGGGACTTTTTGGCCCAGAGCCAGGGTCGCTGCGACCAAGTCCGACTGGCCCTGGGAAAATGGTCCGAGCCAGAGCTGATCAAGGGGTCCGTCCGCGCCGCCGTCAAAACCTTGGCCGCGGGCGGGCCCTTGACAAAGGCGCAACACCTTGAGCTGCGCGAGCTCGAGGGACTCCTCGCTGGGCTGCGGAGGGAGCAGAGTTCAACAAAAGACTCCGCTCCCTCCCCCACAATAGGTTAAGGTAGAGGTTGCACTATGCTTTTGCCATGAAGATAACCATAGCCAGCCTCAACATCAACGGCGGCAGAGGGGCACGCCGTAGATTTGACAATTTTTCGCTCCTGCGGGAGGGGAAATATGCGGTGTGCTTCCTGCAAGAAACCCACACCGTTCCGGGAGACGAAGCCACGTGGCTCCTGGAATGGCAAAGAGAGGTCCGCTTGAGCCACCTCACCGCCATTTCTAGTGGGGTGGCCATCTTGCTGGGCCCGCATTTTCAGCCGGAGATCTTGGGGGTCGAGGAGCCCGTGCCAGGCCGCTTGCTGCACGTAACGGTTCGCCTGGGGGACGTGCTGCTCCATCTCGTGAACGTGTACGCCCCTCAGCCCGGCCCGCAGCAGACGCGCTTCTTTGAAGAGGTGTCCGCTCTTCTTGGCTCCGTCGACGTCGGCGACTGCATTGTCCTCGGGGGGGATTTTAACTGCACCCTCGAGGCGAGGGACCTATCCGGTGGCCCGCAGTGCATGACGGCGATGGAGAAGTTGAGGGACCTGGTCGGGTCCTTCGACTTGGTGGACGTCTGGCGAAATCTCCACCCTGACTCCAGCGCCTTTACTTGGGTGAGGCCTGGAGTAGGATGGTCTAGAGTCGACCGCCTTTAAGTGTCTCGGGCGTACGTTTCCTGCGTCCCGGCAGCCTCCATGCGGCCGGTGCCGTGTTCGGACCACCACCTGGTGTGGGCGGAGCTCGCTTCGCTCCGCGCGAGGACGGGGTCCGCGTACTGGCACTTTAACAATCGGCTACTGGAGGACGTGCGGTTCCAGGACTCGTTCCGTCGATTCTGGTCCGACTGGAGAAGGAAGCAGGGGGGCTTCCCCTCCTTGAGGCTATGGTGGGACATGGGCAAGGCTCACGTCCGTGTCTTCTGTCAAGAGTACGCGAGGGGGTCGACCAAGAGGCGGGCGGCCAGGGTCGGGCGCCTAGAAAAAGAGGTGCTCGACCTGGAAGCCCGTCTCGGTCAAGTCGTCCAGGACCCGGCCCGGCGGACGGTGGATGAAGCGAAGAAGGCCGCGCTGAAGGACCTGCAGCTCGTCGGGTCCCGAGGCGCGTTCGTGAGGTCGCGGATCCGGTTCCTGCGGGATCTGGATCGCGGCTCCCCCTTCTTCTACTCGCTGGAAAAAAGGCAGAGTGTCCGTAAGCAGCTCTTGACGCTGCTGGCCGACGACGGCTCTCTCGTCTCGGATCCGGAGGGCGTCAACAACAGGGCCCGTGAATATTACGGGGCTCTGTTCTCTCCGGATCCGTCCAGCGAGGAAGCGCGTAGAGTTTTGTGGGAGGACTTGCCGAAGGTCAGCCCGGAGGGCGCCGAAAATTTGGAAGCTCCGCTAAGCCTGGCGGAGCTGACCGGTGCCCTCGACCGGCTCTCGAGGGGAAAATCCCCGGGGCTGGACGGGCTGACCGTGGAGTTCCACAGGGCGTTCTGGGACGTCCTGGGGGGCGACTACGCGCGGGTCCTGGGGGAAAGTCTGGCGACCGGGGAGATGCCCCTCTCTTGGCGCAGGGCAGTCATCGTCCTGCTGCCTAAGAAGGGCGATCTCCGCCTCCTTAAGAACTGGCGCCCGGTCTCCCTCCTCAGCACGGACTACAAAATCTTTGCCAGGGCGATGTCTGCTCGCCTTGGTGCCGTGCTGGACCACATGATCCACCCCGACCAGTCCTACACGGTCCCGGGCCGGACAATCCACGACAACATCCATCTGGTCCGGGACCTCATCCATTGTTCCCAGGAGGCTGGTTTGTCGGTCGCCTTCCTATCCCTCGACCAAGAGAAGGCGTTCGACAGGGTGGGTCACGACTATCTGCTCGGAACTCTGCGCGTTTTCGGGTTCGGGACGCATTTCGTCGCCCGGATCCGACTTTTGTACGCCGCCGCGGAGTGTCTAATTAAGGTTAACGGGTCCTTGACGGCACCCCTTCGCTTTAGGAGAGGGGTGCGCCAGGGATGCCCCATGTCCGGCCAGTTATACGCCGTTTGCGTGGAGCCTTTCCTGCGCCTCTTGCGGACGAGGTTGACGGGACTGGCTCTGCAAGGGCCGGGCGTGGAGGTCATCCTCTCGGCTTACGCCGATGACGTGCTCCTCGCGGTAGAGGATCCCGCTGACCTGCGGAGGATGCGTGAGTGCCAGGAGATTTACTCGGCCGCGTCCTCCGCCAGGATCAACTGGGAAAAATGTTCCGGACTCCTGGTGGGTCAGTGGCGGGTGGACTCCCTGCCGGAGGAGCTCAGGCCTTTTGCCTGGAGCACGACCCATCTCCCCTATCTGGGAGTCAACCTTAGCCCCGACGAGGGAGCCTGGCCGGCGAACTGGCAGGAGCTGGAGGCCAAGGTCGCCGCTCGCCTAGGGCGCTGGACAGGACTGCTCCGAGTGCTGTCCTACAGGGGTCGAGCGCTAGTCATAAACCAGCTGGTGGCCGCAATGTTGTGGTACCGGCTGGTCACTTTGATCCCTCCCCCTGCGTTTGTCGCCAAGATACAGAAGAAGCTGGTGGACTTCTTCTGGAACAACAGGAAGCACTGGGTCTCTGCTGCGGTCTTGAGTCTCCCACTTGAGGAGGGCGGTCAGTCGTTGGTGTGCGTCAGCGCCCAGCTCGCGACTTTCCGTCTTCAGACCCTGCAGAGATACCTTTACGTCGAGCCCCCTCCTAGGTGGTGCGCTCTGGCGACGTATTTCTTCCGCCAGCAGCGCGACCTCAATTACGACACGCAGCTCCTGTTTGTGAACTTGGGGGGTGTCAGGACCGCCCTCCGGGAGCTGCCGGTCTTTTACAAGGAACTCATCAGGGTCTGGAACAAAGTCTCCACCAAGCGCAGCTCTCCGCCGGCTGGAGTGGCGGCCGTCCTGCAGGAGCTGCTGCTCGGGAATCCGTACCTCCACGACCGAGGTTTTATGTGGCGGTCGGAAGAGAGGGCTGTGGCTGGTGAGGTGACCAGGGTCAGGGACCTGCTCGATGGCGGAGGAGCGGGCTGGATGGCGCCAGACACGCTGGCGCGGCGCCTAAATTCTGCCAACGTCCGCCACGCGGCCGATGCCATCGAGTCGCTAAAAACAGCTCTGGGCCCTGACTCCGTTAGGTGCATCGAGGAGGCTCAAGCACGTGGGGAGATCCCGTCCGAACTGACCCCCGTCCGGACGGAATTCCTCATCGGCGCCAAACCCCGGAACCTCCCTCGGGGGCCGGCGCCTCACAACTTGAGCCGCCTCGGGGAAATCCCCTCCGTGCCTTTCAGTTCCGCGCAGAGGGGTTTCTTGTACGGGCTGCTCCTGCACACTCTCAACTTTGCCATCCTCGCCTGCCGTCCGGACACGCCATGGCGTACCATCTTGCCGTCCGGAGGAGGCGGAGGTCCCCGATGGAGGGCACTCTACGCAGGGATCCTCCCACTATTCATCGGGGACTTGGCCTGGAGGGTGGTGCACGGAGCAGTGCCGTGCAACAAATTTTTAAGCCGGTTCACGGACTCCCAGGCCGCCTGCAATTTCTGCGGTCTGGAGGAGTCCGTGTTCCATGTTTTTTATTGAGTGCACGAGGTTGCAGCCCCTGTTTCATTATTTGAAGGGGCTGCTCCTGAAATTCTGGCTGCACTTCAGTCCCACTCTCCTGATCTTTGGGCACCCTGTGCGGAGGGGAGCGGGTAGGTCCGAAGGCCTCCTCGTAGGACTGCTCCTGGGCACGGCCAAGGGTGCCATCAGCCGGTCCAGGCAGCGGGCGGTCGAGGGGGTCGTTCAACCTGACTGCCTGCCTCTCTTCCGCTCTTACATCCGGTCCAGGGTGTTCTTGGAGATGGAGCACGCGGTGTCCACCGGTACGCTCGCGGCCTTCCGCGAGAGGTGGGCACCGGAGGGACTGGAGTGCATCATCACGCCCGGCAACCAAATTTTAATTTGATTTTACGTTTTAAAGTTTCATTTGTTTTAATTGCCGGTGCTTTTAGTGTCCCCTTCCCTTTTATAGGGGGCACTGGGAAAATTGTGATTTTAGTGCCTAAAAAAAAACACAAAAAAACCAAAAAAAGGAAAAAAAGGGCCTTGTAAATGTCTGGTGTGTCACCCAGGTCGGGTGGCACGGTTTAATGTTTTATGTTTTGTCGGTAGACTCAAAAAGAGTTTCATGCACAAGGGCCAATTGTGGAGCAGTGGAGGTGTGTCCTGGTCAGTTGGAGCTGAGCTGCTGAGAGAGGAGCAGCTATCAACTTTTGCTCCTGCCTAGAAGGCCTGGAGAGCCCTGAGAACAGCCCAGGAAGAGAAGGAGGGAAGGGGCTTTCTACAATTCTAATCCATCTAGAGAGAGAGGAGGAGAGTTGCAAATTCAACCATCTTATTACTGCTACAGAGAGTTGGAGAGAGAGGAAAAAGAACACCATCCAGTGTGGAAGGAGGGAGAAATTTCAACAACCAAAGGTGGGTGTGTTTTGGTGCATTCCCCCTAAAAGACTTTGTTGTATTGGTGGGGGGAGGAAAGAAGACCACTCGAGGGCCGGAACATCGCAGGGGGTGTGTGTGTGTGGAAGTGTGTGTGGGGGCCTTGCTTACAACTAGGCCCCACACACAATTGAAGCACCCCCCCCCCCCGCATTGCCAAGCCTGGGATAGCTGGAGCTACCAGGCTGAAGATTCTTTAAGTACCCTTTAAACATCGTCGGGAGTGTGTGCCTGGTTGGCTCTAGCTGCCCCAGGTGAAGACATCTTCTCCCCCCACCCGAAGACCACCCCAAAGACTGTGCTTTGTTTTGTTTTTTGCCATCTGGGGAGTGCACCCACCCATTGCTGTGAGGGGAGACCTGCCCTCGCAGCCTCCCTCTTTCCCACATCCCCTTACTCTATCTCTCTCTCTCTGTCTCTCCCCTCTCTCTCTGAGAGCCCTTTCCTCCAAATTTAAAAAAAATAAATAAATAAAATAAAACAACTGAGCAGAGGGAGCAAGGCCCCTCCCCAATTGCCAACTAGGGGAGAGGTGTGCCTCGTTAAGAGCTCCTCTGCTCAGTCTTATCAAACGAGGCCGAATTAAGACCATTAAGGCCTGTGACTTTGGGGTGGGTGTAGCCCTTAAACGGATCCCGGGATGGCGACCCCATCCACGCCGGTGGCAGGGCCAGCGAAGACATATGCGCAGGTGGCAACTGCTTCCACGGCACCTCCTGCGCCACCTGCTGCCCTGCCACCTTTTCAACTCATCACGAAAAAACACGGGGTCAAGAGCTACACTCACCCCACAATGACCATCGAGGAGTGCGTGCGGGCAATGGCTGGGGTAGTCGGCCCCTCGGCCATTGTCGCAGCCTCCAAGATGTCTGGGAAGGCTGTGTTCTTCCTGGGGTCGGAGCGGGCGGTGTCCCTGGCCTCGAACAGGGGCTCACGGTGGGCGGGACGTTCCTGCCGGTGGATCCTCTCGAGGCCACCGCGCAGAGGGTCATCGTGTCGAACGTCCCGCCCTTTGTTCCCACTGAGCTCCTCCTTCCTCACCTACAACAACTGGGGGAGGTAAGGTCGGGGATCAACCCCATACCGCTCGGCCTCAGGGAGAGCAGCCTGCGCCACGTGTTCTCCTTCCGCCGCCAGCTCTTTGTCCGGCTGGCGCGGGAGGAGACGACAGAGGGGAACTTTAATGTGGTGCACGAGGGGACTGCCTACCGCGTCTTTTGGACGTCGGACGGCGTGCGATGCCATGCCTGCAGGGAGGTGGGGCATGTTCGTAAGAACTGCCCCGCCTCCAAGGCCGCCAAACCACCGAAGGCAGCCAAGGCTGGCGCCGCCGCCACCCCTCCCCCTAGTTGCGTCCGCGTGCCGGGAGCCATAGGTGCGCGGGCATCGTCGGAGGCCTTTGTTTTCAGGGCCTCCGGCGGGGGGGATGGAGAGCGTCCGACCGGAAAGAAAGCGCGGAACAAAGCGAAACATCTAGAGGCGGGTCCCCTCAGTGCGCCAGAACGTTTGACCACCGCGCTCGGCCCAACCCAGTCACCGGCGAGCGCGGGGTGCCCTAAGCCCGTGCCCGAGCCCTTGAACAACACCGCAGAGGGGCCCGGGCGCGGGCAAGAAAAGGAAAAGGGGGGGGCGGAGCGGGAGGCCTCGGCAGACATGGAGGTCTCCCTGCCTCAGCGCACCCCCAGCAACAAAAGGAGGCGCCGCTCCGTTGAGGCGGAGGGGGAACAACATCCCTCCGCGGAGGAGTCGGTGCCCGCCGTGTGTCCCGCGTCCCCCACCAGCGCCCCCAAGCAGCGCCGTAGGCGGGAGGAGTCTGTCCCCGGGGAGGGTGAGACAGTCGAGGCTGCCCAGCCTCTGCCTCCCGGGGATGGCGTGGAAGATCTGCCTGTCGTGGGGGGCGTGGGGATCGCGGAGGAATGCATTGCCGCCGGGCCGGGCGTCCCGGGGACTGAGGCGGGCGGGGCCGAAAAGGCCGAACCTGAGCCCGCCCAGCCAACACCCAACTTCCCCCGGGATTTGCTCGACCCGGCAGAAACACAAATCAAGAAATTTAATGATACTGTACATGCTGGGCCGGGGGGTGGCAGCGGGGAGGTGGAGGAACACCCACCCTCGCCCCTTACTTTGGAGCTGGAGCACTTGGGGAGCCTGGGGATTTCCTATGGCCGGGTCTCTCCTTGTTCCCCGGTTCCTGGGGCGGAGGGGGAACCCCTTCCGCTGTCGTTTTCCGACCCAGCACCATTTTTAAATGAGCCCAGTGGGGACTCCTCTGCCGACGATCCTGGGGGTGGGATCGGGGCAGAGCCAGGGCCGGTTGGAGCGGCCGGGTCATTTGCCATACCTCGTGCGGTCGATGGGCCAGCTGCTGGCGGCCACCTCCCAGAGGAGGACGGGGACTCGGTGAGGGATGCGGGAGAAGAATGAGAGACCACCGCCAGCGAGGCGGTGGATCTGCTCGCAGCCGCCGCTGAGGCCCTCCTCATTCCTGCAAAGGAACTCCGGGACTTTTTGGCCCAGAGCCGGGGTCGCTGCGACCAAGCCCGACTGGCCCTGGAAAAATGGTCCGAGCCAGAGCTGATCAAGGGGTCCGTCCGCGCCGCCGTTAAAACCTTGGCCGCGGGCGGGCCCTTGACAAAGGAGCAACACCTTGAGCTGCGCGAGCTCGAGGGACTCCTCGCTGGGCTGCGGAGGGAGCGGAGTTCAACAAAAGACTCCGCTCCCTCCCCCACAATAGGTTAAGGTAGAGGTTGCACTATGCTTTTGCCATGAAGATAACCATAGCCAGCCTCAACATCAATGGCGGCAGAGGGGCACGCCGTAGATTTGACAATTTTTCGCTCCTGCGGGAGGGGAAATATGCGGTGTGCTTCCTGCAAGAAACCCACACCGTTCCGGGAGACGAAGCCACGTGGCTCCTGGAATGGCAAGGAGAGATCCGCATGAGCCACCTCACCGCCATTTCTAGTGGGGTGGCCATCTTGCTGGGCCCGCATTTTCAGCCGGAGATCTTGGGGGTCGAGGAGTCCGTGCCAGGCCGCTTGCTGCACGTAACGGTTCGCCTGGGGGACGTGCCGCTCCATCTCGTGAACGTGTACGCCCCTCAGCCCGGCCCGCAGCAAACGCGCTTCTTTGAAGAGGTGTCCGCTCTTCTTGGTTCCGTCGACGTCGGCGACTGCATTGTCCTCGGGGGGGATTTTAACTGCACCCTCGAGGCGAGGGACCGCTCCGGTGGCCCGCAGTGCATGACGGCGATGGAGAAGTTGAGGGACCTGGTCGGGTCCTTCGACTTGGTGGACGTCTGGCGAAATCTCCACCCCGACTCCAGCGCCTTTACTTGGGTGAGGCCTGGAGTAGGATGGTCCAGAGTCGACCGCCTTTACGTATCTCGGGCATACGTTTCCTGCGTCCCGGCGGCCTCCATGCGGCCGGTGCCGTGTTCGGACCACCACCTGGTGTGGGCGGAGCTCGCTTCGCTCCGCGCGAGGACGGGGTCCGCGTACTGGCACTTTAACAACCGGCTGCTGGAGGACGTGCGGTTCCAGGACTCGTTCCGTCGATTCTGGTCTGACTGGAGAAGGAAGCAGGGGGGCTTCCCCTCCTTGAGGCTATGGTGGGACGTGGGCAAGGCTCACGTCCGCGTCTTCTGTCAAGAGTACGCGAGGGGGTCGACCAAGAGGCGGGCGGCCAGAGTCGGGCGCCTAGTAAAAGAGGTGCTCGACCTGGAAGCCCGTCTCGGTCAAGTCGTCCAGGAACCGGCCCTGCGGACGGTGTACGAAGCGAAGAAGGCCGCGCTGAAGGACCTGCAGCTCGTCGGGTCCCGAGCCGCGTTCGTGAGATCGCGGATCCGGTTCTGCGGGATCTGGACCGCGGCTCCCCCTTCTTCTACTCGCTGGAAAAAAGGCAGAGTGTCCGTAAGCAGCTCTTGACGCTGCTGGCCGACGACGGATCTCTCGTCTCGGATCCGGAGGGCGTCAACAACAGGGCCCGTGAATATTACGGGGCTCTGTTCTCTCCGGATCCGTCCAGCGAGGAAGTGCGTAGAGTTTTGTGGGAGGACCCGCCGAAGGTCAGCCCGGAGGGCGCCGAAAATCTGGAAGCTCCGCTAAGCCTGGCGGAGCTGACCGGTGCCCTCGACCGGCTCTCGAGGGGAAAATCCCCGGGGCTGGACGGGCTGACCGTGGAGTTCCACAGGGCGTTCTGGGACGTCCTGGGGGGCGGCTACGCGCGGGTCCTGGGGGAAAGTCTGGCGACCGGGGAGATGCCCCTCTCTTGGCACAGGGCAGTCATCGTCCTGCTGCCTAAGAAGGGCGATCTCCGCCTCCTTAAGAACTGGCACCCGGTCTCCCTCCTCAGCACGGACTACAAAATCTTCGCCAGGGCGATGTCTGCTCGCCTTGGTGCCGTGCTGGACCACATGATCCACCCCGACCAGTCCTACATGGTCCCGGGCCGGACAATCCACGACAACATCCATCTGATCCGGGACCACATCCATTGTTCCCAGGAGGCTGGTCTGTCGTTCGCCTTCCTATTCCTCGACCAAGAGAAGGCGTTCGACAGGGTGGATCACGACTATCTGCTCGGAACTCTGCGCGCTTTCGGGTTCGGGACGCATTTCGTCACGCCCGGATCAGACTTTTGTACGCCGCCGCGGAGTGTCTGATTAATGTTAACGGGTCCTTGACGGCGCCCCTTCGCTTTAGGAGAGGGGTGCGCCAGGGATGCCCCATGTCCGGCCAGTTATACGCCGTTTGCGTGGAGCCTTTCCTGCGCCTCTTGCGGACGAGGTTGACGGGACTGGCTCTGCAAGGGCCGGGCGTGGAGGTCGTCCTCTCGGCTTACGCCGATGACGTGCTTCTCGCGGTAGAGGATCCCGCTGACCTGCGGAGGATGCGTGAGTGCCAGGAGATTTACTCGGCCGCATCCTCCGCCAGGATCAACTGGGAGAAATGTTCCGGACTCCTGGTGGGTCAGTGGCGGGTGGACTCCCTGCCGGA
This sequence comes from Pristiophorus japonicus, assembly GCF_044704955.1. Taxonomy (NCBI): domain Eukaryota; kingdom Metazoa; phylum Chordata; class Chondrichthyes; family Pristiophoridae; genus Pristiophorus; species Pristiophorus japonicus. The sequence continues at coordinate 28,370,844 of NC_091991.1, forward strand.
GGAGCTCAGGCCTTTTGCCTGGAGCACGACCCATCTCCTCTATCTGGGAGTCTACCTTAGCCCCGACGAGGGAGCCTGGCCGGTGAACTGGCAGGAGCTGGAGGCCAAGGTCGCCTCTCGCCTAGGGCGCTGGACAGGACTGCTCCGAGTGCTGTCCTACAGGGGTCGAGCGCTAGTCATAAACCAGCTGGTGGCCGCAATATTGTGGTACCGGCTGGTCACTTTGACCCCTCCCCCTGCGTTTGTCGCCAAGATACAGAAGAAGCTGGTGGACTTCTTCTGGAACAACAGGAAGCACTGGGTCTCTGCTGCGGTCTTGAGTCTCCCGCTTGAGGAGGGCGGTCAGTCGTTGGTGTGCGTCAGCGCCCAGCTCGCGACTTTCCGTCTTCAGACCCTGCAGAGATACCTTTACGTCGAGCCCCCTCCTAGGTGGTACGCTCTGGCGACGTATTTCTTCCGCCAGCAGCGCGACCTCAACTACGACACGCAGCTCCTATTTGTGAACTTGGGGGGTGTCAGGACCGCCCTCCGGGAGCTGCCTGTCTTTTACAGGGACCTCATCATGGTCTGGAACAAAGTCTCCACCAAGCGCAGCTCTCCGCCGGCTGGAGTGGCGGCTGTCCTGCAGGAGCCGCTGCTCGGGAATCCGTACCTCCATGACCGAGGTTTTATGTGGCGGTCGGAAGAGAGGGCTGTGGCTGGTGAGGTGACCAGGGTCAGGGACCTGCTCGATGGCGGAGGAGCAGGCTGGATGGCGCCAGACACGCTGGCGCGGCGCCTAAATTCTGCCAATGTCCGCCACGCGGCCGATGCCATCGAGTTACTAAAAACAGCTCTGGGCCCTGACTCCGTTAGGTGCATCGAGGAGGCTCAAGCACGTGGGGAGATCCCGTCCGAACTGACCCCCGTCCGGACGGAATTCCTCATCGGCGCCAAACCCCGGAACCTCCCTCGGGGGCCGGCGCCTCACAACTTGAGCCGCCTCGGCGAAATCCCCTCCGTGCCCTTCAGTTCCGCGCGGAGGGGTTTCTTGTACGGGCTGCTCCTGCACACTCTCAACTTTGCCATCCTCGCCTGCCGTCCGGACACGCCATGGCGTACCATCTTGCCGTCCGGAGGAGGCGGGGGTCCCCGATGGAGGGCATTCTACGCAGGAGTCCTCCCACTATTCATCGGGGACTTGGCCTGGAGGGTGGTGCACGGAGCAGTGCCGTGCAACAAATTTTTAAGCCGGTTCACGGACTCCCAGGCCGCCTGCAATTTCTGCGGTCTGGAAGAGTCCGTGTTCCATGTTTTTATGGAATGCACAAGGTTGCAGCCCCTGTTTTATTATTTGAAGGGGCTGCTCCTGAAATTCTGGCTGCACTTCAGTCCCACTCTCCTGATCTTTGGGCACCCTGTGCGGAGGGGAGCGGGTAGGTCCGAAGGCCTCCTCGTAGGACTGCTCCTGGGCACGGCCAAGGGTGCCATCAGCCGGTCCAGGCAGCGGGCGGTCGAGGGGGTCGTTCAACCTGACTGCCTGCCTCTCTTCCGCTCTTACATCCGGTCCAGGGTGTCCTTGGAGATGGAGCACGCGGTGTCCACCGGTACGCTCGCGGCCTTCCGCGAGAGGTGGGCACCGGAGGGACTGGAGTGCATCATCACGCCCGGCAACCAAATTTTAATTTGATTTTACGTTTTAAAGTTTAATTTGTTTTAATTGCCGGTGCTTTTAGTGTCCCCCTCCCCTTTTATAGGGGGCACTTGGAAAAATGTGATTTTAGCGCCCAAAAAAAAACCCCAAAAAAAAGAAAAGAAAAAAACCACAAAAAAAGGAAGAAAAAAAAGGGGCCTTGAAAATGTCTGCTGTGTCATCCAGGGCGGGTGGCACGGTTTAATGTTTATGTTTTTTTTCAGATAAACTCCAAAAAGAGTTTCATGCACAAGGACCCTCAGGTTCCTCTGCACCGCAGCATGTACAGGAACAGAAAAGACTTCCACTCCGTTAATGTGCAATTCATGTGTGACGACATGCATCATATTATGTCATACCCTGGGAGCACCCATGATGCGTTCATCTTATGCGAGAATGCTATATCTGCCATGTTTCAGCCGCAGCCAGAAGGGCAGAGCTGGCTGCTGGGAGATAAGGAGTACGGCCTCACCACCTGGCTTTTGGCGCCCCTATGCGTAACCCGGACTGAAGCTGACCGTGAATACAACATGTCGCACATTGCAACGGGCAGCATAATAGAGAGGACCATTGGCGTCTTGAAACAACGTTTCGGATGCCTGGACCATTCCAGAGGCAACTTGCAATACTCCCCTGAACTTGTCAGTCAGTTCACTGTTGTGTGCTGCATGCTACATAACTTAGCGATCATGAGGCAGCAGCAGCTGTTAGTAGAAGACCCACCTGAGGTGACAGTGGCTGATGATGAGGAGGAAGATGCAGGTGACGAGGAGGAGGAAGAGGAGGACGACGCGCAGGAGGGCGGGCCGTCGTTCCCCTTTAACGATTGCTCGAGCCTTGCGCCAGCAGTTCATCCGTAAACGCTTTGCTGCCTGAAGGCTCAGCGGCAACTATTCCAAATGGACCATGTTTACTGTTTGGACCTGTTCCGTAATGTTGTGTTAATGGAACAAATAATGGAAATGATTCTTCTTTACTTCAAAAAATTGTATTAATAATGGAACAAATAATGGAAATGATTCAGTTATAATTTAAAAGATATTTTATTCAAAAGTTTAACAAACATTTGTTTGTACTTAACTTTAATAAAAATATTCTTGTATCAAACTTTGAAGTTTTCAGTTCCGATCACTTACAAACTTTTGCATCACTTACAAACTCTAAGATCACTTAAAAACTTTAACATCACTTACAAACTTTTAAACTTGTAAATTTACATAACTGACAAAAAGCTTTTAATTTTGAGAACAGTTACAGCAGTAACAACAATAATAACAACAACAACAGCAAAGAAAGGCTGCACCCATCTCTCCTCCACCTTATTCTAAGACCGCCCGCTGCGCTTGGTCTTGTTGACTCCACCCCAGCCACAGGTGGTGACACAGCGTTTCTTGGGTTGGTACCAAGCTTATTCTTTCGAACATCTCGGGTAATGTGCACATCTTGATGGGGGTAATATGGAAGGCCCGGCTTGGGCCTCTTCAGAGGCTGGTCTGGGGATTGGAGTGGGGGTAGCAGTTGATTCTGTCAATGGGCGCGGGGTCTGGGCATGTTCCCTTATTGCAGCAGCTAACTCCGACATTCCTTCCCTCATGCGCCCTAGCAGTGTGTCAATTACCTACAACATTCCCTCCCTCATGTTCACTGACAACGCATCAGCAATCTGCCACATTCCCTCCCTCATGTGCACCAACATTGTATCCGCTGCCTGAGACACTCCCTCCCTCATGTTCCCGGACAGTATTCCCATTTCTCTTGAGAATGTTGTTACTTCTCTCGACAGTCCTGATACCTCACCACTGATGGTGTCCAAGAGTGATCGTGTAAGGTCAATGCTCTCCGCACTCATTGCCATCATCTGAACCACATCTGTTGGATCCTGAATCTTAGGAGAGCGCTGTCGAGCTCCCCATCCCCTCCTCACCCTGGTTGTGGCTCGCTGCATCCCACTGGGACCTGCAGCCTCGGACGGTGAGGCCCTGGGTGTGCCTCGCTGCACCCCACTGGAATCCCCAGCCTCGGACTTTGGGAAACCATGGAATGTCCCAGCAGCACACGTACCATTCAGGAAAGGGGCTAGCACCTCAATGGGTGGCACCTGCGCCTCCTTCAGAGTGAGTACAGCAATGGGGGCTTCATCAGTCACCTCCCCCTCTCCCTCATCCCATGCTCTTGGTCTGGAAGTTGGGATTGGAAGATGTACTCCTCTTCAGTCTCGGCCGCATCTGAATCTATTTCTGCATCATCAGGGCAGGCCTCAAGTTCTGCAAAATATAACAGAACAGACAAATGGTTAGCAGCAGAGGAGGGGGCAGGGTGGGTGGCATGAGCAGGCTCACACAGCGCAGGCAGCAGGCTGATTTGAAGGACCACGATGAATGATAGCACATTGCATCAACCGAAGCGTAGCTGACGGAGACATCCCCAGGAACAAAGCATGGCTAGCCCGTGCAGTGTTTAACATTTAGCAAAGCCAGACTGTGGAATTTTCAGGACTTACCCTCTCCCTGGAGTGTGGGCCCAGCTTGTGCAGTGGTGGTTGCTTTTGTCCAGGCAGGACCCATCAAAGCAACGCCCCTGTCTTCCAAGGGTGTCAGTGGGTGCAGATTTGCCGGGCCTCCTCCTGATCGAGTTCTTTCCCGTTTGTTGTGTGCCACAGTCCTCTGCAATGATGAAAATATGATTTTTTAGAGAGGGTGTCTTTCTGCTGGGTGGGACATATACAGATGGTCACATTTACAATTGCAATTCCATTGAATAAATGAAAATGTTACTTACACTAACTACTTGACCAAGATTCTGCCACTTCTTTTTGCACTGGCCTACAGACCTCGGGGAGGTCACCATTGCACAGTAATCTTCTGCAAGTTGGTTCCAGCGTTTCTTCATTTCTTCTGGTGAAACTTTTATGTGACTTCTGCTGGTGTCCAGCTCGTGCCATCTATCCTCAATTACAGTAACCAGTGCCTCCACTTCATCCTGTAAGAAATTCTTAGTCCTTGTGCCATGTTGCATCTTGCATTGCAGCTCCAATTTTTCCAATGAGAATTGAAGTTCTCACACACAACTGGCTCTTTAAAAATGGCCAAATGCAGACCGGGAGCTGTACTGGGCATGTGCGCTCATAGCAATCACATCAAAAACGTCCTTTTTTCCCTGCGCATGCGCAGAAGGGGAGCCATTGTTTTTTCGGCGCAGACATTAGGCTCCACCCACCGAAGCTACAGGAGAGGCTGCGCGGTGCCAATTTCAAAAAATAGAACGGGGAAACTTGTACTTATTTTTTTGTAGTAGTTAGGGCCAAAACAAATGGGCTTAACTCTGGCAATACGCCAAAAGACAGCATTGGGGAAAATTGAGCTCTATATCTCTCGGCCATTAGGATGGGCAGGTATTGGAGATTAGTCGGGACAATGGGAGAAGCTGAATAGCAGACAGGATGGCTACATTCCAAGTGAGGTGTTGGTATCAGGAATTGGCCAGAACAATGGAAGCCCCCAAGCAGTATCACAATAACTAACTAGGATTGTCTAGGTCATCCTGTTCCTTTTGTAATATTAAGGCAGGATGTCAGGGTAAAATGATTTACAGTTAAATCATCAAGAGGGCTATTATGTCAGGACTGGAGGTTTGGTAAGGTCCACTTCAATATAAATTCTGGACATCATGTGATATGACTCACATTAAGGGGGAAGGTACTTTAAGGTTGGCGGGGAGGTTTTTTAATGGGTGACAAAGTAAAGGTAGCAGCCTTCTTGTAGGGAGAGCTCACAGGATGGTCGGACGTCCAACACCATGTGGAGGCCAAGGTTGATCACCTTGAGTCTGCAGGAAACCAGGTTGTATGACTCTATTGTATAACTGTAATAGTTATTACACTATTGGTGTCTGAGTAATAAACTTGCATTTGGACAACATGCTCGAGCTTGAATCAAGAGGAATCATTTAATTAAATTTAAGAGATGTCCTGACAGGCGTATAACATGCGGTTGATGCAATAATAGCCGTTTAGCTCTCTCACCCAAGATATGTATTAACTGTAGGTATAAAAAGTTATATTTATTGATAAACATAATTGTGATCATTCATCTGGGATGTCCACCACTACTCAAGTCCAGGATATGAATGTCTGACTTTAATTAGGGTGCAGTCCAAGATATGCATTAATCAACCCTACATAGCAATCTGTATCCATATCGTTACCTGTACTTATATCCATTTAAACTACTCGCATGTTCTGCTCACTGATGCCTTGCAGGACTGTCTGCTGAGGTTTTGGAAGAGCCGGTGTTCAACTAATCCTGCATGGTCCAGATTGGATGGCACACCAGCCACAAGCCGAGCCAACTGGCATTCGGAAGACTCAATGGGACTGTAAAAGGAACATACAGGAGCTGCTGGAAGGAGGCTTGTTGGTCTTGCACCAGTGAAGTGAACAGATTGCCGAGAAAGCCAGCATGCTTCGCCAACTATAATCGTGCCAATTTGGATAACAGTATGCAATACCGTCATGCCAGCGGGCATCTTGGTCTGCACAATGGCAAGGGCATTGTAGACTGTCAATGGCCTCCTGCAGCATGATCTGGGTGTGTGCAATGGGTGTGTCACTGGGCCCGCAGCTGTCGCTTGTGCCTCATGTCTTCCCATGTAGAGCCTTCAGCTTGTGTGGAGCCATTATAGATGCTCCAATATGGCAGCCAGTATGTGTATGGGTGCATGACAGTACAACCACCCATTCAGACACGAGGGCCAGAATTTTCCCCTAAAAAACAGGTGGGTTGAGAGCGGGGGGGCAGTTAAAGTGTTAAAAATGGGATTAGATTACCGACCCCGCCAATGTGCTCTCTAGCATACCTCCCGCGATTACCTACCCCTGACAATGTGCTCTCCCACCGCTCCCACCCACCACCGCTCCACCCCCCCCCCCGCCCCCCCCCCCGGCGATCACCGACCCCTGCCGATTGCTGATCCTCCTTTACTGAACCCTCCATGGCCTCACCCCTCCCTTTCTCTGTAAGCTTCTCCAATCTCACAACCCCGAGATATCTGCGCTCCTCTAATTCTGGCCTCTTGAGCATTCCTGATTTTAATCGCCAGTTGGCTGGGCTTGTGAGCCAGTATCCACGTCTGCTGTGACTGGTGTGCCATTCAATACCGACCTGATACCAGCTCCAAGCCACCCACATCTGGTTTTAGCGGTATTGATATGCATTTAAACTACACCCGTGTTCTGCTCACTGATGCCTTGAGGGACTGTCTGCTAAGCTTTTGGAGAAGCCGATGCTCAACCAATCCTTCTGATGCTCTCTCCCCTGCTCCCAATCCTCAACCCCTGCCTAAGCTCTCTCCCCCCCTAATGATTCCCGACCCCTGACAATGTGCTCTCCCCTCCCTCCCCCCACCCCACCACCACCCTCCCGCGATCACCAACCCCTGCCGATGGTCTCTCTCACCTCATGATCCATGAATTGCCGATTTTCCCCCTGCGATCCCTCCATGGCCTCGCCTCTCCCTATCGCTGTAATCTCCTCCAGCCCCACAACGCACCCCCCCCCCACCCCCAAGATGTCTGCGCTGTTCTAATTCTGCCCTCTTGAGCATCCCTGATTATAATCGCTCAACCATTGGTGTCTGTGCCTTCTGTTGCCTAGGCCCTAAACTCTGGAGTTCCCTCCCTAAACCTCTCCACCTCTCCACCTCGCCTTCCTTCTTTAAAATGCTCCTTAAAACATACCTCTTTGATCAAGCTTTGGTCATCTGCCCTAGTTTCCCCTTATGTGACTGGGTGTCAAACTTTTTGTCAATATACTCCTGTGAAGCACCTTGGGACATTTTACTACGTTAAAGGCGCTATATAAATACAAGTTCTTGTTGTTGGTTTGGGAGGTGCTTGGCCAGTTGCTGCGGTGACTGCTTTGTCCTGGATGGTGAGAAGTCCTGATACAACTGTACAGGGCATTGGTGAGGCCAAACCTGGAGTACTGAGTGTAGTTTTGGTCTCCCTATTTAAAGAAGGATATACTTGCATTAGAGACTATTCAGAGAAGGTTCACTAGGTTGATTCTGGAGATGAGGGGGTTGACTTATGAAGATAGGTTGAGTAGCTTGGGCCTATACTCATTGGAGTTCAGAAGAATGAGAGGTGATCTTATCGAAACATATGATAATGAGGGGGCTCGACAAGGTAGATGCAGAGAGGATATTTCCAATCATAGGGGAAACTACACCTAGGGGACATAGTCTCAGGATAAGGGACCGCCCAATTAAAACTTGGATGAGGAGGTATTTCTTCTCTCTGAGGGTTGTAAATCTGTGGAATTTTCTGTCCCAAAGAGCTGTGGAGACTGGGTCATTGAATATATTTAAGGCAGAGGTAGACAGATTTTTGAGCGATAAGGGAATAAAGGGTCATGGAGAGTGGGCAGGGAAGTTGAACTGAGTCCATGATCAGATCAGCCATGATCTTATTAAATGGCAGAGCAGGCTCGAGGGGTCAAATGGCCTACTCCTGCTCCTATTTCTTGTGTTCTTGTGTCGAACTTCTTGAGTGTTGTTGGAGCTGCACTCATCCAAACAAGTGGAAAGCATTCCATCACACTCCTGACTTGTGACTTGTAGATGGCAGAAAAGCTTTGGGAAGTCAGAAAGTGTGCCATTCGCCACAGAATACCCAGCCTTTGATCTGCTCTTGTAACCACAGTATTAATGTGACTGCTCCAGTTAAGTTTCTAGTAAATGGTGTCCTCCATGATGTTGATGGTGGGTGATTCAATGATGATAATGCTGTTGAATGTCAAGGGGCGGTGGTTAGACTCTCTCTTGTTGGAGATGGTCATTGCCTGGGACTTGTGTGGCACGAATGTTACTTGCTACTTATCAGCCTCAGTTTGGATGTTGTCCATGTCTTGCTGCATGTGGGCATGGACTGCTTCGTTATCTGAGAAGTTGCAAGAATAAGTTTCAGAATAAGGGGTCGCCCATTTGGAAATGAGATGAGGAGGAATTTCTTCACTCAGAGGGTCGTAAATCTGTGGAATTCTCTTCCCCAGAGAGCTGTGGATCATTGACTATATTTAAGGTGCAGATAGACAGATTTTTGAACGATATGGGTGTGAAGGGTTATGGGAGCGGTCAGAGAAGTGGAGCTGAGCCCAAGATCAGATCAGCCATGATCTTATTAAATGGCGGAGCAGTCTCGAGGGGCCTATTGACCTACTCCTGCTCCTATTTCTTCTGTTCTTAAATGGAACTGAACACTGTGCAATCATCAGCGAGCATCCCCCCTTCTGACCTCATGATGGAGGGAAGTTCATTGGTGAAACAGCTGAAGATGGTCAGGCCAAGGACACTGCCCCGAGGAACTCCTGCAGCGATGTCTTTGGGCTGAGATGATTGGCCTCCAACAATCGCAACCATCTTCCTTTGTGCTCGGTATGACTCCAGTTACTGGAAAGATGTCCATAATAAAAGTGTCCTGTCACCTGAAAGAGGTGGACATTGGAAATGTGGGAGAAAAGCCCTTTCAAAACAGAGCCGGTGCATTGCCAGTGTTAACGGGGCGGGAAGGCAACCACCTCCATTTTGAGTCCATTATACCCAACATTAATGGCAGACGACAGCAGTCAACATCGAGCTCAACGTGTTTGGACAAGTTTTATAGTGCAGACAAAGATAGTGAATCACAGCTTGGTTTACAAGCAGCATCAAACTAGTGTTCTGTACCATTGCTCTTGCCTCTGTGCTGGTCAAGAAAACGCAGTGTTAAGCAGAGATCAGAATTATTTGCAAGCAAGCTGCATGATTCCAGTTCACCAATCCCTTGTTGCAAAATCTCTTGAATAGATTCTATTGCAAGTGTGATTTCTGGTGAGTCATTGAGCGAGAACATTTAAAAGTATAACATTTGTCCATGGAGTTCTGCACATTTCGGTTGCTGGTACACAACAGGAGGGGGGAACTTTTCTGCGTGCACACTGCTGGTGGGGAACCGTACACGCTGTTGGTATTTGAAAACTCACAGGTATGTGCTTGCAATTTTCTGATACGCAAGGTTGCGCACCATCAGTGCATAACCACAGAATTGCCCCTATGCATGCAGCAATGCATATACTACCACCAAGAATTGCCATTGTTCATAATGTAGAGATGGATTGTCATTCTATATACATTACAGACATTGGTTACTATTGTGTATGTGCTATGGACATGGATTGGTACTGTTCATATTTTACAAATATAGATTTCCCTTTTGCCACATCACAATAGGCTGCCCCATTTTGGAAAATATCCCACAGCAAACGTGCAAGTTTGTTACGATATAACAAGGGAACGGATGCTGACACACCTACCGGCGTCCACATGTATCCAGCACCTACCTGAGGTACCCTATTAAACTTATTTTGATAACGTGAATGGCAGTCGCTGCCTTAAAGCAGGGCGCTCCTTGCTGACACTAGCATCGTGCCACTAATACACTCCCAATGCTTTTCCGATGCTTTAATCATAAAAGGAAAAATTGTATTCAGAAGAATCCATTATAATCCACTAATGATTTCACTTGGGCTTTGGCATATAGAGCACCTTCATTATAATACTCCCTTTGGATGCCTTTGAAAATAGCATTCTCGTGAAAGGTGTGGTGTAATGAAGTGCTGGGAACTCCAGTTTACTAATAATTATTTGGTGAAATGGACAATTTATTCTCCGATTTTCTTTGAGGGACAATATTCCACTGCTGTTACTTTAGATTTTTTTTAGGAAATCGGAAACTCTGTGATTCATAATCAAAAGTAGAAAATAGATCTGAACTCCATTATAAGTAAAGGACAGTTGTTATCCAGAAGCAATTTAAAAAAGCATTCATTTAATCAGGGGAAATCAGGCGATATCATAAATCCGGAGAATGAAGCTCAAACTATTTATTATTTGAGCCCCAAGATTAGGAAATTGTCGTCAAATCATTGTTGTTTTCATACTGTAGTAATGTGTGCAGTTTCAATCTTATGGGGCAGCTGCATTCAAATTTTGTTCATTTTTATACTGGGAGCAATAGGGTACTGTGGCAATTGCTCATTCAGAAGACGGAGAAACTTGTTCTTATATGACAGCAACTTGCATTTAGATAACTTCTTTAACACAAGGAAAGATCCAAGGTGCTTCAACAACAACAACAACACCTTGTATTTATATAGCGCCTTTAACGTAGTGAAACGTCCCAAGGCGCATCACAGGAGTATTATGTGAAAAAAAATTTGACACCGAACCACATAAGGAGAAATTAAGGCAGGTGACCAAAGCTTGGTCAAAGAGGTATATTTTAAGGAGCATCTTGAAGGAGGAAAGAGAGGTTTAGGCAGGGAGTTCCAGAGCTTAGGGCCTAAGCAACAGAAGGCACGGCCACCAATGGTGGAGCGATTATAATCAGGGATGTTCAAGAGGGCAGAATTAGAGGAGCGTAGACATCTCTGGGGGATTTGTGAGGCTGGAGGAGATTACAAAGATAGGGAGGATTCACAGATAGATGTAATAGATGTAATGAGAACACATTCAGACAACCCCTTATTTGTTCTCAGGATTTTATTTTATTTGTTCACGGGACATGGGCATCACCAGCAAAGCCAGCATTTATTGCCCATCCATAATTGCCCAAAAGAAGGATGTGGTGAGCCACCATTTCAGTTAAAAGTCAACCACATTACTGTGGGACTGGAGTCACATGTAGGCCAGACCAGATAAGGATGGCAGATTTCCTTCCCTCAAGGACATTAGTTGACTAGATGGGTTTTATGACAATCTAGTTCATGGTCCCCATTACCAGATTTATTTATTAACTGAATTTAAATTCCCCAGCTGCCATAGTGGGATTTGAACTCAAGACTCCAGGCCTCTGGATTACTAGTCCAGTGACATAACCACTAGGCTACCGTTCCCGATGTACGCCATTTGATTTGCGCCATTCTTTTGGAGCAGGCTGCTTTTCTTGCCCTAATTTTAAAAAACGCAGTTTCCCCAATCAATTTGCACCAGCATAACTCTGTTACGATTTTTTTAGGTTCGTTTTTTTTTAGTCAAAGGGTACGTAACCTGCCACCCACGCCATTTCTGGCCATTTAGGAACGTTTGTCCAGCTTAGTGTTACTCCAGTTCTGCTTAGGCCAGCATATGTGGCCTCTGCAGAAAAACCTTCTGGAGAGTTAAAGAAATTAGCGCAGGTAAGGAAATTGGCGCAGATAAGTGGAGAGAGAGAGAGAGAGAGAGAGAGAGAGAGAGAGAGAGAGAGAGGGAAAGAGACAGAGACAGAGACCGGGGGACCGATTCTGGCGGCGGACCGGGGAGGCGATTTGGACGGCGGACTGGACCTGCAAGCCCTTCAGCTGGGGCATTGGAGGTAAGTTGTTGCAATATTTTTCAATGTGTTTTTAAATTGATGCAATGTGTTTTAATGTGTTGTGAGCTGGCTGTTTCACTTTGCAGCCTCAGCTCGCATTGTGTCCCTGATTACCACAGATCAAGGCTCCACCCCCAAAACTAAAGAACAGGTTAGGCTGCACCAAAATGAAGAAATCAAACGGGGAAACTTAGGCCCCCCAAAAAACAGGCGTAACTCTTCAAGTACGCCCAAAAAAAAGCTTTGGGGAAAATTGATCCCAATGATTTACTTTTGAAGCACAGCCACTGGGAGTAATTTTCCAAGGTCCCGCAAGCAACAAATGAGATCAATCACTCGTTGACAGGTTTATTTTTGTTGGTTTGGTTAAGGAGCTATTGGTAGTCCAAACAACGGGAGAATCCCCTGCTCTTTCTTTGAATAGTGCCATGGGGCTTTTTTTATCTTACATCTACCTGTGGTAGTGGTCGCACTCTTGCCTCAGAATCAGAAAGTCATGGGTTCAAGCCCCACTCCAAAGGTTGGAGCACATCATCGAGGGATGTTGCACTATTGGTGCTCGTTTTCAGTTGAGACATTAAACCAAGGCCTCATTTTGCTATCTGGATAGGTGAAAAATCAATCTCTATCAATTAGTCTACAACAGACATAGCGTAAGGAAAATCTATGATTCTATGATAGCATAAGGACAACCCCAGTGGTGGAACGTTTTGAGAACCATAGGCCCAAAGTGACCTGCTCCTCCCAAGCATGCTACACTTACCACATGTCATGTCTCAAACGACTCATATTCTATATCCCAAAATATTATTTTCTAAAAGAAATGTATTTAATTTGTAAACATTTATCCCTGAACTAACACCACTAAACAGATAATCTAGGCATTATCTCATTGCTGTGTGCAAATTGACTGCTGCAATTCCCGATATTACAATGATGCCTGTGATATATTCTTTACGACATCACAACACACTCAGAGTTCACAAGATGGCTTCAACAACTCAGAAACTCGTCAGGTGACCTGTCACCTGATGCCTGTATTACCACAGTAGTCCCACGAGGTAGAACTATTGACAATGCCTCCACTTCAGAACATGCTCCATTGGCTATGAAATGCTTTGGACATCCTGAAGTCATGAAAGGTATTTTATAAAGACAAGTTTGTTCTTTCTTTTAGATAGAGAAGACCTTGGTTTAACATCACACCATCTACAGTGCAGCACCCCCTCACTGAAGTGTCACCTTCGATTATGTGCTCCTGTCCTGGAGTGGGTCTTAGACCCATAGCCTTCTGACTCAGAATGCTACCAGCTGAGCCAAGATGACATTAACTGAGAAATGCTTTGCTGATTATGCTGGGAGCTTCTATAGCCAGCATGTATTTGAATACTCTCTGGCATTTAGAAAAATGAGAGATGGTCTCATTGAAACATATAAGATTCTGAGGGAGATTGACAGGGTAGATGCTGAGAGGTTGTTTCCCCTGGCTGCAGAGTCTAGAACTAGGGAGCACAGTCTCAGGATGAGGAGGGATTTCTTCACTCAGAGGGTTGTGAATCTTTGTAATTCTCTACCCCAAAGGCTGTGGATGCTGAATCGTTGAGTATGTTCAATAGATTTTTGGACTCTAGGGGAATCGAGGGATTGGTGATCGGGAAGGAAAGTAGAGTTGAGGTCGAAGATCAGCCATGATCTTATTGAATGGTGGAGCAAACTCGAGGGGCCGAATGGCCTACTCCTGCTCCTAATTCTTATATTCTTAAGAATGCAGTTATTGCATGGATTCTCACTTTCCTCTGTGAAGTAAAACCTTATTAATTTTGGTATGTTTATGGTTTGATATGGTTTATGGCAGCCGTGAGCATCTTGCTTGAATCTGTAGATTGAATTGGGTCATTCCACATTTGATGTAATTCTGTTGATTGCCGTTTCATTCACAGACAGGGTCCTCTTTGTCATCAAGGAGAATGATTCAGTTTGATGGTTGCCCTTATTTAAATACATATCAATTAACATTAGCATATGGGAATGTAATTAACACTGAGGTTTTCAATTTCATTAGCCAGAACCCCTGATGTGCATGATGAATATCAATTAAGTCAGGTATCATAAAATCAAAGTTTCAAAATACCATTAGAAAGTAAACTTTTGCTCTAATTATTATTTAAAGGTCATTGCCAGAAGAGGTTTGGGTTAATCCTGGTAACTGCTCACCAATAAATCATTGTTTTTAACACCAGGCACTTCCTTATTCGAACTGGAAACATTCTTTAATGAATTTATTTCCCCCCATTTTGCCGTTGCCCCATGAACCCATTCAGCTAGAAAGTGATGCACCATGAATCATAGATACACCATCCATGATGTTCACTTCATGATCACAGTTCGAGTTTGGGAAGTCAGATTATGCCAGCTGCCTCAGTCACTATGGACCAAAAATTGCAGTCGGAAGCTTTCCACAGGCGGACGCCTCCGGCCGAATTTATTTTAGTGAAATTACCTAGTGGTCCCGGAGGAAAAAACACTTGCACTCCGAGGCCTAGATGCGCAGCCCAGTGCAGAAGCCCACATATTCCAGGATCGTGAGTACTGCAGTACAGTGGGACCTGGGGGTACTTGTGCATGAAACACAAAAGGATAGTATGCAGGTACAGCAAGTGATCAGGAAGGCCAATGGAATCTTGGCTTTTATTGCAAAGGGGATGGAGTATAAAAGTAGGGAAGTCTTGCTACAGCTATACAGGGTATTGGTGAGGTCACACCTGGAATACTGCATGCAGTTTTGGTTTCCATATTTACGAAAGGATATACTTGCTTTGGAGGCAGTTCACAGAAGTTTCACTAGGTTGATTCCGGGGTTGATTTATGAGGAAAGGTTGAGTAAGTTGGGCCTCTACTCATTGGAATTCAGAAGAATGAGAGGTGATCTTATCAAAACGTATAAGATTATGAGGGGGCTTGACAAGATGGATGCAGAGAGGATGTTTCCACTGATGGGGGAGACTAGAACTAGATCTTAAAATAAGGGGCCGCCCATTTAAAACAGAGTTGAGGAGAAATTTCTTCTCTCAGAGGGTTGTAAATCTGTGGAATTCGCTGCCTCAGACAGCTGTGGAAGCTGGGACATGGAATAAATTTAAGACAGAAATAGACAGTTTCTTAAATGATAAGGGGATAAGGGGTTATGGGGAGCGGTTAGGGAAGTGGAGCCGAGTCCATGATCAGATCATGGTGAATGGTGGAGCAGGCTCGAGGGGCCGCATGGCTTAATCCTGTTCCTATTTCTTATGTTCTTATGTTCTTCCTGGGATCACGTGAGCCTGGACCAGCAATGAAAATGTAGTATTCTCATTCATGTAATGGGAGCTCTGAGCTCCCATTACTATCAATGAGAATACACCTAAAAACAAAAATAACGCACACATAAATAAAACAAAGACTTCACTTTTTAAAAAAGCAATAGTAATTCAATTAAATTCAATGTTTTAGAAAGAAAAATATTTTTTTGACATTTAAAAAAAATGTTTTAAAAGTGTTAAACATAAACTTACCTTCATGGGCAGGGTTTTTAATATAAAAATAAGTCATAACATTTATTTTTTCTATCTTTTAAAACTCTTACGCTGGTAAAACGCTTTTAGCAGGCGTAAGAGTTTGAAGGACATTCGCTGGGCAAGTGTTGGGCAAATAGCCCAAATCTCAGCTCGTGAAGACCCTTCCCCGGGGAGGATTGCAAGTGCTGGGTTTAAGTGCATGCACTTTGCACGCCTAAACCCAGACCTTGCGGGGCCTCTTCGGGCACATGCGTACATCGTACACACTCAGAGAGGCCGCAATTCACGACCCATTATTTTAAAAAACTCTTCAAAGATTTGATTAGCGGCCTGCGCTGAGTTAGGTGAGAATCAGCTCTGGCGGCAACAGCGAGGCAAGAGTTGACCTTATTGGCCTTGGGTCAGGGAGGGACAAACAAAGACCTGTTTCCCACCCCCGATTGCGACGCCAAGGCCCTGCTGGAAAGAGCGGGTACAGAGAGATTGGTTGAATGCAAGGTCAGGGCTTGGGTTTGATGCCCTCCGTGGTTAACTACACTGTTGGTAAGTGGGGGCAATTTTAACCTAACCCAGCTGTTGGGAAGCTACAGGATGATAGGCAACGTTGTTTTTTCATAGTCAGCCCGATTCCACTGCCCATTGAAGTCAATGGAGAGTAATATTGAGCGGGGTGTAGATACTGTCGTTCCACACGATCCCATGGTTTTCCTGTCCCTACGTATCAGGCTAAAGTTACAGAAGTAGAGCAAGGTAAGGGAGCAACCCAGGAGTCAAAGCCTTCAGAAGAGGAGGATGGTGGGAAATTGACAATAAATAACCATAGACTCATAAGGCACAGAAGGAGGCCGTTTGGCCCATCATGACTGTGCCAGCTCTTTGAAAAAGCGATCCAACTAGTCCTGCTTCCCCGCTCTTTCCCCGCAGCCCTGCATGTAACCAATTCCTCTTTGAAAGGTATCTTGAATCTGCTTCCACCTCTCTTTGAGCCAATGGATTCCAAATCATATTATTATAAATATGACTTTGAATAATTAAATATTACAAGTTTCCATTAAAAACTTACCTCGCAGAAGCTGAACAGATTCGGATTCGGGGGAGTGGGGGTTAAATGTTGAATTGAGTCACTCTTGCTCAAGCTGTGCTGCTGTTTGTCTTTCGATGCTGTTTTCTTACATAAAGGCGTGCCAATCACATTTCATTTTCCCCGATTCCTTTCATTTGTACCTCACCTTCTCCCATCTCCAGCTATTTTAGATACCATCAATATCACATTACCGCTTCTTCCATCAAAAGTTTACGTCTGCACAATGTCACCTACTGAGAGGAAGAGAGCACACAATACCGATGGCCTAAGTTATGTAAAAACAAACAGAACTGTCATTTACGGTGTAAACATTTCTGTTGCCACTTGTATATTTTGTCAGTGGTTCTGTGCCACTTTGTAAATGCTACGTGCTGCATTTTTATTAAGCTGGAGCTCTTTCTATTTTTAGCGAGGCTTAGGTTGTTTTATTGTTGATTTCTTCAGCTGTCTGGCTAACCTGCAATTGTATCACACAATGATGTGCCAGGGAAGATATTTTACATTTTGAAGACAGAAGGAACTTTGATTTTTATAGTACCTTTTGCAATCCAAAGCACTTCGCGGTACAAAATTTGTTTTGAAGCGTACCGCAGGCCGACGTTGCAGCCAGATTGTGCACAGCAAGACCTCAGAAACAGCAAATGAAGTAGTCAATTTGCTTTGATGGTGTTCATTGAGGGGGCGAATAGGGAGCGGGACACAAAAATAGGGCCACGAGATCATTAGTGTCCACCTGAACAGGCAGACTTGGATTAACATCTGAACCGCAAGGTGTGATTTCTGACAGTGCAGCACATCCCCAGTGCTGTATTGTAGTGTCAGCCTGAATTATGTGCTCACATTCTGAGGTGGGGATTGAAGCCACAACCTTCTAACTCAGGGGCAAGAGCATTACCAACGGAACTAAGCTGGCACAGACAAGGAGTATGAAACCTGTGATATATTTTTACAACATGACTAACAAACACACAACACACAAGATGGCTCTGCAGCAACTTGTCATGTGACCATGTCACATGATGCTTTTATTGTATTTACATCAGCAGTTGCAATACCACAGCAGTCCACTAGGTGGAGCAGTAGTCCACTAGGGGAGCTCCATATTACAAAACCATGTATTTGATAGTTTCATGGGAATTAACTGCATTTAAATATAATTAAAAATGATCCAAACTACTTTTGTCTGTAAGGTGTAATATAAATAGGCTGTACAGAGGAACAAAGCAAGACTTCACTCATGAGAAGGGCTTTCAAAATCACTTGTGATTTTGTGCTTCTTGAGTTGTAAAAATATTCCTCCAGAGTGGATTATTTGATGTATGGAATCATAGAGAACAGAAGGAGGCCATTCGGCCTGTTGTGACTGTGCCAGCTCTTTGAAAGAGCTACCCAATTATTTCCACTCCCCTGCTCTGTCCCCACATCCCTGAAAATGTTTTTCTTTTATATATCCAAATCCCTTTTGAAAGTTCCTATTGATCTGCTTCCACCACCTTTCCAGATCATAACAACTTGCTGCATAAATATTCCCCATGCCACCACTCTTGATCTTTTGACAATTGTCTTGTATCTGTGTCCTCTGCTTACCAACCCTCCTGCCAGTGGAAACAGTTTCTCCCTATCTGTCAAAGTGTATCCCATTATTTCTCATTATACTTCCTCTTGTACACCTCATTCTACATTATTGACAGTGAAAATTCCATAAATAACCACAGTCAGACTGGTACTATGATGAGGACAGGTTGTATTGACTCAGTTTGGATTCCAGTAGGTATAGAAGATTAAGGAGTGATTAAAGGATTTGATAAGGTAGATAGAGAGAAATTATTTCTGGTGGTGAGTCCAGTACAAGATGGCATAACCTTAAAATTAGAGCTAGGATGTTCAGGGGTAATGAACAAAGGCTACTGGAAATCTGGGACTTGCTGCCCCCAAAACCTGTTGAGACTAGGATAATTGAAAATTTCAACATTGAGATTGATTGATTTTTGTTAGACTAGAGCATAGAGGGATCCGGAACCTAGGCGGCTAGTGGAGTTGAGCTGCAGATCAGTCATGATCTAATTGATTGGCGGAATAGGCTCAAGAAGCTAAATGGCTTACTCCTGTTCCTATGTTCCTGTATTCGGCCAAAAAGTAAAAATGGAAAATGATTGAGCTTAGTCGGTTTGTTTTGTATTTTTTACTTTTCCTCCATATAGGATTCCTCACATCTATTCTATGGCTGGAAGGAAGAGCAGCTAACCTGCAACTAGTGATGCTCTGCACAAAACCAACCCAAGAGAACTCTTAAATGTTCTACCTACCATATAGGAAAGTGCTTAACCTTGTCAACAGCATGTTTTATTGAGAATAGGCTAAGACTGGGAACTCACATGGGGGACCATTATAGTTCTACCATGGGATCCATATATGGATTCTTACTACTTTGTAAAGCTCTATATATATACTTTTATATATAATAAAAGAATTAAGAGCAGGAGCGGGCCATATGACCACTCAAGCCTGCTCCACCATTTAAGAAGATCATGGCTGATCTTCGACTTCAAGTCCACTTTCCTGCCCTATCTCCATATCCCTTAATTACCCTAGTGTCTAAAAATCTATCTGTCTCGGCCTTGAATATATTCAACGACTCAGCACCCACAGCCCTTTGGGGTAGAGAATTTGAAGGATTCACAACCCTCTGAGAGAAGAAATTCCTCCTCATCTCAGTCTTAAATGGCCAAGGTGTACATGAGTTCCAGTTTTAGTAGATGGAAAGACATCTGCTTAAAACCTGACATTTTCTGGATTACCAGTGATCTCAAAAGGACTTTGATACAATAGTTGGACAACGTGGAAAATGTGACTATTCAATAAACATTTTTATTTATTTATAATGGCCTGTAGGCTTTGAAACAAAGGAAGTGCTTGTGGAACCAATACATCATGAATCGTTTTAACAGGAGTTTGCAAACAAGTCCCAATTTAGAATTCTCCACACGAAAGTCAGCTTATGGAGATGCAGGGTGAATTCTCCTCAGGAGTTTAGAAAACCCAACATGACAACCAAATCTCCAAGACAACATAATGTGTTGAATTAGAGTAAGGGGGAAGGCATGGTCCACTTATGATGGATTTTCATACTTCATGGATGTTTTGGGGGTGTCAATGATGAAACCCTACGGAGCACAAAAGGAACCACTTAGAAAAGGGAGATGTTAGAAATGAGCATCTGCCACAGGTCAACCACATTACTGTGGGTCTGGAGTCACATATAGGCCAGACCGGGTAAGGACGGCAGATTTCCTTCCCTAAAGGACATTAGCGAAATATAGATAAATCAAAGAACCTTGTTCACTTCAGAGTCTGGAGAAAAAGGCAAGTGTTTTTTTTTGTAAACATAAGCTAAAAACTGGTAATTGTGACCAAAGTAAGTTGTTACTACCAGCTTGAATGGCTGTCTGAGAGATAAAAATAGCAACAAAGCCATTTGCCCCGATATGTACGGGGAGGCAGGGAGGATGCGGGGGGTGGCTGAATGCAGCCGAAGAGCCCAGTAAGGCCGGGGAGTCGGAAGTCTTGCCGAAGTTAACGGCAGGACTTCATTATCATTTTCTTGTGCCATTTCCCATCTGGCAGTCGGACAAACTGGCAGCCTGGCTGGCGGCCGGGAGGGAATACCAGAGGCAGGAGGCCGTAGCCAGGGACCCCTGGGGATGGACCCCAGCAATCGGGGAAGGGGGTTGGGTGGGGAAGGTCAGTCATTGAGATTGAGGCAGGGGGAGAGATTGGTGCTGGAGTGGTGAGAGAAACCATCACGGCGGAGGGGGGAGAGAAGTCCCGATCGGCCGGAGGAGGGTAGGGCTACAAGGAGTGCTCTTAAATAAAAATTTGTTCATAGGATATGGGCATCGCTGCCAAGGCCAGCACTTATTGTCCATCCCGAATTGCCCTTCAGAAGATGGTGGTGAGCTGCCTTCTTGAACCGCAGAGGGCAGTTAAGAGTCAACCATATTGCTGTGGGTCTGGAGTCACATATAGGCCAGACCGGGTAAGGGCGGCAGATTTCCTTCCCTAAAGGACATTAGCGAACAGATGGGTTTTTATGACAATCCAGTAGCTTCGAGGTCACCATTACTGGTACTAGCTTTTTAATCACAGATTTATTTAATTAAATTTAAATTCCCCAGCTGCCATGGTGCGAATTGAACTCAATCGAGTGTGGTCAGTGCTTTGATGCAGAGATGTTGGCCTGATCGAGAACCAACGTCAGTGTTCTTGATCGGGCCAACATCTCCAGCATCGAAGCTCTGACCACACTCGACTAGCTCCATTGGGCGGGCCACATCGTCCGCATGTCCGACACGAGACTCCCAAAGCAAATGCTCTATTCAGAACTACACAGCAAACGGGCCCTGTGGAAGAAGAGCATCCGGGAGGGCGTTGAGCACCTTGAGTCTCGTCGACAAGAGCATGCAGAAACCAAACGCAGACAGCGGAAAGAGCATGTGACAAACCAGGCTTCCCACCGGTCCTTTCCTTCAACCACTGTCCCACCTGTGACAGAGACTGTAATTCCCGTACAGTCACTTGAGAACTCACTTTTAGGGTGGAAGCAAGTCTTCCTCAATTTTGAGGGACTGCCTATGATGATGATGATGGTGAACTCATGTCTCTGGATTAACAGTCCTGGCCTCTGTATTATGAGTCCAGTAATATAACCACTATGCTACCATATCCCATAGTGGGGTCAAAGACTTATATATGGGGAACACAATTGGAAAAGGCATTTATCTTGTGGAGCTGGCAACTTCTGTGTCCCTTTCACTGCCGGGTTTCCCGACGCCTGGGAAACCTGTGCAGCAACGGTGAATTTTAAATCAGGCTCCCAAATGCACTGTCGGATCCGATTTAAATATGTTAATGAAGTCTCCCGCCTCTCCATGGCAGGACATTTGGATGCCATGATATCTACTGCCATAAAATGGGCGGTGGGTGTGTGCACGGCGTGTTGGTGACACGTTCCCCTTTAACCCCGCCCTCGGCCCTCTCCTGTCCATTTTGAACATCCTTGATTATAATCGCTCAACCATTGGTGGCCATGCTTTCTATTACCTGGGCCCTAAGCTCTGGAATTCCTTGCCTCAGCCTCTCTGCCTTTCTACCTCTCTTTCCTCCTTTAAGATGCTCCTTAAAACCTACCTCTTTGACCAAGCTTTTGGTCACCTGCCCTAATTTCCCCTTATGTGGTTCAGCGTCAAATATTTTGTCTATTAATACAACAACAAATATTTATATAGTGTCTTGGGTTAAAGGCACTATATAAATACAAGTTGTTGTTATTGTCTTGGGGGGGTGATGCGGGGGGTAATATTGATGACATTATGTAACTTGTTCTATTGCTCCAACATTGGAATTTTAAAAGCATGGACCATCGCCAAAAGTGACTGAAGCTATAAAAATACATGATAGAATTGGCATGACCACTGTCCACAAAAGCAAAATACTGCAGATGCTGGAATCTGAAATAAAAACAGAAAACGCTGAAAATCTCAACGGGTCAGGCAGCGTCTGTGGAGAGAGAAACAGAGTTAACGTTTCAGGGTCTGTGACCCTTCGTCAGAACTGGCAATAGTTTGAAATGTAACAGATTCTTAAGGAAGTGCTGGGGCCCTGAAAGAGAGATGAGGGTGGGTGGAGGGTGGATAGAACAAAAGGGAAAGTCTGTGATTGGATGGAAGGCAGAAGAGATTTGGGAGACAAAGGGGATGATGGGCCGAACTGAGATGGTAATAGCACAAGTTAGGAAACAAAAGATGCCTGGATAGGGTGTGAATGGCGGAATAATTTCCAGTGCCATGGAAAACAGAGAGAAACAAAATGACTGTTGTCCGACTGTCTAGTGCAGAATATTGAATGGAAACAATTTTCACTGCACTTAACATTGGTTGGTTTCGATACTCTATCCTTGGCAAATGTTGCAAAGATAAATTCAGAAGCATATTTCTTTGCCCTACATATTTATTTTAGTTCCAGCCAAGAGAGAAAAATCTTTATGTGATGTGCATTTTGTAAAAAACCATTCTGAATAAATATCACTCCTTGACTATTTGATATTCCCCTTGTTTCACTGACACTGCAATCTCCTCACATCTTCTCATTTAAAAATAAGTGTATTTCATGTTCTTGTGAGTATATCTAAGAGGATTTAAGCAATGAGAATGTGGGCAATGCTATCAAACTGTTGTATCTGCCAGAATTACTAATGGTTTGTCCAGTCACCCCCTTCGCACCTGTCATTTGAACATATCTTCCCTGGAGTCGTGGAAATTATTTATTTTTATTTTAGATTCCAATGGAAGATGTCGGTCCATGCAGTGTGACAGGTATTATGAAGTGGTGTTATCACATCAGAGCAGCTTTCATATTGATTTAAAGGTAGCCATTTGCTTGATTAATATTAGTCTACATTTATAAAGACATTTCTTCGCATTAGTCCCATGGAAAATTAAATCATCACCAAGTCAAATCAATTGCATAACTACTTTTACAAGTATATGTTCTCGAGACTGCAGTTTTGTTATAGTGATTGTGATATATTGCTTGCACTATTTGAATTGTGCTTACCATCACCAGAAAATTTTTATAAATCATTCATTTTTTGCGTCTTTTGAAAATGAAAATTCCCATGGTTTATAATTTGCTGCAATCATAATTACAAGAATTTTTGTCGGCAAGTATGCCGGCAGAATAGGGAAAAGAAGTTTCACATCTGCATTACGAACAGATGTGAGGCCATACACTAATCCCTCAAGATGTCTTTGTAGTGATAATGCATTGAGCTGCCACAATCAGTTTTCTGCACTTATAGCCACAGGGGGCGCTGTTTTACTTTCAAACAATTGGCATTGTGCGCTGACATTATACAGTTCCCCATTCACTGCTCCTTTATGTAAGAAACTTCCACTGTAGGAAATCTCTCTTTAATCATGACATTCGATGATAGAATTCCACAAACATTCAGAGAGACAGAGGATGTAATATTGCTTATCGAAGAGAACACATTTATTTTTCCAAGTATGGAGTTACAATGCAGATGGCAGTTATGGGAGAAGAGAGCATTTCTTGTGCTGCTGAGGCAGACAGATGACATGCTAGTTCGGAACAGATATTCAGAATACTTTTTAAATCAACGGTAGAATGAGTTTGTTAATGGCTGTTTAAAGATACACTCATGCTGCAGATCGCTTAAGCGATAGAACTGGACAAAGTTATTCATTTCATTTGTGGCTTTTACTTACACATTTTCATTGGACTATGAATATTATAAATTACAGCTGCATTGGATGTCTTCACAGTCCTTTCTTTGCTCCAAGTGAAATACAACTAGCTGTTAATGGAAATGAAGCTCAATTAAACAACTAGAGGTCAAATTCCTTGAGTGGCTTTTGCTACGTGCAAACATATTTTTGGCAGAGTGTCCTTTTCAGTCCTGGTCTGTCTCTATTACTCCTTGCTGTGCATGTGTCAGAACTCCTTCTCTCATCAGGTCACACCTTCTAACACACTCAGGGCCGGATTAAGGGCCTGATGGGCCTGGGGAAAACTGATCCAAATGGGCCGAATATTATGTTTGTTCATGTTCACTACATGACGTATATGATTCTGATTCTGAGTATGAAAACATAGGCCAGTATATTCAACAATGAAAACATATATTCTGTATCAAGTAGGTATAAATTCTGGTTCAGGTAACATTGCAATACTAGATTCCTATACATATATGCAAATTTCTCTCAATAACATGTGAAATAAAACAGGCTATTACATATTCTGTTCTGTATATAGGTACTTCTGTATATTGGTACATTAGTGTATATAGGTACTTCTGTATATAGGTACAGTAACATAGAAACATAGAAACATAGAAAATAGGTGCAGGAGTAGGCCATTTGGCCCTTCGAGCCTGCACCGCCATTCAATAAGATCATGGATGATCATTCCTTCAGTACCCCTTTCCTGCTTTCTCTCCATACCCCTTGATCCCCTTAGCCGTAAGGGCCATATCTAACTCCCTCTTGAATATCTCCAATGAACTGGCATCAACAACTCTCTGCGGCAGGGAATTCCACAGGTTAACAACTCTCTGAGTGAAGAAGTTTCTCCTCATCTGTCCTAAATGGCCTACCCCTTATCCTAAGACTATGTCCCCTGGTTTTGGACTTCCCCAACATCGGGAACATTCTTCCCGCATCTAACCTGTCCAGTCCCGTCAGAATCTTATATGTTTCTATGAGATCCCCTCTCATCCTTCTAAAGGCCCAGTTGATCCAGTCTCTCCTCATATGACAGTCCAGTAGTGTATATAGGTACATTAGTGTATATAAGTATTCTGTATATAAGTACATTAGTGTATATAGGTACTTCTGTATATGGGTATAAACAAGTGAATCTATTTTCCTCGATCTTGTTTTTCCTCTCTTATTGTCTATTCTATTCAGCCTATTTGGGAGGCTTTATATTTTTTTCCTTCATTTATTTGGTGGGCCTGGGACTGCAGCCCAATCCATCCCATGGTTAATCCGCCCTGAACACACTCACTGAGCATGCTTCATTGCATATTGACCCGTTTCTGATTTCTCGTTGTTCCCTTCTTTGTCCCTCTTTTGGTTAAACACATTTTTTTTCTGTTGTCTCAGGGCTTTCTCTTCCCTTTCAATCCTTGACTCACAGTTTAATTTTTTCTGGGCCAGCGAAACAAAAATTACACGCCGCAGTTAAACCATCAATCCAGAATCTGAGGCAATCTTCTCCGTAATCTGCGCGGCTTTAAAATCCATTCCTCAAACAACAGCGGATATTGAAGACTCTCTCCTTTCTCTTTCACAACACTCGCTGCGCTCAGAACCAGCCGAGAGAAAGCAGCATTGGTCTCTCGGGCTGTTTTAGTGTGTTAGAGAGCTGCTACCAAAGGGAACATCTGGAGTTCACAAGCTGCTACCTCAGGGAGATGCCACACAGTCGACAAAACTTCCATCAGGTTGCGTGATGGAGTTGGTGCATGTGCTGTGAACAGGTGCTACATTAAAGGAGCGCACGCGTTTCCAGAAAAAAAAACACAGATCATCGATACTGGAAAACCTCCTAATAAAGACCCTGTTTCACCTCAGTGTTAAAATTGTATTCCATTGCATTTTTGCATTCATTCTCTCTCTTAAGATTTGCTTTACCATATGCTCTCAGCCCACATTTCATATAAAGCCTACGCCTGTTACTATTATGTCTCATGGCAATTATGTCTGCAATCTGTTGCTAGCTGACATTAAATAGAGAGGCACTGAATGAATAATTTCTGTTGTTAATTATTGTAATCTCTTTATGGAATTATAAGAGTTTAATAAGCTGAAGAGCTTTATGCTCAATTCAGAGAATTACATAATGTTCGTTAGTGGTATTATAGGAATAGGAAGCATAATGCTAGATGTAATTAAAATTAGACTGATAACCTTTTGTTAGCCTAGCATATTTTGTAATGCATGCCAGCTAATGAAATTTGTAATCCATCAGAGATTTGAAAAGCTTCTGTGTACCATATTTAAAGTGTTTAGCCTATCTGAAAGTAGCCAGGCTATAAGTCTAAAATCCCAACAATAGCACCATTACTGGGAAAACTTAATGATATAAAGATAGTGATTAAAGTCTTTGGTCAATTTTGTTGGGTGAATAGATCAGCTGCTGTAATACTTATGTCATTGCCTTATCAGTTATAGCCTTTATTATGCATATATTTCATCATCACAGCAATGACTTGTGATACAATGGGTGATACACATGCAGGCAAAAATTGCTTGACCTGTCTAGAAGATTCATGCCACAGCTCCAGCAGAAATTCAGCAGAAGGGCCTGGAATTTGGCCAAAACCTGGCTTCTGTCTACGCTGGGAGTTCTGGCTGGGCCTTGTAAGAGGAAGTACCTCTATCCGCCCCTCACAAGAGCAAGGATGCTAAAGTGGCAGAACTAGAGGTGGGGCGAGGGCTGGGGACTCCCGAGGCCAGGAGGTTGCTCAGCCCCGGCCTGTCCGAGGGCCGGTATAAGACTGGAGAGGTGTGTCTAGTGAGGCAAGGCATACAAAGCCCCCAGAAGGGCACAAGTGGGGTCCATTGGGAGGGGCGGGGGGGAGAATCAGTGAAGGGAAACAGTGTGGACTCCCGAAGAAGGGTCAGAATTTTTCTTTTTAATTCCTATCGCTCCCCCATTACATAGGGGAAAGGGACAGAGATCTCTATGGGGTCTTTGAAGGGTAGTCCAGCGGCCAGATGTCAGAGATAGGGGGCAGGTGAACACTCATAATAGCGCACAAGCTAATCCGGACTCATACAAATCAAGTTACCTCCCACTGATTGCAAAATTAGGTGGGGTCAGTTTTGGAGGACATGGTCATGGTGTCATTGCTGGGATCAGAGTGCATGACCCCAGAACATCAAGCCACGGAAGCAAAGTGTAGTGCCAGCTTCGTTTTATTTATTCATTTCATTTTAGTCCTACACCCAGCTTAGCTGTGACTTAAATTGTCAGTACCTGCATACCCTGTACTTTGTAATGTTAATCAGCACACAGTTTTCACGTATCCCATCACTTCTTATTGTTCGATTAATTGTGTGCAACACTGTAGTTTACACTGGCACAATAAACTATGGGCAAGTGGCTGACACTTGTTGCCCATGTTAATATTGGCCTGTACAAACTGAAGCCCCAGTTTAGTGAATGAGCTGCTTATGGTATAGAAATGTTCATCCACTGCTTGCCATTTACGACAGATTTTGTCACGATTTATACACTTATCATCCATAGATTGGACTTCAAATAAGACTATAAGAAACATTATACAATCATACTGTTAGTTCCTCAGTTAATTGGCTTCGTAATTACACCATGAAATGTAACATTACAAATTTCAGTCGCATTACCGGCAAAATCAATTTAAAAAAATGAGATAATATGCAGAAAGAAGTATATGTTGAAAGCACCACAACCAAAAGTGTCAGTTAGTGTGAAAGATAAGCGAAAGTGAAAATGGTGATAGTTATACTGGGTAATTTCAATGGGCAGTGAACTGATACACTTAACTGAGCAATGTATGATTTGAATTTTTAAAGTTGGTTAGACACCAGTGCCAGTGTGCATTGCCTGAATGGATTGCAAAATTCTACAGTTGCTAAGTTAGAATTATATTTGTTAACTTTTAAAGATCTATGCATTGCACATGTGATAGCAGTTGGGTGCATTTGGAATTTGGAATCAGTTCCTAATATTTATATTATTCAAACTTAAATTCTTTAAAAACAAAATTTGCCAATCCACAAAGAGTTAGCTATGGGGATATCAGAAAAATCATATGCCATGGACAAATATCTCGCTCAACCACAGGGGAAATCAAATACCACAGATGGATAGCCACTTCGACAGTCAGGGAAATAAAATGCAATGAATTGATGGTCCCCTCGACCACCAGGGAAATTGGATGTTGCACACATTTACTCCCTAGACTGACAGGACAATAAGCAGCCATGGATCCATAGCCACTGGGCTAACACAGAGCTGGATGCTTTCGACCCTTCAAAATCAAAATGCTTTATTTTAGAATTTATTGCACTCTCCCCTTAAGTCTCCTCACTGTGCACAATGGCGTGGCTGAGCATGTGAAAGAATGGACCTATCCCCAGGGCTCTGCCCGCACAGCTCCTGTTATAACCACTACGGGAAATGTGGGAGCAACCCAGAGCTTTCACTCTCCCTTTAACTGTCTGATTATTAAGCAGAACCTATTCTGGCATGTTAGATCGCTTAATTTTCAATGAGATGCGAACTCCGGTGATAGTTTAACATAACTTTATTCTGGCAGCTGCAACAAACTTCTGGCTTTATGCCAGGTCCTTTGTCCTTCTGAAACACATGGCAAAAAATGGCTGTAGTTATCCTGGATCAATTTACAATCGTGACCTAGCCCCCTTTGACCTTATTGGCTCAATTGATATGTTGTTCGCCCATAATTGGCTCGCTGCCAAAAGTCCTGAAATGTCAAGTTGATTGATGACTTAATGCAATGTGCTCGCTCTCACGTAGGCAAGTGTCTGTGTTTTCTCAACTTTGCAGCCTATTTGAATTCTCTATCAATCCCCCCTTTGATTCTTTCACAAACTGAATCATAAGACATCAGGTATCACTGGTTAAACATTCTACAAAATAATTTCAAACATGTTAATAGCGTTTCCTTCTAAAATTAGTTAATGTGTTTCACCACATGTCCAGACTAGTAGCTTCCACACAAATTTACATCAACCCGAATTCCATCGTGGCCACAATGGAAGTCTGGTTTTAGTAGGTTACTTAACCTCATTCCAATTTAATCCAAATCAATATCTTAATTCAACCAGTAAACAACCTTCCCTTAAGCATAACATACTCCTGTGCCATGTACAGACGGTCTGCTGGAACCTGCAAGGTGTCTCACCTGTGGGACAGCAGCTACAGCCGCCTGGTTGCAACAACATTTAATCAACATAAAAAAACAATATAAAAGTAAAATAATTACAACGAATAGAATTAAACCTTCCACCAATGAAATTCCTATTGAACCTAACCATTCAGTGGCTCCACTCCACAAAGTGAATGATGGGGGTTGCTTAAGTTTTTCTACCTCCTTTTGGATATGCTCCGCTAAGTGGGTAATTTCTTCGGAGCTATTTGGGATATATGTGCAACACTCAGTTCCGAGTAGGGCGCAAGTATCTCCCTTTTCAGCCAGGATGTAGTCAAGGGCCAGTCTATTCTGTAGGGCTACTGTGCGGATTGCTACACTTTCTGCATTAATTTTAACTAGGGCCTCTGAAGTATCATTGGCTACCCATTCTGCAACGGATACCAGAAGAACATAAGAACATAAGAATTAGGAACAGGAGTAGGCCATCTAGCCCCTCGAGCCTGCTCCGCCATTCAATAAGATCATGGCTGATCTGGTCCTGGACTCAGCTCCACTTACCCGCCCTCTCCCCGTAACCCTTAATTCCCTTATTGGTTAAAAATCTATCTATCTTTGACTTGAAAACATTCAATGAGCCAGCCTCAACTGCTTCCTTGGGCAGAGAATTCCACAGATTCACAACCCTCTGGGAGAAGAAATTCTTTCTCAACTCGGTTTTAAATTGGCTCCTCCGTATTTTGAGGCTGTGCCCCCTCGTTCTAGTCTCCCCCACCAATGGAAACAACCTCTCTGCCTCTATCTTGTCTATCCCTTTCATGATTTTAAATGTTTCTATAAGATCACCCCTCATCCTTCTGAACTCCAAGGAGTAAAGACCCAGTCTACTCAATCTATCATCATAAGGTAACCCCCTCATTTCTGGAATCAGCCTAGTGAATCGTCTCTGTACCCCCTCCAAAGCTAATATATCCTTCCTTAAGTAAGGTGACCAAAACTGCCGCAGTACTCCAGGTGCGGCCTTACCAATACCTTATAGAGTTGCAGCAAGACCTCCCTGCTTTTGTACTCCATCCCTTTCGCAATGAAGGCCAACATTCCATTTGCCTTCCTGATTACCTGCTGCACCTGCAAACAACCTTTTGGGATTCATGCACAAGGACCCCCAGGTCCCTCTGCACCACAGCATGTTGTAATTTCTCCCCATTCAAATAATATTCCCTTTTACTGTTTTTTTCCCCCCAAGGTGGATGACCTCACACCTTCCGACATTGTATTCCATCTGCCAAACCTTAGCCCATTCGCTTAACCTATCCAAATCTCCTTGCAGCCTCTCTGAGTCCTCGATACAACCCGCTTTCCCACTAATCTTAGTGTCATCTGCAAATTTTGTTGTACTACACTCTGTCCCCTCTTCTAGGTCATCTATGTATATTGTAAACAGTTGTGGTCCCAGCACCGATCCCTGTGGCACACCACTAACCACTGATTTCCAACCGGAAAAGGACCCATTTATCCCGACTCTCTGCTTTCTGTTCGCCAGCCAATTCTCTATCCATGCTAATACATTTCCTCTGACTCCGTGTACCTTTATCTTCTGCAGGAACCTTTTGTGTGGCATCTTTTCGAATGCCTTTTGGAAATCTAAATACACCACATCCATCGGTACACCTCTATCCACCATGCTCGTTATATCCTCAAAGAATTCCAGTAAGTTAGTTAAACATGATTTCCCTTTCATGAATCCATGCTGCGTCTGCTTGATTGCACTATTCCTATCCAGATGTCCCGCTATTTCTTCCTTAATGATAGTTTCAAGCATTTTCCCCACTACAGATGTTAAACTAACCGGCCTATAGTTACCTGCCTTTTGCCTGCCCCCTTTTTTAAACAGAGGCGTTACATTAGCTGCTCTCCAATCCGCTGGTACCTCCCCAGAGTCCAGAGAATTTTGGTAGATTATAATGAATGCATCTGCTATAACTTCCGCCATACCATGTTAATGGATTCCCTTGCCAGTTTGGTGGTCCCATATCCGGGGATCAGAATGGCAAAGAACCTGTCTGTTTCTGTGATAGCTCTTGTAGGATGGTGTAGATGTTCCGACAGTGAGTTTATATGATATATATATGACACAATATAGGCTAAATAGCAGATCCCGTCCAATTCTGGGGCAGCCAAGGGAAGGCCTTGTGGCCACACACGCAATAAGTGCCATTATAGGCAATGAATGTTAGCTGTTTCTTTGTCAGCAACACTCTGGGGCCTGTCCAGGCTTTTCCATCTGTTTTATTCAGAATCCCCGTTAAGTTGAGAACTCCCACATCGGCCCAGTTTGGATGGTTCTGTGGCTTGATTATATGATAATTCCGGGAGCAGTTATTATACCCCATATTTTGGCCTCCTTTGATGTTTCTAATCAGACAGACCAATTCCCCCAGTCTTCCTACCCCCGTTGTACTAGTGATAACAAAAAATGGGGGCCGTTTGGAATTATTGTAGCACGGTTGGTAACCCCCTTCAAAGGTAGTCAGATTGTAACCTGCTGACTTCCATTTACGTGCCCAGTCTTCCGTATCCTGAAACGCATTGCCTGTTTTGTTTTGATTATTTATCCACTCAGCCATTTCCGAGATATTCAAGGGAGTTGGCCTCAAGGGAATCCCTCCCTTTGAGTGAATAGGAATATGCGCACACACCCAACAACTAGAAATGTTACCTTGTTTGGTATAAATGTTAGTGTATCCTTGGCATGGAGGGAGAGATATATAATCGACCTGCAGATGCTGGAATGGTCCGCCAGGGGCAGGGGGCCTCAGTTGGGGCATTACCGTGATGGGTCCAGAATTATTTTTCTGGCAGACCACACAACGGTCTGTTACCAGCTGGGCATGTTTTTTAAATCCCCGACCCCACCAGCTTTTCTGGAACCGTGCCGTCATCTGTTGTGAGGCCAAGTGTCCCCACGATTGGATCTGTTGGGCTAAAAAAGGCATAAGCGCTTGTGGCGCGACTGGCTTGTCGGTAACTCTTTGTCTCCAGATATTATCTTCGCATAGCTTAATACCTGCCTCAGTCCATGTCTATTTTTCCTCTTGGGAACCCGTGCCTTGCATTGTTTGAAGGTCTCGTGTCAGAGTCCTGAGTGCTTTCAATTTGCACATCTGTGTTGGTTCTTCTGGGGGAGCGCCCTGTGAGGCGGCATCTTTAGCTGCCTGGTCGGCTAGGGCATTTCCCTGTGCTTCTGTGGTATTTTCCTTGGTATGGGCCTTACACTTCAGGATGGACACTTCCTGAGGTAATTGTATGGCCTCTAATAAATCTCGGACTTCTTTTCCATTTCGGATAGGTGTACCAGCAGCAGTGAGGAATCCTCTTTTCCGCCATAGCAGACCAAAGTCGTGAGCGACTCCAAAAGCATAACATTAATCTGTATAGACGTTAGCTATCTGTCCTTCTGCT
This sequence comes from Pristiophorus japonicus, assembly GCF_044704955.1. Taxonomy (NCBI): domain Eukaryota; kingdom Metazoa; phylum Chordata; class Chondrichthyes; family Pristiophoridae; genus Pristiophorus; species Pristiophorus japonicus. The sequence goes on from NC_091991.1 coordinate 28,403,466, forward strand.
ATTCGACATGCTTCTGACAGGGCCCGTAACTCGGCCTGTTGTGCTGATGTTCCTGAGGGTAAACATCCTTTTGCTACTATCTCATATAAGGTTGTAACTGCCCATCCTGCTTTTCTGGTACCATTGTCAACAAAGGAGGAACCATCTGTAAACAGGATGAGGTTGGGGTTGCATAGAGGCTCCTCTACTGCTAAGGCTGCTTCTTCTGTTTCTTTTAAAATCTCCACGCAGTCATGCTCTTCACATTCTCCCCCCTCTTGCTCCCTTGATTCTGACATCGGGAGTATAGTTGCGGGATTAACCGGACTGGCCCAGACGATATGGAGATTAGGAGCTTCCAAAACTGCTGTCCAGCGGGTCCATCTTGCTGCCGTCACCTGAGACATTCTATTCATCGACAGCAAAGCATGTACGGTGTAGGGACACTTGACAATCAGCTTTTGGTCGAGGACTAGACCCGCAGTGATCATTACCGCTCGACATGTAGCTTCTATGGCCCTTAGGCAACTTCCCCATCCAAGGGCTACCACATCAGTTTTGCCAAATAATAGCCAATAGGTCTTTGCCGATCCCCATGTTCTTGTGTCAGTATAGCTGTCATGTATCCTCCTTTCTCATGGACAAACAGGGTAAATGGCTTACCACTGTCGGGGATTCCCAGAGCCGGTGCCGAACACAAAGCCTTTTTCAAACTCAGAAAGGCCTCTTGCTGTTCCTTAGTGAGGTTGATGGCTTCTTTAGAGGCATGGTTCCCTTTTAAGATATCATTCAATGGCTGAGCAAACTGTGTGAAGGAGTCAATCCAATTTCTTTTAAAGTTACACAATCCCAAAGAAGACCTTAGTTCCTGAATAGTGGTGGGTTTTTTAGCAGCCCGAATGGCTGCAGTTCTATTCTGGGTAAGTTCTCTCTTTCCTTGTGAAATTTTTTGTCCCAGGTATACAACCTCTTCTTGGGATATTTGTGCTTTGTCGATGCTGGCTTTATGTCCTTTCAGCCAAAGGTGGTCCAGCAGAGCTCGTAAATCTTGTTCATGCTATTCTTCCATGTTTGAAGTTAGCAGGATATCGTCTACATATTGGATGACTGTGGATGACAGGGGAGGTAATTCTCGCAAAAGGCTTTGTAAAGCCATGTGGAATACCATAGGGCTGTTGTGGAAACCCTGTGGTAACCGGGTCCAAGTATACTGTTGTCCTTCGACAGTGAAACCAAACCACTGTCGAGCCTCCGGTGCCAGAGGCACCGACCAAAATCCGTTGGCCATATCTATAACCGAGAAATATTTATGTTCCGGTTTGAGGGCATTAAAAATGGTGGAGGAATCTGCGACCAAAGGAGCTTTTTGATCAATACACTGGTTAGCTTTCCTATAATCGACGGTCAAACGCCAAGTCTCATTAGATTTCTGTACCGGCCACACGGGGCTATTGGAGGAGCTATGCATTTTAATAAGCGCCCCTTGTTTCTCCAATTGCTGAATAACCGGTAAGATTCCCGCAATGGCAGTTGGACTGATGGGATACTGTTTAGTGCATGGAGGCTTGGTCCCGGTAAATGACGCAGGCTCCATCTGGAGTAGGCCACAATCGTTCTTAGCTTTAGTCCATATCGGGTGTTCCTTCAATTCTTCTTTCTTCAAAGTTCTAATTGACCATGTCACCCGACCATCCTCGAAATGCAACAATGAATCTACTTGGATTAGAATGTCCATTCCCAAAAGGGGTTGATCTACTGGGCCTCTCCAGACCGGCGTAGTTAGTTCATGTGGACCCAGCCCTGTAAGTACTGGTGTTGTCCATTTAATTTCCATTTTATGGCCCCAACTCCATAGGCTGTACGTGCCCTACCATCCAACGGCAAAAAGTCTCCATATTGTAGGGGTAAGCATGTTAATTCCGCTCCTGTGTCTAAAAGACAGTCCACATCCTTATCACCCACCCTCACAGTTATATATAGCCCATCTCCCCTCTGTTGTATTAGTGCGAGGAGGGGGAGCCATGGCGGGCTCTAATCGTTTTTTGCTTTCCCAAGTAACTCTTTCTATTGTTGTATTGTCAGTCGCTTAAATGCTTCTATGAGGTCGTTATCTTGTGACAAGCCAGATTTGTTGGCTGAATTGTATCCCTGGCTGCGTCCTCTTCCCCAGCCATGACCTTGCTGTTTCGCCCTGCACGTCTTGGCCCAGTGACCTTTCCGGGTAATTTTCCGAATGACTGTTTATCAGAATCCTGGGATTTCCATCCCATAGACTGCACAGCTTGGACTTTAGCTCACATATCCCTGTCTAATTGGTTACATCGCTCCACCAATGCTGCAAAGGTAGTTCCTCTACCTTCCCAGTCTGGTAACACTACCTTAAGCATTTTGGACAGTTCTGGCTTTAGACCCGCCACGAAAGCTGCTTTCAGGGTTCCAAACTCTTGTTCATCCATTTCCTCATCCGTATTATTCATACCCAAATGTTCTAGCCACATGCATCTAAACCGCTCATCATACTTCAGGACCTCCTCTGTTCCTTTCTGTTGGCAGGCTGCAATTTTTCCCCAGTCTGTCTTAGCTGGACTGAAGGCTTGCAGCCAATGTTTAATCGCCTCCCACCCTGCGTCTAATTCTTGTTCATCCCGCCCCAAAGCTTCTTTTACCTTGTCGTACAATTTTCTTCCTTGTGTTTTTGGCACCATTATGGTAAAAATTTGCACTCCATCCCAGGGATGAAGTTGATATATATTTCTTAAGCGGTCCAATTGGTCCCACGTTTTTACTCCCCCTTTCTTTGGATTGGGCAACTCCTTAGAAACATGGAAACATAAAAACATAGAAAATAGGTGCAGGAGTAGGCCATTCGGCCCTTCTAGCCTGCACCACCATTCAATGAGTTCATGGCTGAACATGCAACTTCAGTACCCCATTCCTGCTTTCTTGCCATACTCCTTGATCCCCCTAGTAGTAAGGACTTCATCTAACTCCCTTTTGAATATATTTAGTGAATTGGCCTCAACAACTTTCTGTGGTAGAGAATTCCACAGGTTCACCACTCTCTGGGTGAAGAAGTTTCTCCTCATCTCGGTCCTAAATTTCTTACCCCGTATCCTTAGACTGTGACCCCTGGTTCTGGACTTCCCCAACATTGGGAACATTCTTCCTGCATCTAACCTGTCTAAACCCGTCAGAATTTTAAACGTTTCTATGAGGGCCTCTCTCATTCTTCTGAACTCCAGTGAATACAAGCCCATTTGATCCAGTCTTTCTTGATAGGTCAGTCCCACCATCCCGGGAATCAGTCTGGTGAACCTTCGCTGCACTCCCTCAATAGCAAGAATGTCCTTCCTCAAGTTAGGAAACCAAAACTGTACACAATACTCCAGGTGTGGCCTCACCAAGGCCCTGTACAACTGTAGCAACACCTCCCTGCCCCTGTACTCAAATCCCCTCGCTATGAAGGCCAACATGCCATTTGCTTTCTTAACCGCCTGCTGTACCTGCATGTCAACCCAGGTCTCGTTGCACCTCCCCTTTTCCTAATCTGTCACCATTCAGATAATAGTCTGTCTCTCTGTTTTTACCACCAAAGTGGATAACCTCACATTTATCCACATTATACTTCATCGGCCATGCATTTGCCCACTCACCTAACCTATCCAAGTCACTCTGCAGCCTCATAGCATCCTCCTCGCAGCTCACACTGCCACCCAACTTAGTGTCATCCGCAAATTTGGAGATACTACATTTAAACCCCTTGTCTAAATCATTAATGTACCGTGTAAACAGCTGGGGCCCCAGCACAGAACCTTGCGGTACCCCACTAGTCGCTGCCTGCCATTCTGAAAAGTACCCATTTACTCCTACTCTTTGCTTCCTGTCTGACAACCAGTTCTCAATCCATGTCAGCACACTACCCCCAATCCCATGTGCTTTAACTTTGCACATTAATCTCTTGTGTGGGACCTTGTCGAAAGCCTTCTGAAAGTCCAAATATACCACATCAACTGGTTCTCCCTTGACCACTCTACTGCAAATATCCTCAAAAAATTCCAGAAGATTTGTCAGCATGATTTCCCTTTCACAAATCCATGCTGACTTGGACCTATCATGTCACCTCTTTCCAAATGCGCTGCTATGACATCCTTAATAATTGATTCCATCATTTTACCCACTGCTGAGGTCAGGCTGACCGGTCTATAATTCCCTGTTTTCTCTCTCCCTCCTTTTTTAAAAAGTGGGGTTACATTGGCTACCCTCCACTCTATAGGAACTGATCCAGAGTCAATGGAATGTTGGAAAATGACTGTCAATGCATCCGCTATTTCCAAGGCCACCTCCTTAAGTACTCTGGGATGCAGTCCATCAGGCCCTGGGGATTTATCAGCCTTCAATCCCATTAATTTCCCCAACACAATTTCCCGACTAATAAGGATTTCCCTCAGTTCCTCCTCCTTACTAGACCCTCTGACCCCTTTTATATCCGGAAGGTTGTTTGTGTCCTCCTTAGTGAATACCGAACCAAAGTACTTGTACAATTGGTCTGCCATTTCTTTGTTCCCCGTTATGACTTCCCCTGATTCTGACTGCAGGGGACCTATGTTTGTCTTTACTAACCTTTTTCTCTTTACATATCTATAGAAACTTTTGCAATCCGTCTTAATGTTCCCTGCAAGCTTCTTCTCGTACTCCATTTTCCCTGCCCTAATCAAACCCTTTGTCCTCCTCTGCTGAGTTCTAAATTTCTCCCAGTCCCTGGGTTCGCTGCTATTTCTGGCCAATTTGTATGCCACTTCCTTGGCTTTAATACTATCCCTGATATCCCTTGATAGCCACGGTTGAGCCACCTTCCCTTTTTTATTTTTACGCCAGACAGGAGTGTACAATTGTTGTAGTTCATCCATGCGGTCTCTAAATGTTTGCCATTGCCCATCCACAGTCAACCCCTTTAGTATCATTCGCCAATCTGTCCTCGCCAATTCACGCCTCATATCTTCAAAGTTACCCTTCTTTAAGTTCTGGACCATGGTCTCTGAATTAACTGTTTCATTCTCCATCCAAATGCAGAATTCCACCATATTATGGTCAGTCTTCCCCAAGGGGCCTCGCACAACGAGATTGCTAATTAATCCTCTCTCATTACACAACACCCAGTCTAAGATAGTCTCCCCCCTAGTTGGTTCCTCGACATATTGGTCTAGAAAACCATCACTTATGCACTCCAGGAAATCCTCCTCCATCGTATTGCTTCCAGTTTGGTTCGCCCAATCTATGTGCGTATTAAAGTCACCCATTATAACTGCTGCACCTTTATTGCATGCACCCCTAGTTTCCTGTTTGATGCCCTCCCCAACATCACTACTACTGTTTGGAGGTCTGTACACAACTCCCACTAACGTTTTTTGCCCTTTGGTGTTCTGCAGCTCTACCCATATAGATTCCACATCATCCAAGCTAATGTCCTTCCCAACTGTCGCATTAATCTCCTCCTTAACCAGCAATGCTACCCCACCTCCTTTTCCTTTTATTCTATCCTTCCTGAATGTTGAATACCCCTGGATGTTGAGTTCCCAGCCCTGATCATCCTGGAGCCACGTCTCTGTAATCCCAATCACATCATATTTGTTAACATCTATTTGCACAGTTATTTCATCCACCTTATTACGGATACTCCTTGTATTAAGACACAAAGCCTTCAGGCTTGTTTTTTTAACACCCTTTGTCCTTTTAGAATTTTGCTGTACAGTGGCCCGTTTTGTTCTTTGCCTTGTGTTTCTCTGCCCTCCACTTTTCCTCATCTCCTTTCTGTCTTTTGCTTTTGTCTCCTTTTTGTTTCCCTCTGTCTCCCTGCATTGGTTCCCATCCCCCTGCCATATTAGATTAACTCCTCCCCAACAGCACTAGCAAACACTCCCCCTAGGACATTGTTTCCTGTCCTGCCCAGGTGCAGACCGTCCGGTTTGTACTGGTCCCACCTCCCCCAGAACTGGTTCCAATGCCCCAGGAATTTGAATCCCTCCCTGCTGCACCACTGCTCAAACCACGTATTCATCTAAGCTATCCTGCGATTCCTACTCTGACTAGCACGTGGCACTGGTAGCAATCCCGAGATTACTACTTTTGAGGTCCTACTTTTTAATTTAGCTCCTGGCTCCTTAAATTTGTTTCGTAGGAACTCATCCCTTTTTTTACCTATGTCGTTGGTACCAATGTGCACCATGACAACTGGCTGTTCTCCCTCTCTTTTTAGAATGTCCTGCACCCGCTCCGAGACATCCTTGACCCTTGCACCAGGGAGGCAACATACCATCCTGGAGTCTCGGTTGCTGCCGCAGAAACGCCTATCTATTCCCCTCACAATTGAATCCCCTATCACTATCGCTCTCCCACTCTTTTTCCTGCCATCCTGTGCAACAGAGCCAGCCACGGTGCCATGAACTTGGCTGCTGCTGCCCTCCCCTGATGAGTCATCCCGCTCAACAGTACTCAAAGCAGTGTATCTGTTTTGCAGGGGGATGACCGCAGGGGACCTCTGCACTACCTTCCTTGCACTACTCTTCCTGCTGGTCTTCCATTCCCTAGCTGGCTGTGGATCCTTCTCCTGCAGTAAGACCAACTCGCTACACGTCGTTCTCAGCATCGTGGATGCTCCAGAGTGAATCCACCCTCAGCTCCAATTCCGCAACGCGGTCCGTCAGGAGTTGGAGGCGGATACACTTCCCGCAGATGTAGTCATCAGAGACACCGGAAGTGTCCCTGAGTTCCCATATGGTGCAGGAGGAGCATATCACATGACCGAGCTCCCCTGCCATGACTTAATCCTTAGATCCTTGGACCATTTATCAATTTTCTCTGGGTCTGCCGGATCATGAACTAAGTGTTTTGCATACACCCTGTTCTTCGTTTTTTTGGTTCCACCTTCATCCACAGTCTCTTCTGATTTGACGACAACTCGTCTTTTTTTAAACGGGGCAAAGCGCACCCCTAATTCTTCATCCTCCGACCCTGTATTGTCGGAGGACTCAGAATCCGTATCTATTCCTTGGTCGTGTCTTTGGGTTTGCGCTTTTAATTTATCCAAACATGGGTACCCTGGAAATTAACCAATACATTTTTCTTTTCCTATTACTGTCTCTTGACCTAATGATTTTTTCCATTCTTTAATTTCACCTTTAAGATCTTTAACTTCCGCTTCCAACTTTTCAAGTTTAGTTCAAGGTTTTTCTGTCTCATTTGTTCACAAACCGCTTGCAATTGGTTCTTTGTACTGGTCTGGTCCTTACCATGTTGGGAACACGTTATAATTTCATTCTGCTGTCGGATCTGTCCCATAACAGCTAAGGACCATCTGGTTCGCTCTTTATTTTTCATATGGGTCGTTTTCCCCAAGCCCTTTTGATCTTGTACAAGGACCATTGTCCTTTGGAGGTTCCATACTTTTGTTCAATCTTGATACAGGTTTTAGATAAGTCGAATTGTTGCTCTATGTATTCTTTCAACTGTTGGAGGATTTCATCTATTGAAACCTTTAACAGTTGTAGGCAGTTCTTTGCTCTTATCTTCTGCTGCCATAGTACTAATTTCTTTACTGGGATCTCGAGTCGTAGGCTTTCCAGCCAATCAGTGGGTCAGTGATGAATTAACTAACACACCGCCGAAGTTTAGATCTCTATGGGACCTCGAGCCATTTACCAACCGGAGGGTTCGCAAACTGGAGGCTTTTGGAATCACGAAGAAGGGGAGGTGAATTTAGACAATTGACCGAGGACTTTTATAAAGAGGAGTCCTTACCTCAGTATGTAGGTTCGATGTCCAAAATTCAGTTTCTTCCCTCAGCGATCCTGTTCGTGACACCAAAATTGTTAGATCTCTTAATTTTCAATGAGATGCGAACTCCGGTGATAGTTTAACATAACTTCATTCTGTCAGCTGCAACAAACTGCTGGCTTTATGCCAGGTCCTTTGTCCTTCTGAAACACATGGCAAAAAATGGCTGTAGTTATCCTGGATCAATTTACAATCGTGACCTCGCCCCCTTTGACCTTATTGGCTCAATTGATATGTTGTTCGCCCATAATTGGCTCGCTGTCAAAAGTCCTGAAATGTCAAGTTGATTGATGACTTAATGCAATGTGCTCGCTCTCACGTAGGCAAGGGTCTGTGTTTTCTCAACTTTGTAGCCTGTTTGAATTCTCTCTCATGGCGTCACGAACACCTTTGGCAACTCGCTGTTTGGTAAATTATGGGCACCAATCTATGATCTGCCAAAACCATGTCAAGCTCCTTACTTTGGCAGTGACTCCTTTCCAGCCTTCAGCACCAACAGAATCATTGAAAACCATGACACAGAAGGAGGCCATTCGTGTCCATGCTGGTCGAAAAAGAGCCACCCAGCCTAATCCCACCTTCGAGCACTAGATCCGTAGCCCTGCAGGTTACGGCTCTTCAAGTGCACATCCAAGTACTTTTTAAATGCGATGAGCTCACTAAACCTGGAGTTGTGCAACATTTTATAATGACATCCAAAATACCGTGTTCACACAGAATGACTTCCATGTAAAGAATATGTCGCTATGTTCTCTTGGAAAATGATCGATCAAAATCAGAATCATTGAACCGAAATTCAGATTTTTCCAAATCAGTTGGGATTGATCAAATTTGAACTCGTCCTTACTTTAGCATATCAATTGAACAGGTCTACTTTAAGGAAATAGAACGTTAGGTCCAACAACACCTTACATTTCTGGAACACTCCTCACATGTAGAGCGGTATCTCAAAGCACTTTGCAGGTCAGAGGACAAAGAGTAGACTTTGAGCAGAAGAATACAATGGAAAGGGGGTTGATAGCAGAGTCAAGAGGAGGTTCTTAAAGAGGCTTCAGAAGGTGGAGGTGATTGGAAGAAAGTTCCAGAGGGAGGGAGAATGGTGGCTCCATCAGTGGTGGAGCAGGGAACAAGTTATAGACCGATGCCTATGAAGCAGAGGGTATATGCAATGATGCTCAGCTGACGGAAATCACTGAGGTAGAGTGAGCAGGCCAGAGACATATTTGAAGGTATGGAAAAGGGTCTTCAGATCAATTTGTTGGGACATGGAGGTACAATGGAGCTTAATAAGAGCAGGAGTGATGGGTGTGTGGGCCTTGTTTTGGATGTGCATGCAGACTCTGGTGTTTTTGATGATGTGTAGTTAGTGGAGGGTGAAGGCAGGTCGGCTGGCGAGGAAAGCACTGCTGAATCCAAGTCTCGAGATTCTACATGCACGGATAACGTTTCTGCAGCAGAAGTAGGCAGTGGTGGGGGTTATTATGGAAGTGAAATGAAGCAATCTTGGCAATAAATTGGATGTGGAGAAGGAAACTAAACTTGGGGTCATGCCAAGGTTCCACGTTTCTGCTCTTTGTCTGAGGTGGCACGTGCGGTGGTTGATGGGATCGTGGTTGGTGGTGGACAGATCTTTTCAGCAGCTGAAGAGAACGGCTTCAGTTTTCAGTAGTAGGAGATTTCAGCTTATCCAGGTCAATGTCAGACAGGCAGACGGAGAGTGTGTCGACAGGATTTGGCCTGACAGAGGAGGTGGAGATGTTGAGTGTCGTCAAGATACACATGGAAGTTGAATAATGTTTGCACACAGCGAGAGAAGCCACTGGAGATGGTATCATCATCATCATCATAGGCGGTCCCTCGAACCAGGATGACTTGCTTCCACATGAGTTCACAGATGTTTCAATGAAGGACCCGATGTTCCAGTCCTGAACTCCAATTGAAGGAAGATGCCTGTGTGTGAATTTTTTTAATGTATGGTGACCGTTGCACACCAGCCACCACACGAGCTTGACAGAGCTAGGCCTTTATCCAATGGCAAGGGTTAACCAGGACGACTGGCGACCTGCTCTGCTGCACGGACCTAGTGCAGACACATATCGCAGTCTAGGCTGGCCCGTGCTGCCCCTGGGCCCTCGGCTCTTCTGGGCCCTGTACCCTCATTTGCCGCACCTGCACCACGATCTCTCACCACTCCTCCACCACAAACATTCGCCGCACCTCCACCACGATCTCTCAGCGCTGCTCCGCCACAAAACAAATGCCAACAAAATGACAAGTAGGAACATAACCGTGATAGAGCAGTTTCACCGAGGTGGACTGTAGAAGAGAGATGTTCAGGGAGGATGGTGTGCTTGATAGTGTCAAAGGCAGTGGAGAACTCAAGGAGGATGAGGAGGGTAAGCGAGGTATAGCAGTCACTATTTTGTCATTTGTGACTTTGACCGGCGCAGTTCTCAATGCTGTGAGCAGGATGAAAAGTCATTTATTTTTGGCTGGTTTGGTCAGGTCAGAATTCAACTCAGCTTCTGTTGATTTACCGAAGTTGGGCTCGGATTTGTTATATAAAGGCATATTCATCTCCTCCTCATAACATCTGAACTCACTATAAGGACTTGGAACTGAAACTGATTCCCTGCGCTATTAACTTTTTGACTTGAACATCAAGTGATTCAAACTGGCTGCAAGTTGAGTGAGTTCCGGGTCAGCATCCGTTCAATTTGATGAATGTCCAAACTGAGGCCAGCGTGCTTATCCTTGACAGATGGGATCAAAATGAGCTTTATTATACCCTGTGTTGGTTTAATGCTATCATTTTACAAATGTGCTTTTTTCTCCCCTATCAGTGTAACGATATTAAATAATGCGTGACTGGGAGACCAATCTATGGCCTCATTTATTTTGGTGCGTGGGGCAAATTACAGTCACAGACCAAACAAATTGGTGAGGAAAAAAAATATTATATTTACCACATAGAGCCTTCCTGCAGCTTTCCATTCAATCATTAAAAATGGAATCATATTATCAAGGACAATAAACTAGAATTAGAGGGCATGCTGCCATTAGCGCTGTTGTTTTCAATGGGACTGAAATGAAACCCTTGGGGCCATCAGTGACCACAATGCCTATGCAAAATTATATTATTAGTATTGTTATTAATCTCAGCACTGCAAAAGCTTTTTTTGAAAAAAAAGATCTGATCTGTGACCAGGGCAGAGATTTCTTTGAAGCATTTTTTTTTTATAACGTTGTGAGGCTTTTTCTTTCCGGAGAAGACTGTTATGTGTTCGTCCTATCAAGCTGAAGAAGGTCAGTTTGGGAGTGGAATATTTACAACAACTACAACTTGTATTTATATAGCGCCTTTAACATAGTGAAATGTCCCATGGCGCTTCACAGGAGTGTTATGCGATAAAAATTTGACACCGAGCCACATAAGTAGAAATTAACACAGATGACCAAAAGGTTGGTCAAAGAAGTATGTTTTAAGGAGCATCTTGAAGGAGGAAAGAGAGGTAGAGAGGTAGAGAGGTTTAGGCAGGGAGTTCCAGAGCTTGGGGCCTAGGCAACAGAAGGCACGGCCACCAATGGTTGAGCGATTATAATCAGCGATGCTCATGAGGGCAGAATTAGAGGAGCGCAGACATCTTGGGGGGTTGTGGGGCTGGAGGAGATTACAGAGATAGGGAAGGGCGAGGCCATGGAGGGATTTGGAAATGTAGTCCTTTTTTTTGTACCTCTGCCAACTCCATTAGCTTCAAGCCCCAGCCGTATTCTGGCTCTGGCCTCCTGTTCATCCCCCTTCCCACTCCTTCTCCAACGGTGGTTGAACCTTCAGCTGCCCTACTCTCTAGGAACTGTCTCCCTGAATCTCTTTGCTTTGCTGCATCTCGTCCTGTCTTTAAAGGCCTCTTTGACACCTACCCTCTCAACAGTGCCTCTAGTCATCCCTCGTAACTCTTCATTCATTGCTCAGTGTTTGCAGTTGCCCCACGTGAAGCACCTTGGGATGTTCTATTTTATTTAAGGCACTCTATAAGTTCAAGTTGTTGTATATTTGATTATGAAGCCAAGGAGCTGAATGGTTGTAACAAGAGAATTTGCAGCTGTTATAGAGCGAGGGAGAACACTACTTACAGCCAATCTTTCTTGACAGAGTTATTAACTTGATGTGCTCAGCTCTGAAGATAACATGTTGTTTGTCCAACCATTGTCCATCTCTGTCTGCATCGTCCTTAACCCCAACCTCAGAACAGGATTGTAGCAAGGAAGATGGAGAAGAGCGCTGGCATGATGACACAGCCCTGCTTGACCCCGGTCCGGACATGGATTGGGTCTGTGGTGGATCCTTTTGTCAGGATCATACCAGTGTTCTCGCTCAGGCCAAAATCCCCAGCATCGAAGCACTGACCAGCTTCGTTGGGCGGGCCACATCATCCGCATGCCTGACACGAGACTCCCAAAGCAAGCGTTATACTCGGAACTCCTACACGGCAAGTGAGCCACAGGTGTGCAGAGGAAACATTTCAAGAACACCCTCAATGCCTCCTTGATGAAGTGCAACATCCCCACCGGCATCTGGGAATCCCTGGCCCAAGACCGCCCTAAGTGGAGGAAGAGCATCCGGGAGAGCACTGAGCATCTCGAGTCTTGTTGCCGAGAGCATGCAGAAACCAAGCGCAGGCAGCAGAAGGAGCATACGGCAAACCAGATGCCCCATCCACCCTTTCCTTCAACCGCTGCCTGCCCCATCTGTGACAGAGACTGTAATTCCCATATTGGACTGTACAGTCACCTGAGAATTCACTTTTAGAGTGGAAGCAAGTCTTCCTCGATTTTGAGGGACTGCCTATGATGATGAGAACACCATATGTCACTACTCTGATATTTTCATTTCCCACACTAATTTTGTCACAACTTTTGGTGGAATTACCAAGTAATGTCTAATTCTCAGCAATTCTGTAGTGTAGGCTCGTGAACACAAGGAACTGATTTTATGGCCCCAAGTTTCGGCCCACGCCGAAAACGGCGCACCTCCATGCTGGACGCCTGTTCTTCGCGCCTAAAAGTGCGCTAGAAAAAAACTTTGGTATTCTCCGGCTCCTCAGAGCTCGATCTCAGCTTGGTGCGGCGCGCTCTTCACAGCGGGGGGCGGAGCCAAACACTCGCGCCAATTCTGTAAGTAGTGGGGGGCGGGTCCAATTTAAATGAGCCAATGTGGTGCCTGCGCATGCGCGTTGGAGCGTGCGCACACGCGCAGTGTCAAACAAACATTGGCACTCGGCCATTTTTAAAAGGACTCGGCTGCCGTCGAGCCGTCCCTTAAGCGTGGCCGAATGGCCCCAGCCCCCTTGAAAAGCTGCGTGCGTCCGGTGTTGATCCTTCGGCTGCCGGCCAGCCACTGACGCCGCTCCTATCCCATGGCCGAATGGCCTCAACCCCTTTGAAAAGCTGCGTGCCTCCGGTGTTGATCCTTCGGCTGCTGGCCAGCCACTAACAGAATGAAGGCCTGCCTGCAGCACAGCAGCTCAGCTCGAAGGCTGCTTGCTGCCGCTGTTGGGGCTGCCGTCGAGACACTGACGCCACACCCCTGCCTGTCTCCAACATGAAAGGCCTGCCTGAAGCACTTTCACACAGGTAGGAACATGGTTTATTTAATCTTTTCTTTGCTTATAAATTTTTATTCAGGTTGGAATTATTTGTATAATATTTGTATAAGTATAAACTAAGGATTGATTGTAGAATTTAATGACTTCCCTTCTACCCCCCTCCCCCCCACCTCGTTCCCTACATCTAATTTGTAACCTACGCCTGATTTTCTAAAGTGTAGACAAGGTTTTTTCGAGCGTACAAAAATCTTCACTTACTCCATTCTAAGTTAGTTTGGAGTAAGTTTTCACTGCCAAAACTTTGAAAATAGGCGTAAGTTGCCAGACACGCCCCCTTTTGAAAAAACAATTCTGTTCCAAAGTGAAACTGTTCGAACTGACTAGAACTGGAGCAAACTAAATGCCGAGAATTTGAATTTCTAAGATACTCCGTTCTACACCAGTTGCTCCAAAAAATCAGGAGCAACTGAGGCCTAAACTTGGGCCCATTGTGTCTAAACTTGTATCAGATAGGACACATGGACCAACAGTGGATACAATCGCACATGTTAAAGGATCCGGTTATAATATGGGGGGCATTCAACGCGCTAGCTACCAGGCTTCACAAGCTTAAGCCGTTCACCAAGCAGCTCTCAAATACAACAGCAGAATTACGGTAGCATAGCAGTAATGTTATTGGACTGAACGAATAATCCATAGACGTGAGTTCAAATCCCACTAGTGCAATTAAAATTCAGTGAATTAAATAAATTGGGAATTAAAAAACTAGTATCAGTAATGACAACCATGAAATTGCAACTGGCGATGATGTCATCACTGTGAGCAGCAACCCCTCACAGCCCCACGCTGACCCCTTACTACACAATGGGGGAAATTGCCCCGTGGGCCGCGAGGCTGGCTCACATCCATTCTCAGGGCAGTGCTTAAAGAGGAGGGCACCAGCACTCCGGGCCACCATCTATTTTTGTCGGCTGACTCTAGGGTCAGCTCAACAATGGCAGCCCTAGTGTGGTTCGGGCCACCATCGTGCAGCCCGGCACTCCGTCTTGGGTGCCGGGCTGCTGGGCTGGTCAGCCTGGTGGCCAAGTGGAGGCCATCAGAGGCCGTGCAGAGTACGCAGTGGCCCTCCCCTTTAAATGAAGGGGAAAGGTGTTGAAGTGCACCAACGATACGCGGAGCATCTGCATAGCGTTGACACCCCCCCCCCCCGGCCCAGTAGCACCGCGGTTACTACTCCCTAAGGAAGTAGAGCACGGGAGAGTGTACTCCGCTTCCTTTCAGGGGTGGTAAGGGCAGTTCTGCGGTGGGGGCGGGACTTCTGCACCGGGCGCTAAAAGTCACGGCCCCGGAAGGTTACCACCCCCACTCGGGCACTGGCCAATTTTACCCCCTTGGTGTTTAAAGATAAAGGCCACAGGATTGTGTTTTTAATGGAAAAATGGGCAGAATTTCAGATATTCAGGATTCACGAAACACATGGAAATTCAATATAGCCTGGTTTGAGGCGTTAAATTTAGCGCTGGGCGATGTTGACCGCCTCCAACCGGGATATTCATCTTTAGCGCCCCAAGAAGGGAGTGCAGCACTAACCTAATTCCTGCAGCACTAATGGTGGCACTAATCAATCGAATTTCTCCCCCTAGGAAAATTTCCGTGTTATTCAGTCACCGGCTTTGATCATAACACACCCTGACTCAGAATTAACCATATTCTGAGCTAATCCATTAACCATCGAATCTATCTCCACACATTAATTCTAATACCTTGTTTTTAGTGGAAAATGTGAACCGAATCTTTGCCAACCTAAACAATATAAATAAAGAGCAGTAGAAATAAACTAAACCCTCATTTCTGATGGGTTTAAATTGAGCTGGATTTTCTAAATATGGAGTTCCCACCACTGCAGTTGACAATTAATTCAAAGTTGTTTAATTCAAATTATTTGTAAATTCATTTTTCTTTAGCAAAAATGCCCCACTGTGCTGTTCTATTAAAGTTGTTTCATTCAAATTGGAGAATAATTCAATTTTCTCCTGCAAAAAAATT
Source organism: Pristiophorus japonicus (assembly GCF_044704955.1). Lineage (NCBI taxonomy): Eukaryota > Metazoa > Chordata > Chondrichthyes > Pristiophoridae > Pristiophorus > Pristiophorus japonicus. Next base: position 28,418,927 of record NC_091991.1, read on the forward strand.
GACGTCGTATAGATCGAAGTTCTAGCATTGAATTAACTTGACACGAGCCAGCCTACCTCCCTCTTGCTTCTAACCTGCACAGCCCTCAAGCATCTTTAATTTGGCTCCTCTCTCTATATATACAGCTTAAATAAAAAACATGAAATGTTTTTTTTTAAATCCCGCAGTCATGCCAATGTGCAGTTTTTCCAAAAGCCAATTACTGCGGATGCTAGAAATCTGAAATCGCAACAGAAAATGCTGGAAACACTCAGCGGGTCAGGCAGCATCTGTGGAGAGAGAAACAGAGTTAACGTCTTAGGTCGATGACCTTTCATCAGAATTACAGGCAATGCATCCAATCACGCTCATCCAGAAGATGTGTTTCCCTACAGTCCCAGAACATAGCAAAACAGGGAAACACAAACCTGTCTCTTCACAGCTAAGCTCCATTTACATAGGAACATAAGAAATAGCAGGAGCAGGCGATATGGGTTCACGAGCCTGCTCCGCCATTCAATAAGATCGTGGCTGATCTTCTACCTCAACTCCCCTTGCCTACACTATCCCCATATCCCTCGATTCTATGTGGTGTGCCGCAAATTCCATGCATAATACTGAATGAGTTAGGGTTACTATTAGGAGTCGTGCTTTGCAAATCCATGTATATTGCGCTGCATTCTTCTGGTTTCCCTACATCACAAGTTTTCAAAATGGGTCCCTGAAGTTCTAACGACAGGTCATCGACCTGAAACGTTAACTTGGTTTCTCTCTCCACAGATGCTGCCTGACCCATTGAGTATCTCCAGCATTTTCTGTTTGCATTTCTCAGTGATATGAAGAGGGGCTCGATCAAAACTGTTAGGGTAGGGCGATTGGGACAAAGACAAAAGGGCAAAGGCTGCTGGGTTGGCAAAAGCCTCGATTTTATTTCTCTGTTGAATAAAACTGCCCCGTAGTATAAAGTGGACAGTTTCATTAACAGGAGTTATCAACTTCAAATATGGCTTTGAGCATAAATGATCTATTTGTTGATGGTTAAGATCAGTTGCTGTAGCTCCGGGTCTCAAGTGCGCTTGGGTTTTTAATTGGCTGAATTGTTTCTACATCAGTGGATGTCAATCAGTAAAAGAAAGAAAGAAAGCAAGAAAGCAAGAAAGCAAGAAAGCAAGAAAGCAAGAAAGCAAGAAAGCAAGAAAGCAAGAAAGCAAGAAAGAAAGACTTGCCTTTATATAGCGCCTTTCACGACCCCCGGACGTCTCAAGTTTTACAGCCATTGAAGTACTTTTGGAGTGTAGTCACTGTTGTAAAGTGCAAAACGTGGTAGCCAACTTGCACACAGCAAGATCCCACAAACAGCAATGTGGTAATGACCAGTTAATCTGTTTGTGTTATGTTGATTGAGGTATAAATATTGGCCAGGACACTAGGGAGAACTGCCCTGCTCTTCTTCAAAATAGTATCATGGGATCTTTTACATCCACCTGAGAGGACAGACGGGGCCTTGGTGTAACTTTTCATCCAAAAGCCAGCATCCTTGACAATGCAGCTCTCCCTCAGCACTGCAGTGTCAGCCTAGATCTATGTGCTCAAGTCCCTGGAGTGGGATTTGAACCCACAACTGTCTGATTCAGAGGCAAGTGCATTACCCACTGAGCCACAGCTATGACACATGGAATCAGTAGAATAGATTTTTCCTGTGCTACTTAAATGTGCCCGTTGAAGGATTTCTGCAATGTATTAATGTCAGCAGTATAATATTCTAAGAAGTAATCTTGTGAGGTATAGGACCTGTAGTGTTATAGCCCTAACTCCAACTGCATTCCCATCGAGTGAAACTCCACAAGGAGATTGCAGCCTTATAAAGTTACCCCTAGATTGCTTTGGAATGCCTTCACTTTAGAAACTGAAGATAATACCATCATTGCTGCGATCTCACATTCTATTAGTGCTTCTATTGATAGTCTGAAGGCTGACTAGGATAAAAGTAGTGCTAACTCAAATTCTCTTTTCTCGTAAGGTTTTGCAGCAATTCGTCTCACTGATTTATGTGTAACAATTACCACAATTAGTATCCCACGCCCTCTATGAATTTGCCTTACTTCTCTCATTGTCTCTATTTATGCCTCAATTCCAGGATGAATAATTCTTCATAGGTCATCCCAGTCATTCATCCCATTTCTAAAAAAAACCTCTGCCTGATCTCTGTACTCTAGCAATCCATACCCTTGGTGTAAAAATAGAGTAGAACTAATCAGAGCTACTGTATGAGATTTGTGAAGAGCAGGACTGTACTGAGCTCAGAGGAGAATGCACGTGGCATCGATTGTTATACTCAATGAGCCTTGAGCAACAATAGACTGTGGTGCTCTGTAGGGATCAGCTGTAAAGTCACCTCCAAATAAGGATTCATCCAAATTGGGCCCCTTCAGATCAACAGCACTGGAAATGTTTTCAGTTTAGACAGTTCAGAGTTTAGACAACCTCAGATCTGTTCATTCTGTATATCTGCAATGACAGGTGTTGCAGTAGCTAAGGCCCAAAGCTACCAACAGAACTGACAGCGGTGTTAAGAAATCCAGATCCCAAAGATCTCCGCGCCATGAACCTCACTTCTGTTTTAAAGTTTGGATTTGGATTTCTCTGGGGTCCTATCCTAAGATGGGGACTCTGGGGGTCCTATCCTATGATGGTGGCTCTGGGGGTCGCGGACTAAGTTGGCGGCTCTGGAGGTCTGGCACTAAGATGGCGGCTCTGTGGTCCTGCATTAAGATGGCTGCTCTGGGGGTCACGAACGAAGATGGCGGCTCTGTGGGTCCTGTACTAAGATGGTGGCTCTGTGGTCCGGCACCAAGTTGGTGGCTCTGTGAGTCCTATACTAAGATGGCGGCTCTGGGGGTCGCAGACTAACTTGGCGGCTCTGGGGGTCAGACACTAAGATGGCAGCTCGTTGGTCCTGCATTAAGATGGCTGCCCTAGGGGTCGCGGACGAAGATGGCGGTTCTGGGGGTCCTATACTAAGATGGCAGCTCTGAAGCCCTACACAAAGATGGCAGCTCTGTGGCACTGCAACAGCCTAGTTTCTCAACCCACTCATTGGAAACAAGCCTATTCTTTCCAAACACAGTTACACTGCCATACTGTGTTAGAGGGCTGTGGATGCTAAGCCACTGAGTATATTCAAGTCTCCTTACCTAAGGAAGGATATACTTGCCACAGAGGGAGTGCAACGAAGGTTCACCAGACTGATTCCTGGGATGAGGGGATTCATCGAACCATAGAATGGTTACAGCACAGAAGAGGCCATTTGGCCCGTCGAGCCTGTGTCTGCTCTCTGCAAAAGCACCTCAGCTCGTTCCACTCTCCCCGCCCTTACCCCAGAGCCCTGCAAATTTTTTTCTTTCAGGTACTTATCCAACTCCCTTTTGAAAGCAGTGATTGAGTCTGCCTCCACCACCCTTTCAAGCAATGCATTCCAGATCATAACCACTCGCTGTGTTAAAAAGTTTTTTCTTATGTTGCTTTTGGTTCTTTTGCCAATCACCTTAAAATTTACCATAGATTGTCCGATGAAAAGAGATTGGGTAGTCTAGGACTGAGATGAGGAGAATTTTCTTCACTCAGAAGGTGATGAATCTTTGGAATTCTCTATCCCAGAGGGCTGTGGATGCTCAGTCTTTGAGTATATTCAAGACAGAGATCGATTGATTTTTGGACTCTGGGGGAATCAAGGGATATGGAGATAATGCGGGAAAGTGGAGTTGAGTTGGAAGATCAGCCATGATCTTATTGAATGGCTGAGCAGGCTCGAGGGGCCGTATGGCCTACTCCTGCTTTTATTTCTTATGTTCTAAGACTGGTTTTAGGACACTAAGAGAATCAAGGGATATGGTGATTGTTGTCTCTGCAAGCACTCTAGTAATGACTCCATGAGGTAAGGTTGCACTTGAACTGTTGTGACCTTAGTCCATTTATTGCAGCTCCTGAATGAGGGTACAGTAAGGTGAGCTCCCTTTTATACTTGGTTATCTGCAATGTGCAGGTGACCTCTGGATCTCCACCAGTTGTACCCTCTGGTGATACAGGCATATTGTATACAGTGTGAAGATACATTCAATGGTCTTATGTAACTATACATTGAGTGCACAGAATATATACATACACAACATCACTCCCACCTAAATCTTGTGCCACTGGCCTTTGCATTATGTGCTCTGGCTCTCGACTTGAGTGCCCAAAGCCCTTGCACTTTGTCTGTGCTTGGGAATGGCTCTCTCCCTGTTGACCCCCAAGTCCTTATTGCCACGACATTGGGAAATAGTCAGCAATGGACGGTTGGAGGTTGCAGTGGGGTTTGAGTGTGTTCTGGGTGTGATTCGTGTGTGTCCATGGCTACATACACCCATTTCCCCCCCCCCCCCCCAATTACATAGACCATGTGTGTGGCTCAACACCTGCATTTGCATACATGTACAGAGAATGAAAAAAAATTAGGATTGGTTACATCACTGTTTGGGCTTTGCAGAAATGGAACGAGTACATATGACAGGTAAAATACATACATGGTATTAGGGTCTTGTCCCTTGGATGTAGGTGCAGGTAGGTGAGGATGCTAGTTACAGAGTAATCGGACTGTGTCCAGGTTGTCTGATGGCGGTGCTGCGGCCCCTGCCAGCTGGATGGGCTCGGATCGCTCCCCTGGCTGAGTCTCAGAGCCAAAGGAATATGTGGCCTCCCTGTCCTCCTTTGAGGGCTACAGGGTCTCCCTGCTGCCCTTCAGCGATAGTGGGAGCCTGGTCATTGCAGGTCCTCTCGGGAGGGCTGGAGGGTGCTGGCCCTAGTGGCCAGAGAGGTAGGGCCGATCTGGGGCAGGGTGCCAGTAATGGTGCCTGTGCTGTCCGCTGATCGCTGGCCCTGCAGTGGGTATGCTTCCACACTCTCTGGGGCATCACATTGGTCCCGGAGGCGCAGGCTACATGATCGGGTAGCCCGCTGGACCTGGGTGCTTCAAATGGGAGGTTGCCCTTGGTTTTGTCGGAGTGCATATTGAGCCCGGCATCACAAATTATTCCATCATTTACATTCATGATATATTGGCTCCGATCGCACTCAAGTACAAATTCACATTTGTCAATTACATCTTTTCCTTCAAATACATCTTTTCCCTGTATGTTACTGGCATCGCTGTACAATATTACATTTAGATACTTGTATTCATCAATTACATCTTTTCCACGTATCCTACAGGCATCACTGTTCAACGGCATATTTAGATACTTGCATTTGTTAATTACATCTCTTACATTAGTATCACCGGCATCGCTGTACAAAAAGAGGAACTGTCCCTTTAATTGTTCTGGGTTGCCGGTCCCCTTTAAAAGGGCCTTGCAATCTTTACCCCAATCTGGTTCACTGCTCGGCATCATGCGTTGCTCTCTCAACATTGTCCCTTGTGGTCTGGTCGTGGCCATCTTGATTTCAGGTGCTTCACCTCGTGGTGCGGGCACCATCTTTTCTCTCTCCACGAGGTAGGCTACGGTGATCCTTCTCTCCCCAGGTTCTGCCACTGAAGCCGGGAATTTACCTTCTGCGTCGATCTTCTTCCTTCGGAGTCCTGCCACAGCCCGGAAGGTGAGGTCTGGTCGTTCGGGTTGGATCATCTCGCCGTTGGGTAGTGCGGTCTGTGTCGTCGCCAGGCAGTCGTGTTGGATGGTAGGATCTTCAGGTGCTGCGATGGATCCAAATTTGAGGTTGCATAGGACGTCAATCGCTGGGGGCTGAAGGTTTTCCCAGCTCCAACAAATTTGGATTTGTTTCATCCATCTTCTTCCCAGCAGTGTTGGACCATCACCAGCAACGATCCACAAAGGTAGCTTGTGCATCGCGCCGCCGTAGGACACCTGGACATCCACGCTGCCAACGACTGGGATGGTGTCATTTGTGTAAGCTTCACCTGGATTGGTAGCATTTTGGGTTGTTTGATAGGATTGTCCCAGAGTTTCTCGCAGGTCACCTGGTTCATCAGCGATTAGCTCACCCCTGTGTCGACCTCCATCAAGACTGGAGCACCGTTGATTTCGACTTCTATTTTCAACGGGGAACTCTTGGTGGAGCAGGTAAACACACCGTATACCTCTTCCTGGGGCTGAGCTGCCTCCTGGATTCTCTCTTCATCTTCATCAGCGCTGGGGCCCGGGTGATCGGCCAACTCTTCAGCGACTCGATGAGTAAAATTTATTTTACACATGCGCTGGAGATGGCCTTTAGTGTTACAGCCTTTGCAAGTATAGTCTCTGTACCGGCACTGGTGGGCCCTGTGATTTCCTCCACAGCGCCAGCATGGGGCTGGCTGATTGGCCCCCTGCGGCGGACTCAGGTTTGACGGGCTCTGGGTCTCAGTTTTGCCTCTGAAAGGCGCCATTTGGTTCACTGTACTTGCCGGGTTAGAGTCCTGGGGGTGAGTCATCATCCTTCTGGAATCGTAGGCCGAGGCCATGAACGCTTGGCTCACATTAATTGCCTTCTGCAGGGTGACCGTGGTGTCCACAGAGAGCAGCCTGTGGAGGAGGCCTTCGTGGCAGATTCCAATAACAAAGATGTCTCTCAGTGCTTTGGTGAGGTGGTCCCCAAAATCACACGGTGCAGCCAATCGTCTCAGGTCTGCAGCATATTTTGCGATTTCTTGGCCTTCGGGCCGCCAGTGTGTGTAGAACCGGTGTCTGGCTGTGAGGATGCTCTCTTTAGGCTTGAGCTGTTCTTGTATCAACGTTACGAGCTCCATGAACGTTTTGGTTGTCGTCTTCTCTGGGGCTAGCAAGTCCCTGACAAGACCATGAACGGTGGGCCCACAACTGCTGAGCAGGATAGCTCGGCACTTATCAGCCAGTGAGGTCGGTGTGTTCCCAGGCAGGGCGTTCGCAATGAAGTAGTGTTCTAGCCTTTCCACAAAGGCACCCCAATCTTCCCCATCAGCGAATTGTTGAAAGTTGCCAAGGTTAGCCCTTTTTCGCGGGAAATTCGTATTCTCGTCGCCAATTGTTGTGTCCGTAAGCACTCTAGTAATGACTCCATGAGGTAAAGTATTGCACTTGAACTCTTGTGACCTTAGTCAATTTATTGCAGCTCCTGAATGAGGGTACAGTAAGGTGAGCTCCCTTTTATACTTGGTTACCAGCGGTGTGCAGGTGACCTCTAGGTCTCCACCAGTTGCACCCTCTGGTGGTACAGGCATATTGTATCCAGTGTGAAGATACATTCAATGGTCTTATGTAACTGTACATTGAGTGTACAGGGTATATACATACACAACAGGGATCAGGTGGGAAAGTGGAGTTGAGGGAGAAGATCAGCCATGATCTTATTGAATGGCGGAGCAGGCTCAAGGGGCGTTATGGCCTACTCCTGCTCCTACTTCTTATGTTCTTATGTTTTTACCTAGCTAGGTAAATGGATTTGCCTAATCTAATATTTTGTCTGATAATTAAAGCAGCTTACTTTCAGCACTGTAGAGATGTGCCTTAGCCACAGGACAAGTGTAGCTTTTAACTCACTGTTGTTCGAACTGTAAGTGTTCAAGTCCTTGTTTCTCATGATGCCTTTAAGAAGCAGTTTGCCTTCAATTTATTTCAGGTAAGCACCTTTTGCTACAACAGCAGCATAAATAACTGCAGCTACAGAAATCCTTCAGTTGTGTGAAAATGCTCTGTAGAGGGATTAGATCTACCCAGCAGCAGCACTGGAAATTGTCCTTGCAATATTTGTCTATTATCAGCAAAATGATAGGGGTCTTATCAATGCTGTAGTTTAATAAAATTGCAGATACAATGTCAAATCTGAACAGACAACGAGAAAAAGCAGCAATAAATTAAACAGCAATATAATTAATTTGGCTGAACGTATTTCAATGATTCTTCAGCATACCAAGGTAAAATCTCTCTAGCCCGAGGAGATGGTTATGCTCTATCTAAGTGGCAATTAATTTTGCACATAGCTAAAACTGATTGCAAGGCACATTGGCTTATTAGTTGGTACGAGGCCTGATAGTCTGCACTGCGTTGAGCATTCTGGAAACCAATGTGCAGGTGATTCCTCTTCGGAGGCAGTGTTTATGCTGAAGACCCTCAAGACTGGTAAAAGGACACAGCTTTTTGTCTTCAGCGGAAAGGCAGTGATATTTCTATTCGGCCCCACACAAGTGCACCTGACGCCTTCCTGGGACATTAATCGTGCAAACAGAATGAAAATCAATACGGAGCAAAGACCCAGCAAGGTTCTATGGAAATACGCATTCCTTTTTAAAAAAAAGAGACTTGAGGTTCTTTCCAGCAGTGTCTTTTTTAAACGACTGTGTATACATTTCAACCTTCCGGGTTCCTTATTTCCGGAGATAATTAAGAGCAAGGGGTTTTGCTGATTATTGAACAATATCTGGGAGGGGTGCTGCTGAATTGATGCATTTTTGTTTGGAGGGTGCTTGCTTTGTAGAGATTCCAGAACTGGAATGCACCGAAAAGGGGAATCTAGGTCACTGTGATCTGTAATAAGTTGCTACTGTCATTTGGCTAAAGAGAAACTGGGTCTAGGGCAATGCCATTATGTGCAGGAGAACCAGTTCACATCAGTCTTTAGGCCAAATGTGGCAGTAAATGCGAACTATTGAATTACTGTGGAAGCACACTAGTAACAACCGATCCCTACATTGATTTTGTAGAAATAATTTTTATGCATACAAAGGATTCCTGGGAAAAGGGAAACCATTTGGAGAAGGCAGAGGAAGTCAATACGACTTGTAGCCTGTATAGCACAGAAACAGGCCATTCGGCCTAACTGGTCTATGCCGGTGTTTATGCATCACACAAATCTCTTCCCACCCCTCTTCATTTAACCTTATCAGCTATTCCTTTCTCCCTCATGTGCTTATCTTGCTTCCCCTTAAATGCATCTATGTTATGCACCTCAACTTCTCCTTGTGGTCGCGAGTTCCACATTCTAATCACTCTCTGGGTAAAAAAGTTTCTCCTGAATTCCCCATTGGGTTTATTAATGGCTATCTTATATTGATGACCACAAGCTTCGGTCTTCACCACAAGTAGAAACATCTTCTCAACCCCCTTCATTATCTTAAAGAACTCTATCAAGTCACCCTCAGCCTTCTCTTTTCTGGAGGAAAGAGCCCCAGCCTATTCAATCTTATTGAAACATAAGCTAATGAGGGGCCTCGACAAGGTGGATGCAGAGAGGATTTTCTACTCATAGGGGAAACTAAAACTAGGAGGCATTGCCTTAGAATAAGGGGCCGCCCATTTAAAACTGAGATGAGGAGAAATTTCTTCTCTGAGGGTTGTAGATCTGTGGAATTCTCTGCCCCAGAGAGTTGTGGAGGCTGGGTCATTGAATATATTTAAGGTGGAGATAGACAGATTTTTGAGCGATAAGGAAGTAAAAGGTTATGGGGAACAGGTGGGGAAATGGAGCTGAGTCCATGATCAGATCAACCACTATCTATTGAATGGCGGAGCATGCTCAAGGGGCCAAATGGCCTACCCCTGCTCCTATTTCTTATGTTCTTATGTTCTTTCCTACTCGGCATAACCTCTCAGTTCTGGTATCATCCTTGTTATTTTTCTTTGCATCTTCTCCAGTGCCTCTACATCCTTTTTATAATATGGAGACCAGATCTGTGCACAATATTATGTTTGGTCTAATCTATTCCTCTAGAATGATATAAGCAATGGTCCTGCTCTGATAGTATGAGGCCCGAAGGAGTGCAGGGACAGAGAATGACAAGAGGCAGGAATAAGAAAAGACATGGGCTGGATTATAGGTTTTTCTGTTTTAGGGGCAAAAATGGAGGTGGGGCAGGAAAGTTACCAGCTGGGAATAGTTTGCGCTTTAGTATTGAAGTTTTGGCATCTGAGCCCTGCATCAGGGAGCGCAGTGCCAAGAGAGGCATTGTACATTTTTTGTGGCGCAGGGATGGGAAACTCGCAAACTAATGAGTCGGGCCGTGTGCGCCCCAAGAAAGGCCTGGGGGTTGAGGAGGGTGGGAAACACCTTAAAATAAAAAAACATAACTTTCCCAAAACATTGCCCACGTCACCACAACACAAATCGCTAAATAAACATAAAAGCACAAACACTCGCATTTACCTTTGGAGTACTTTACCTTTCTCTGCGCCGCTCTGATTTCCGAGGCCGTCATTGCAGGCGCACTTCCGGGCGGACCGATCGGGAAAAATTCCAAACTACTGCTGGTGTCACAACGAGAGGTGTTGTATAGCAGTTGAGGCTGGCTCATTGAATGTTTTCAAGTCAAAGATAGATAGATTTTTAAGCAATAAGGGAATTAAGGGTTACGGGGAGAGGGCGGGTAAGTGGAGCTGAGTCCACGACCAGATCAGCCATAATCTTATTGAATGGCGGAGCAGGCTCGAGGGGCTAGATGGCCTACTCCTGTTCCTAATTCTTATGTTCTTATGTTCTTATAGCCGGCGCAGCCCTTCCAGGCGGTGCTACTCAGCACCGCCGCAAAAGCGGACCGGAGGATCGCGATGGGGCGCAGGAGGCTTCGCTGCCTTTCACGCTGTTCCGGGGCGAAACCCGGAATGCAAAGGACCAGAAAATCCAGCCCCTTACTAGCTTTCCTTGCTTCTGATTGCAGCCAGATGTCTTTGCTCAGACAAGTTCGCAATATCTACTAAACGACAGGGTAAAGGAAAGCTAAGAGAAATCTGGGAACAGAAACCGAGTGAAAGCCATAGAAAAATAATAATGCAGTTGTTGTGTGGTTTTTGTGATGCAGAGGTACAAAACTGCACTATAATTGAGTGAAGTTGTGAACTGACAGTGCGACAAATATTGCCACGTTGTTTGAGGGCACCCTGTGGATATAGTTTCACATTGCTTAGCCTTCCCACCAGCTGAGGTATAACTGCAACTATAAATCATGCTTCTGTGGTCTGCCCTTTAATGTTTGAATGTTAGTAAAAAGCCAGCAGGACAGCTGGCTCCTCACTAACTTAGAAATTTAACTGTTACCCTGAGTGTAGATCTGCACATCTGTTAATGTTGACATGTGTAGAGCTCCATTTCTCTTGAGATCAGAGAGGTATGGAGCTATCGTTATAAGTTAGCCCTGGGCAGCGTGCACTGTTGTAAAACACATACCCAACATTGAACCTTTTTCTCCACAGTGTAACGGAGCCGTAAATGAAGGAACAGAGAACAGTAACATAAAAAAAATAGCTCTGACGAAGGGTCATCGACCTGAAACGTTAACCCTGTTTCTCTCTCCACAGATGCTGTCTGACCTGCTGAGTATTTCCAGCATTTTCTGTTTTTATTTCAGAAACGGATCGAGAGCTGGTAATTGGGATTAGACTAGATGACCTTTTGTTGGTTGGCGCAAATATAATGGTAAGTACTGCAGAGAATAGAATACGGCCAGGGTGATCTCCTGGACTAGTTTAGATCCCCTGGGTGGGTCGGAGAGGAATTTTTCCAGATTTTTTCTCCGTAAATTGGCCTGGGTTTTTATCTGGTTTTTGTCTCTCCCAGGAGATCACATGGCTCCAGTGGGGTGGAGTGTAGATGTTTTTAGTAAAAAGGGTGTTGCAGTGGTGTGGGGGCGGACTGGTTGGGCTGGGTGCTCTTTGCCTTTCTGTTATTGTTCATGGGTTTGTATGTAACCTTTGGGACTGCTGTCGAAGGGCCGTGCGGCTCTTTGTCGGCCGGCGCCGACACGATGGGCCGAAATGGCCTCCTTCTGTGCTGTAAATTTCTTTGTTTCTATGTTTCTATAAAGGAAGTTCTTTGCAGGAAAAGGACAAGCTAAAGAAAGAAAGAATTTGCATTTATGTAGCGATCTTTATGACTTCAGGATGTCCCAAAGTGCTTTACAGCCAATGAAGTTCTTTTTGAAGAGCAGTCACTGCTCTAATGTAGGAAACACAGCAACCAGTTTGTACACAGTAAGGTCCCACAAACAGCAACGACTAGATAATCTGTTTTTAAGTGATGTTGGTTGAAGGATAAATGTTGGCCATTTATCTGTGAAGAATGCACCCTGCTCTTCTTCGAATAGTGTCATGGGATCTTTTACATCCACCTTAGAGAGCAGACGGGGCCTTGGCTTAACGTCTCATGTGAAAGACGGCACCTCCAACAGTGCAGCACTCCCTCAGTACCGCACTGGAGTGTCAACCTAGATTTTTGTGCTCAAGTCCATGGAGTGGTACTGGAACCCACAACTTTCTGACTCAGAGGTGAGAGTGCTACGTACTGAGCCAGTAGAAGTACAGATACAGAGAAAAAGCTAACTGTTGCTAAACCCAAGCTGTCTGCCCATTCAGGTGGACATAACCAATCACTATTCACAGACCATGGTGTTCCCCTGGCGTCCCGGCCAACAATCCATCCTCAACCAACACCATCAAAAACAGAGTAACTCTCCTTCATTGCATTTATGGATTGTGGGATCTTGCTGTGCGCACACTGGCTGCAACAGTGACTATGGGGGGAATTTTAACATGGGTCAGCACATGGGATTGTGTGCGGGTGGGGTGGGGGGTGTTTAAATGGGGGGAAATTACAAGCGCGCAGGAAGCTGGCTCAACCCCACTGACTTCCGGGTTTTACTGAGGCGGGACAAAGGGCAGGCAGCCAATCCGCTCCCAGGAGGTGGGTTGGCATTTTAAATATGTTAATGAGGCTTGGCAGCCTCTGATGTAAACTGATTTGCAGGTTTTTGCAGTGGGTGGCCGGGTTTCCCAGGCCTCGGGAAACCTGGCAGCTGAAATAAGGCTAGGACAGATTTGTGGAGAAGACAAACGCCTTTACAGCACTGCTTGTGGGCCAGAGGGAGCAAGAGTGCTTCCTCTCATCCCCTTCTCTGATCAACTGAAAATTTGCAAGGTTTTCAGTCACCCTATCCTTAATTATAAACTCCAGTAATTTCCTGACAACAGATGTTAGCTAACTCCTCCATAATTCCTTGCTTTTCCTCTCTCACCATTCTTAAATAGCAGAGTAACTGTGCAATTTTTCTATCAAAAGGAATGGTTCCTGAATCAAGAAAACTTTGGAAGCATGAGGGGAAACCTGGATTTCCGGGTTTCCTGTCCAAAACTCCGCCTTCTCACCTATATAACCCTCCCCAGTAAATAACCAGGCCTCTGATTCAAAAGCAATTAATTAACCGTGAAGTGTCTTGGGACATCCTGAGGACATGACAGGCACTATATAAATGAAAGGTCCTTTGGAATTGTTAAGTAACTAAAAGAGAAGGCAAAACAGTAAGCAACTGCAGAGACGAGCAGAAGGACCCGAAAGGAGTTGGCAGCGAGAAGGCACAGAACATAAACAGAGCGTGAGGCCGAGCACTGCACGGACCTGAAAGGAATCGGCAGTGAGGAGCTAGCAGAATATCAACAGAGCGCAGTGTTGAGCGAGAAATAACAATCCAGGAGTAACGTCACAGGATAGCTGGTAACTGATTGGTTAGTAATGGTTACACTCTTTTTTTCAGGTTAGGGGCCGGGGTTAAATAGCTGGTTGGGGATAAAGCAGGAGTTAGCAGAGTAATATCTTGACTGTTAATATTATATTCAATTAGTAACTCTTAATAATATATATTAATCACTTGAATTAAATAGATCTTAGTCTTAAGTTTCTGTAAAGTAGTTAATAGTTGAATAAATAATGGCATGGCAGGGCATCTCAGTCCCATGGAATGCACATCCTGAGCCATGTGGGAAATTCAGGATGCTTCCTGTGTCCCAAACAAGCACATGTGCAGGAAGTGTCGTCAGCTGGAGGAGCTCAAGCTCCAGGTTGCGGAGCTTGAGCAGCAGCTGGTGTCACTGAGAAGGAGCAAATTTGCAGAGAAATTACAAAGAGGTGCAAGAACTATAGAATAGTAATAAAGGGGGACTTCAACTATTCTAATATAGACTGGGATCATAATAGTACAAAGGGCAGAGAAGAGGAAGAATTTCTGAAGTGTGTTCAGAAGAACTTTCTTGATCAGTATATTTCAGGACCAACGAGGGAAGAGGCATTGCTGGATCTGGTTCTGGGGAATGAGGTGGGTCAAGTGGAGCAAGTGTCAGTAGGGGAACATTTAGGGAACAGTGATCATGGTACCATAAGGTTTAGATTAGCTATGGAAAAGGACAGGGAGCAATCTAGAGTAAAAGAGGGTGAAATTGCCCCTTTTTATAGCCCCGTTGGTGCCTCCGGCACAAGACAGTTTTCAACCGGGGGAGCGGGGGGCGCGACTGCCTCCTTGGAAATTGCCCGTGAGTTTGCGGTTAGTGCCACGGGCCGCCACGCAACCAGCGCTGACGTCATCACCGTGTGTGGAGACCCCTCACCACCCTGCACCGGTCACAAAGCTGGCCGACATCCGCTCTTGAGCAGTGCTTAAAGGGGAGGGCGTCAGTGCCCTGAGCCGCATATTTTTTTGTCGGGCCAACTCTCGGGTCGGCTCAACGATAGTGACCCTAGCGTGGTCCGGACAGCCACCATGCAGCCTGGCACTCCGTATTGGGCGCCGGGCTGCTGGCCCGGTCGCACGCTGCTCTGGTGGCCCAGTGGAGGCCATCAGAGGCTGTTCAGAATGCGCAGCGGCCCTCCCCTTTAAGCGAACGGAAGGGCCAATGAAGCGCATCAGCGTAGCACCCCGGTTACTGCCCTCAAAGGAAGTGGAGCGCAGGAGATTGTGCTCTGGTTCCTTTACGGGGTGGTAAGGGCAATTCTGCGGCAGGGACGGGACTTTCAGCGGCGGGCGCTAAAAGGAATCCTGAGCTCCATGAATGGAGGAATAGAGTACAAATGTATGGAAATTATGATGAACCTGTATGAAACACTGGTTCGGCCCCAACTGGAGTATTGTGTACAATTCTGAGCACCAAACTTTAGGAAGGATGTGATGGCCTTAGAGAGGGTGCAGAAAAGATTTATGAGAATCTAGGAGAGTAAGTGGAGCTGAGTCCACGGCCAGATCAGCCATGATCTTATTGAATGGCGGAGCAGGCTCGAGGGGCTAGATGGCCTACTCCTGTTCCTAATTCTTATGTTCTTATGTTCTTATGTTCTTATGTTCTTATGTTCTTATGAATGATTCCAGTAATGAGGGACTTCAGTTACCTTAATAGACTGGAGAAAAGGGGTTGCTCTCCTTGGAGCAGAGAAGATTGGGAGGAGATTTGATAGAGGTGTTCTAAATCGTGAGGGGTCTGGAAAGAGTAGATAGAGAGAAACTGTTCCCATTGGTGGAAGTGTCAAGAATCAGAGGACACAGATTTAAGATGATTGGCAAAAAAAACAAAGGCGACATGAGGTTGCATAGCCAATCAATGTGAGAACTGTAAAAATGAATTGAAATATAATATATTTCTTGAAGATCAGAGGCTGCAGAAAGTGGTGAATTAATAATCACAGTAATTATGAGCTGAGATGAAATTTTAAAGAAATCTTTATTATTCAATTCTATTTGCTAATAATTTGTGTTGTATAAAATTTGAGTTGTTTGCAAATTAAGTGGAAGATGCTCTCCATTTGATTAGTGTAAAAAGTATTTGATTATCTCACTACAGGCTTGTCCCATTATATTAATCCCATTATAGTAACTCATTGGGAGTATTTTCTTTGTGACAATGATTCATTAAATGGCAAATAATGAGACACATTGGGGGCTAAAATAGTCAAAGTCACCAGGCTTTGCAAGACGTGTTTAGCAATAAAACTGCTTATATTCTTAAAAATAATTCAGTGCTACATAATTGAATGAGGTGTCATTTATAAATGGGCCAGATTTATGACTGAATACTGATTGCATGCTTCCTTATAGCTTGTCTGGTCCCTCCCGTTGTATTCTTCGATAATATTTTATGTTAGTATTTATAGAGCCAAATTTGCTGCCCTTACACCTAGGCCCATTAAATTGCCAGAGTGCAGCGATTACGGGAAAATCAGTTGCAAAGAAAATCAGGTACATTTAAAATTAATCAAGAGTAAACAGTAATTTTTAGGTGTGTGCACTCCTCTCTACCTAATTTTCCTGCGTGTCCAGAGAATCCATTAACCCCAAGTGCAGGAATGTAGATCTCTGCCCCAGACTGTCAAAACTTACTTGAAAAAGACTAAGGCCTGGAAAATCTATTGATCTTGGTGCATGTTGATTGAGGGATAAATATTGGCCAGGATACCAGGGATAACTCGCCTGCTTTTCTTCAAAATAACGCCATGGCAGAAGTGTCGAGAACCAGAGGACACAGATTTACATCTTTTACATCTACCTGAGAGAGCAGACGGGATCTCGGTTTAACATCTCAGCTGAAAGACGGCACCTCCAACAGTGCAGTGCTCCACAGGAGTATCAGCCTGGATTTGTGTGCTCAAGTTCCTGGAATGGGACATAAACCCACAACCTTTTGACTCAAAGGCGAGTGTGCTACCTACTGAGCCACAGCTGGCACTACTACTGATGCTTAGGTGTACCCAGCCATGCTCTCTCTTAGCCTGGTGAGCTTGTTCGGGGTGGGCAGAGGCTGTGCCGAGAAATTCCAGTCCTACCACTCCTTCGCCAACAAGAAGGAAATCCAGTCCTTCGTCTTTCCAAATCAGCTTTCAATGTTGACTGCCTCCTCACTTTCTCGATTTTCAATTCAGGCTTTTAGGAATGATTTCTAGTCAGAACCTTTCATACAATATGAATGCAGCCTGCAGCTGTATTGTTGCTATAGCTTTGGTGTGATATATTCAGAGAGCACACAGCACACACAGCCTTTTAGATGGCAGAAGCTTCCAGAAGTCTCCTGAAGTCAGGTGACCTGGTTCTTTATTATAAACAGCACTGGCTACAGTAACACAGGAGTCCACAGTGTGGAGCTACAGACATTACACTTCTCCCTCCTTAATGAAGAAATTATTATCACAAACAATCATCAAACATAACTTGCATGTTTATACATAACAAAAGATATGGACTTATGTTGCCACATTTACAAATCAAGCTTAACCACTTGTTTTCTGTTTCGAAGAGGATACCTTCACTCTCAAACAGAACCTTCCAAACATGGTGTCGAATTTAAACTCATTCGAGGCTGATCCTGAGGAATGTTTTCCTCCAAGGGATACCCTTGATTTCCATTTGAACTCTCTCTAACTTCAGACTGTTTGTCTGCCTGACTCGGACTCAGACTTAAATTCTGACTTTTTCTTGGATTTGTTTCCAGGATTTAGGATATGCGACTGGTGTATCAAAACTATCTGATGAGTCAGAAATAATTGAATCGTTCCCACCTTCAACTCCTTCCACGTCTGCAGGTAAAATATGATCAATGTGAGCAAACCTAACCTGTCCATGATCAAACATCACCATCAGCTTTCCGGCATCACAACCAACGTCACCCATGTAATACATGCCTTGCTGTTCCTCAGTCGGTTGTCCCTGTGTTATGGTAGCTTCTCCCAGGCTGGTGAGGATTGAGGCGCCTGGCAGGATCTTTGCAATGAACCACATTTTTCCTGTTGAGGGATTATAGCCTGGCGTCTCAGGCTTCAATTAGATTATTGACATTTCTATTTCAACTGGATTGTTTGCACCGTTTCTCTGGACATGTGCCCTTTCCCAGATCCATTTTATTATGCACATGTGTCACCACTGATTACCACCTCATATGATCCGCTCCACCTAGTTGCGAATCCTGGTTTATCTGTCATTTCCTTAACCATTACCTTAGCCCCCACCTCGGAGATTATAACTGAGGTATTTTTCCCATCGTCTTCGAACTCCTCTCTCTGTCTTTCTCGGACCTCCTGTCGAATACCCTTTAACTGCTCACTCAATTCCATCACATATTTCCTGATTCTATCTCGTAATGGTGCTAATTCTGCTCCTCCTGTCACTATTCCTTCTGGTAACCTCATTGCGCGTCCGGTCATTAATTCGTACGGGGTTAATCCCATGGTCCGGTTTGGGGTGGCGTGCAATCTCATTAATATTGTGGGTAGTAATTCTGGCCAAGATTGCCTGGTTTCCTGTATTCTAAAACAAATGATAGTTTATAAACTATCTTAACATACAAGTGCTCACGATTCAAGTTCTCGCAAATCATTTCCAAGGCTACTTTTATATCTTATCTCGTCTCCCCCAAATGGCATTTCTGTCCTTCATCAGAGAAAATAGCATTTTTAGATTGTTTCTAAACTTTTAAGTTTTATTTCTTTTTTTTTTTAAAGAGATCAGATTTTACAAATTTGCATACATTTGAACTGTAGGTTGGCATCATTGGTTAGTACCCACATTTAACATTTTGATGAAAAACATTCTTTCAATAGATCTCTGCCAGATCAACACAAAAAAAATCTCAAACACCAAAATAGTTTTAAAGAAGCTCTATTTTAAATGTATCTCAGTATTTTGTTGTGCCTTTTATTAACCAGTACTTGAAATCTTCACAACAAAATTAACTCTTTCCTGTTCCCATCCTAATTGCAGCTCCCCTTTTGTAGTATTTGTATTTATTTTGAATTAAAAATGGTAATATTGTTTTTTTTAATATTGGAATTCTCATTTATGCTTATAATTTAAACTTATTATGTCTAAATGATTCACAGATCACAGAATGCAAAATACTTGTTTTATAATTATGTGCCTAACTTCTGTTTTAGAAGCTGAACATTAAAAAAAAACTCCAATCCAAGTAGGAATAGCATAAGTAGTAAATCTTTTGTTCTGTAACTTCAAGATATATCAAGGAGAATCACCTGAAATATCTCAAAATCTCAATTCAAATACTGTACTGTCGATCTTTCATTTAAATCTCATTCATTCTACACAAAGGAAAACAAGGGTGTAGCTTCCCCCAGCCCATAGCCTTGAGAAACCCACGCAGGTTTTTTTTTAAAGGCATACACTCTCCCTTCTTGATCTCATTCCTAGACTAAATTTATTGTATTTCAATCCAATGTAATCAATGATTAAATGTTTTCTTTTGACAAGTAAATGAGCGCATCGGAATTTAAAAAAAAATGAGACCACACTTTTTTTTTACTGTAATCCAATTAGAACATCCAAATTTCTCGGCACCAGAGCTGAATCTTCTGTGACGGTTTTGTTTCCTCTTTTTTTAAAAAATAAAATATTTTTTTAGCAAGGCTAAAGGTTTTATCTTTTGTTAAACAAGCCCATCCTTTGTGCATTTCATCGCTCCGTAAATCATAATCAAAATAAATCTGCACCTGTGTTTCAAACTTAAAATATAATTCAATTATAGGTTCACACTTTCTTAAAACTTCCCACATCTAGGACAATACCACGAAGGGTTAAAAACTTTCAACTCTCTGTCTGAAAATGTGGGTGGAGCTAAAACCAGTCTTGTGTTGAGTATCTTTGTAATACTTCACATCAATTGGCGCTGCGAGCAGGGTACCTACGGGAAACCAACAGAAAAAAAACAGGCTTTCAGACAAATGAAAAATTCAATAACTCTCACCAACTTTTCATTCAACAAAGTTTATTTTCTTTTTTTTCCTGGTTGCCTTGTTTTTCTTCGTCAGTCTCTGTCCCAACCGTCCGGTGGGCATCATTGTAGGCACTGACTTATTACCATTAATCCTGCTTTGGCGGTTTTCTTATTTTTCTGTTTCTCCCACCATAATTTCTGTTTGGCCGGCTCTATTTTAGGATCCCACCCATCACTTAACATAATCATTATTAATCGGTTTCACTGTATCAGATATGACCCGTCTCTCTGCTTGGTTTCCCTTAAACCCAGAGTCCAAGGCCCCACCGATATTTTCCTATCGATTTAAACTGTATCCTTAGATACTGATTGTCCCTCCCGAGAGCCTTATAATCTCACGTTTGGTCACGTCAATCCCTTCACTGGATTCTGTGAACTGTTGGGCACCTCTAACGTATGGCTGGACTAACAATACCGATTGCCTCCCTAATCTGGTTCCTTAAACCTAGAGTCTGCAACCACTACCAGTTTCTCACTTTGACTTATATAATGACGGATATACAACACATTTAAATTACCCCCAAGTCTTTTGCACCATAACAGATTTTTTACAGATTCAGGTACCCCGGGCAACAGACACGTTTTGTAACAGCTTACATTGGATTATGAGTGGTAGTTTAAATATACTCACTCGTGATGCTTCTGTAAACGCCCGTCTGTTGGTTTCCCGTAGGTACCCTGCTCACAGCGCCAATTGATGTGAAGTATTACAAAGATGCTCAACACAAGTCTGTTTTGGAGAAAAGAATCATTTATTAAGTCCTCGATCGAGGGAGAGACAGCTTCTACATGAGTTCAGTAACTCAGTGATCCAAACCAACTGTTCTCTCTGAACAATCATCGGGTTATTGTTTTTATACCGTCAAAATACATACAAAATCATGAAGTTCTGCATGGAGGCTTTCCTTTTGTTGTTTCCCTGCCGTGTCACAAAATTTTCACCTATCTACTATAATTAATTGTTAATACAATTATATTGACAGCAAGCTTCGTTACCTCCCCTGTGCACCTTTTATCTGATAAGTTACATGCCACATCATTCTCATGTCTGTGAACTCTTCTCTTCTTGGCCTAACTACTTTCAACCAGTTGAGATGTTTTTCAATCGTCGTTTGTTTCCCGTAATCTCTTACCACCCCATGTGAACTGTCTGGTTTATACTGTGATAAGATGATCTATCTTCCGGGCGAGTTCTAATTTTATCATTTTCCCTGTGTTCGTAGCATGTATTTTTCTTTTTTCTCACAGACTTGCTTTTAGTTTTTAACTTTACTTAATTAGGTCCCATTTGATCAATTAGGTTCCCATTACTTAAAATGTTTTTTTTTTCTACAGTGGCCATTGAGCAAGGTCATTAATGGAGAGTGTGGAAATCTAAATAAAAACTCACACA
Organism: Pristiophorus japonicus; assembly: GCF_044704955.1. NCBI lineage: Eukaryota > Metazoa > Chordata > Chondrichthyes > Pristiophoridae > Pristiophorus > Pristiophorus japonicus. The sequence goes on from NC_091991.1 coordinate 28,439,828, forward strand.
TTACACCTCATTACTTGCTTAAGGGAAAGGCTCTTGCTGAATCCATTTTGAGCACAGATTTATGTGTCTATAGATTGCAAGTCTTTTCTGCAACCTCGGAAACCACTCTCACCACATTGCTAGTAACTATCACAGCACTGACAGATTGATCGTCTGATCTCTACTTGACCTTCCATCGATTGCATCAGCATGGGTTCTGTTTGTACTGTCTCACCTTGGTCCTCAGAATCGGACCAGAAGGAACCCCACCACCAGTAGCCACAGGCATACAAGCAGAAGCAGCAACAACACCACCAACCTTCTGCTCAACAACCTGATGCTCTAAAGCTCCATCAGCACAGGGCTGCACCATGTCACAGGCGATATCCCCAACACAGGGTATACAGGCAGAAGATGAGCTTCCTCAACACGATGGAGCAGCATTGCCAAAGGAGGCTTAGGCTATCGTGCCAGGTTGTTGCAGACATTTTCAGTTTGCTGGAGCGAGACCTGCAGACCAGAGGACCTAGTGGACACTCCTTACCAAAGTCATCAGCTCCGCCAACTTCTTCACCTCAGGCTCCTTCCAGGGATCTGCAGTAGATATTTGCGGCATCTCACAATTGGCCGCTCACAGATGCATCACCCAGGTGACCAATGCCATGTTTAAAATGTCAGCCAATTATATCAACTTTGCCACTGATGAGGCGAATGTTACTGAGTGGGCGCTCGGCTTTGTGGCTCTGGCTGACTTTCCATGGGCGCAGGGCATCATCGACTGCACACATGTGGCCATCAGGGCACCCCATCATTACCCAGGACTGTTTGTAAACCTCTCGTCTGCAACAATAAAAAGATCATCATGCATGTGTGCACCAAATTCCCTGGCAGTTGTCACGACTCTTTCATCCTGCGCCAGTCCACCCTCCCTCAGCTCTTTGCACCATCAAACACACTTACCGGCTGGCTGCTTGGAGACAAGGGCTATCCACTGAAGATATGGCTCATGACACCCTTGAGGAGGCAAAGCTATGAGGCTGTGGAGCATTAAAATGAAAGCCACATGTTCACCAGATGTGTCATAGAGCAAACAATAGACTTTCTGAAGATGCACTTCAGATGTACTTTAACACTAGACCTGAATGTACCTTCACCCTGTATATACCATACCTGTACACCAGAGGGTGCTGCTGCTGGAGACCTAAGGGTCAACCTGCACACTGCTGGTGACCCAGTATAAAAGGGAGCTCACCTCTTGGTGTCCTCACTCTAGGAGCTGCAATAAAGGACTACAGTCTTCAAAGTTCAAGTGCCATACCCCTGCCTCGTGGAGTCATTAACAGAGTGCTTACATACACAGTAACTGGCGATGAGGTTACGAATTTCATGCACAACATGTCTAATCTCAGCAACTTCCAACAATTCACTGATGGGGAAGATTGGGACGCCTTCGTGGAAAGGCTAGACCACTTCTTCATCGCGAACGACCTGGATGGGGACTCACCGGCCACGCTGGCGAACAAGCGCAGGACCATCCTGCTCAGCAGTTGTGGGCCCACTCTCCATGGCTTCGTCAGGGACCTGCTAGCCCCAGCGAAGACAACAACCAAGAGCTACATGGAGCTCGTAACTTTAATACAAGAGCAACTGAAACCCAAAGAGTGCATCCTCACAGCCAAGCACCGGTTTTACATTCACTGGCGGCCCAAAGGCCAAGAAATTACTAAATATGCTGCAGATCTAAGAAGGTTGGCTGCACCGTGTGATTTTGGCGACCACCTCACTGAAGCACTAAGGGACATTTTCGTTATTGGAATCGGCTATGAGGGCCTCCTCCATAAACTGCTCTCTGCAGACACTACGGTCAACCTGCAGAAGACAATCAAAATGAGCCAGGCTTTAATGATTTCGGTCTGCGACTCCAAACGAATGATGACCCACACCCAGGACTCTAAACTGATGAGCGCAGTATACAGAATGGTGACTTTCAGAGGCAAGAATGCTGCCCCGAGTCTCGCAACCCTGAGTCCGCCACAGGGGGCCAACCGGCTAGCCCCATGCTGGCGCTGTGGAGGAAACCACAGGGCCCACCAGTGCCGATACAAAGAGTACACCTGCAAAGGCTGCAACGCGAAAGGTCACCTTCAGCGAATGTGCAGAAAAAGTTTTACTCACCTGAAGAGTTGGCCAATCACCTGGTCTCTGATACTGATGAGGACAAAGCTGCTCAGTCCCTGGAAGAAGAGAACGGAATATATACCTGCTCCACCGAGAGTTCCCCATGGAAGATGGAAGTGGACATCAACGGGGTTCCAGTTTCGATGGAGATCAACACAGGGTCGAGCCAGTCGCTGATGAGCCGGATGGCCTTTGAAAAACTCTGGAACAATCCCACCGAACAACTAAAACTATCCCCAATCCAGGCAAAGCTGCTCACCTATACAAAAGGCACCATTCCAGTCGTTGGCAGCGTGGAGGTCCAGGTGTCCCATGGCGGCGCGATGTACAAGCTCCTCTTGTGGATCGTTGCCGCCGATGGTCCAAAGCTGCTGGGAAGAAGTTGGATGAAGCAGGTCCAAATCGGTCAGAGCGACGATGGCCTCCGGGCCCCAGACTTGGATCCATTGCAGCACCAAGAAATCCTACCAGCTCGACTGTGTGGCAACGACACAGATTGCACAACACCGTGGCGAGATCATCCAACCCGAACGTCCAAACCTCACCTTCCGGGCCGTGGCAGGATTCCGAGGGAAGAAGATTGGTGAAAAAGGTGGATTCCTGGCATCCATGGCCGAATCTGGGGAAAAAAGGATCACCACGAGGAGAGCGAGAAGATGGCAGCCGCACCACGAGGCGAAGAACCTGGAATCAAAATGGCCGCGACCAGACAACGAGGAACAGCGTTGGAGGAGCAACACGTGACACTGAGCGGCGAACTGGATTGGGGTAAAGATTACAAAGCCCTCTTAAAGGAGACCAGCAACCCAAGGCAATTAAAGGGACAGTTCCACTCCAGGCACAGTGATGCCAAGGACATTAAAGTTAAAAGTGCAGTAAGCGAATGCAGGTATGCAAATGTAATTTTAAATGGTGATGCTGGAAAAACTAATGGAAAAAATGTAATGACTGTTTTTAAAAGTGATGTAAGTAACAAGTTTGTACCATTAAATAATGATGCCAGAAATGCTAATATGATAAATGTAACCCTGTATGGAGATTGATTCCCGGGATGGCTGGACTGACATATGAGGAGAGACTGGATCAACTGGGCCTTTATACACTGGAGTTTAGAAGGATGAGAGGGGATCGCATAGAAACATATAAGATTCTGACGGACTGGACAAGTTAGATGCGGGAAGAATGTTCCCAATGTTGGGGAAGTCCAGAACCAGGGGACACAGTCTTAGGATAAGGGGTAAGCCATTTTGGACTGCGATGAGGAAAAACTTCTTCATTCAGAGAGTTGTTAACCTGTGGAATTCCCTGCTGCAGAGAGTCGTTGATGCCAGTTCATTGGATGTATTCAAGAGGGAGTTAGATATGGCCCTTACGGCTTGGAGGATCAAGGGGTATGGAGAGAAAGCAGGAAAAGGGTACTGAGGGAATCATCAGCCATGATCTGATTGAATGGTGGTACAGGCTCGAAGGGCCGAATGGCCTATTCCTGCATCTATTTTCTATGTTTCTCTGTTTCTATTTGCAGTTTGCTGGAGCGAGACCTGCAGACCAGAGGTGGACATTCCTTACCAAAGTCACCAGCTCCCCCAACTTCTTCGCCTCAGGCTCCTTCCAGGAATCTGCAGTAGACATTTGCAGCATCTCATAATTGGCCGCGCACAGATGCATCACCCAGGTGACTAATGCCATGTTTAAAATGTCAACCAATTATATCAACTTTGCCACTGATGAGGCGAATGTTACTGAGTGGGCGCTCAGCTTTGTGGCTCTGGCTGACTTCCCATGGGTGCAGGGCATCATCGACTGCACACATGTGGCCATCAGGGCACCCCATCATCACCCAGGAGTGTTTGTAAACCTCTCGTTTGCAACAATAAAAAGGTCATCATGCATGTGTGCGCCAAATTCCCTGGCAGTTGCCACGACTCTTTCATCCTGCGCCAGTCCACCCTCCCTCAGCTCTTTGCACCATCAAACACACTTACCGGCTGTTGCTTGGAGACAAGGGCTATCCACTGAAGATGTGGCTCATGACACCCTTGAGGAGGCAAAGCTATGAGGCTGAGGAGCATTAAAATGAAAGCCACATGTCCACCAAATGTGTCAGAGAGCAAACAATAGACTTGCTGAAGGTGCGCTTCAGATGCCTTGACAGATCGGAAGGGCCCCTTCAGTATGCACCAGCCAGGTATCCAGAATTGTCATTGTCTTCTGCACACTGCATAACATAGCACAGCGATGAGGATTAGCTCTGCATGAGGAGTACGGCACTGAGCGCACAGCCTCTTCAGAGAAGGAGGAGCATCAGCTGGAAGATGAAGACGAGGAGCAGGAGGAACCTGAGGTCCAGATGGCACCAGCACTGCAGCTGGGAAGGCCGGGATGTCCTCATCATGGCCAGATTTACTTATATTCATATGGCTGCCACATGCTGTGCCAAATTCTCTCCCCACCCACCCCAACAACACCATAAAGCATCCCTACAATTAACAAGCCATTCCTTTCACATTGACCCCCATTGCGGGAGGTAATGTTATGTCTCACTATTCACTCCAACCCTCAAAGTCACTTCCAAAATAAGTGGTGAAAATAAATAGATTTATATGTGTGATAGCAGTGATGGAACCTTAACAATAATACTTCTTTAGATACCCATGTACTTACCCTTGTGCATCTACTTCTCTGTCAGTTTCCTTTTCTGTGTGCTTCTACGTAGTGCAACCCCTGTGGCTTCAGCAGAGGTAAAGGCAGGCTGCTCTCTTCCCTGCGACTGCATAGACACTTTTGGCAGATGTCCTTTGGGTTTTGGAGCCTGTGAGGGCCCCGCCAAAGTCTGCTCTTCCTGCGACTGTGCAGGGGCCGACTCGGCCATCATGAATCGAGGAGGCATGTGGGGCTCTGACTGAGTGGGAGGTGGCAACGGGGGAGAAATGGGAGCTCTTTGAGAGGAGCCCCCACTTTGAAGTCCCCTCTCGCCATCATCATGGGCCATCTGCACTTCCCTACTAGCAAGGAGCAGGAGAGCACCTTGCTGCACAGCATGAGGACCCAAGTCTACATTTATATCCCTCCTCGAGAGGAGGTCTATGAGCGTCTGCCATCTATTCTCCACAGCTAGCATGACCTCATGTGAGTGGTGCATTTGCTGTTCCATGCAGGTGGCCATCCTTTCCATGGGACAGCACACCGTCGCCATCACCTGCGAGATGGTGGTGCTCAAGTACGAGATGGACTCCTCCATTCTCTGCACATTTGCCAACATCGGGGCTTCAAAACTTGCCAAAGCCTCCTGCATTTCTTGCTGCCCCTCCAGGATCGCCCTCTTTCTGTTGGCCCCTGAGGCTCAGCGTCTGCATGCAGCTGAGCAGAGCTGGGAGCGTCTTGCCCCCTCCGGTGAGGCATCTCCACTGCTGCCCCTGTCTCCACCATTTGCCCTTGTTCCCTTGTGATGTATAAGACACCAGGTGACAAAACTATTCTATCTCGCACAGGACCCACCGAGGTGTGCGTATCTGCGCCAGTGCTAGGTGCACTTGGGACCGCTGATGGTGCATCCTCAGAGGCTGGAGGCTCCACTGAGAAGTCATTTTCCTTCTCTGGCTGGACAGTTGGGGGGTGGGGGGGTAACTCTCGATGGACTTGTGGGAGTAGTAAAGAAATTATTTAAATATGTTATATTAAGAATGGGTACAATGATGCACATGATGAACATTCACTGGCTGCTGACATCAGTCACCATATGAGTGACTGCTGTATGCCATGCGCCTGTATGAGATGTAATTCTGTCACCATGTTGCTGAGAGGTCCTCCTCTCTCCATCTCCCACTGCCAGCAGCTCTGCAACTCTCAAGATCTCCAGGGTGCCCTCATCTGCTGCAGTTAAGGTACTGAAGGATGGAGGGCCACCGACTGTTCTCATCCTTTCCCTGTTGGTGTGGGCTCTCTTCTCCTGCAAGGAGGGAAAGAAGTTTGAGTGAGAGTGATGGAATGAGTGTAAGAAATGTGTGGGCTACATCTGTAGAGGGTGACTATGAGGGAGTGTGGTGCCAATGCCAATTGGCCTCTTTCGGTGGTGTTACTTGGTATGATTACATTAGGAGGAGGGTGAGTGTAAGGGGTGGTTAGTCAGATAGGAATGTGAGTCTGTAGCCCACACATTTCGTACACTCATTCCATCTTTCTCACTCAACTTCTTTCCCTCCTTGCAGGAGAAGAGAGCCCACACATGTATAGAGAGAGGGGGATGGGTGGACATGCAAGGGATGTTGGTGTGAGGAATGATGTGCTGGAGTAGGCTTGGGAAGGCAGAGTGCTGGGGATGTGGTGACAGGCACATCAGGATGAAGGTGAGTGTCGCATTGCACTCACCTTTCCTGACCTCATCAGATCATTGAAGTGCTTCCTCCACTGTGCCCACTTCTTCCTTAAGGCATCCCGCTGTTGACCTCTTCAGCAATTTGGAGCCAAGGTCTTTTGGTCTCTTGGGGAGATCTCTTCCGCCCATCAGCAAGGAAGTGGAGCTCCCTGCATGCTCTGACTCCATCCACAAGAATATGTAGCGATTCATCGGAAAAGCGGAGTGCAGCCCTCTGTCTTTGTGAAGTAATTTTGTTATTTCTCCGCAACAAGGCACTCGTCTCCAATCCTCGCTGCACACTCCTACATGAACCTTCGTTGTGGCCAGGGCTGCTTTAAATATCCTTGCTGGACATGAGCCATCGAGGATGCCATCAGATGCACAGCATTTATTAGGGCCGGGAAACATGCATATCTGCCTTAATAGAGACCATTGCGCTAAAGTCGCTATGAAGAGCGGGCTGATCAATACATCGCGGTACCCACCCACTACCTGGCCCGCACGCACCCGACCTGACTCGGTAGGGAAAATTCCGGTCAATGTTTCTTTTTAAAATTCAGTCTCGGGATGTGGGTGTCGCTGGCTAGGCCTTATTAGTTGCCCATTCCTAGTTTCCCTGAGAAGGCGGTGATGGGCCTTCTTCTTGAACCGCTGCCATCCATGTGGTGAAAGTGCTCCCACAGTGCTGGGGAGACGTTCAGGATTGGGAGAGGTTGGCCGAGGGGGCAGAGGTCGTAACTTGGAGGAGGCATGTGTGAAAGAGCTCAGAGCCCAGTGGTTGAAGAGATCTCGGAAAGGGACAATTATTTAGCCAAATTAAATTGCAAGGAGTCATTTAAACTCAAATATTTGGTTGACAAATTGTGCTGCTTTAAGGCCTGGGCAGTCCAATAGCTAAATCATATTCTATTGTCTGATGTAAACAGACTTCCTTTTGTATTTGTGGTTCCTGGCCCTTTGTTGAAAGTACGCGCCTTTATCTACTCTTTTCAAACCGCACTCCTTGTACAAAATGCAATAACATATCTGCCAGCCCGCAATAATTCGAGGCAAGCGACTTACTTCCTCAGGTGGAAATTAATTCAGTCAAAGCTAAACCTTGAAAGCAGATGGAGACCAGTTCCTGACACTTGTTATGTAGGTGTTGAGACTGACGTCATTCGGTCTGCTGTGTGCGTGTTATTAATCAGGTAGCAGCTACAGTGAATTGCACTAGCCGAGCATAATATGGTGCTAATAATTGCAAGCCGAGGTTAAATGTATCTCAAGATTCGGACATGCTGCGACAAAGGATGTAGAATTATGACAGTCCTCTCATATAGGTGATAACTGATGTAAATTGATGGTTGATCCCCCTAATGAATTCTTCCCATTCGTCAGCCCTGTACTGCCTCACTCATTCCTCCCTAGGTCGCTGTATCCTGCCATACAATCTCCTGTCTGTTCTTGCTCCACCATCCCACCTCCTTTTAGCTTGTTCAAATATATGCATGTTGTGTCATTTGCCGATTTCCCACTGGTGGTGGGAATGCTGACTGCCGAGAAGGCCTGATCGGGAATCGTGTACGTGCTTCCAATGGATGTGGCTCCACCCTGGAAGCACGTAGTCAGAAAGTTCCCCTTATGTCCAGGTGCACTGCAGTTAATAAATATTGTGAAGGTATTTAAGGGTGTGCTCATTACAAATGATAATGGGGCAAATATTTATCACAGTTATAACAAGTTAATCATGGTAGCAACCCTGGATCAGGATACACTGAAGACAAGAACTAGCCCCTGTGATTTAAAAAAATATATATTTATACAAATATGACAACATTATATTTAAATAAAAAAGAAAGATTTGCATTTATATATCGCCTTTCATGACCACCAGACTTTCCACAGCACTTTACAGCCAATGAAGTACTTTTTTGAAGTGTAGTCACTGTTGCACTGTAGGAAACACGGCAGCCAATTTGCATACAGCAAGGTCCCAAAACAGCAATGTGATAATGACCAGATAATCTGTTTTAGTGATGTTGATTGAGGAATAAAAATTTTATGTTGATTGAAGGATAACATTTATACTATAACATTTATTTTGTGTGCTGTGACTGTCAAGCTATCAAGCCATCTATGTTATCAAGTTGCCATTTGCAAATTTTCTTCTTCTCCATTGCTTATATGTTTAAGTCTGTATTTTGATCCTCTCTGGTTGATTATTTTTCTACTGTCATTATTCATTTGCAAAATCAAATAGTGAAACAGGTTCTGCCCCGGTTTCAATTTTCTCCTCACTCCGCAAGAGAAAAAATTACTCAAGGCAATATCTGCAGCACAAGAAACATCTTTAAGGGTGCAGTTGCCATGACGCTCTCCACTAGATTCAGATGGAGAGTAAAGTTTTTCCTAATAACTTTCATCGTTGTGAATTCTAAGCAGGGAAAATTATCACATGTTCCTCATAATGAAATGACAGAGGGATTACATGCACAAACATGCACCTCCAGTTATTGTACATTGATATATAGATTCCTGGGCCTCCATTAGCCTTGGATTTAAGGAGCCTCTGTGCTGTACTGTACCACCTGTACCCTACCACCAGGCCTACTGTGTGTGAGAGTGGTATGGGTTGGTCCCTTATCATGGAGCTCAGCTGGGCTCTGTCACATTAGATTCTGCCAGTATAGGTTCAGGTCAGGTCAGGTCTTGTTTGAGAGCACCAATGGGTCAGGTAAGATTGGTATCTGACCTAGAATGTGGTTAGGTTGAGTTCTGCCTGAGAATGGGATCTGGTTGTGCCTGAGGGCACTGTTGGGTTGGGGCCACGTCAATATCCACCTGAGATTGGGTCTGAATTGGGTCAAGCTTTTGCCTCCGAACCTGGTCAGGTTGGGTCAGTGAGGGTTCTGCCTGAGCATGAGATATGTTCTGCCGAAGTATGGGATTAGATTGGGTCTGTGGCTTGAGTTGTGGTGGGTTAGGATGCCTCAGCTCGTGTTCAATCTAACTGGATTGGTAGCAGGTCAGATTCTGTCTGAGAATGCAATAGGGTCGGGTCAATCTCTGTCTGAGGTGGGGTTGGGTCTGTTCTGCCTGAGAGCATGAACCAGTCGGGCTAGGTCAAGATCTAGCTAGATCATGTTCTGCCTGAGAACGAGATTGAATATTTCTTCTTGCATTTAAAAACTGTTGGAAAAAAATTATTTTTCCTACAATTAAAGTGAATCATGTATGCAATTTAATTTTGGTTGGTACATGGTGAGCGGGAGGGATGTGGGGTGTTTGGGGATGGTTATTGTATACCCAAGTTGCCTTGTATGCAAGTATATATGATAAATCAGAAGCAGCAAAGCAGTGAATAACACAGTACAAGTCAGAGGAGCAGCTATATTGACATAAGATGTACGGAATGTATATATGAATCAGAGCGACAATGACGTAAGTGTTTTTTTTTATTCGTTCAAGGGATGTGGGCATCCTTGTGGTGAAGGTGCTCCCACAGTGCTGTTAGGGAGGGAGTTCCAGGATTTTGACCCAGCGACGATGAAGGAACGGCGATATATTTCCAAGTCAGGATGGTGTGCGACTTGGAGAGGAACTTGGAGGTGGTGGTGTTCCCATGCGTCTGCTGCCCTTGTCCCTCTAGGTAGTAGAGGTCGCGGGTTTGGAAGGTGCTGCCGAAGAAGTCTTGGTGAGTTGCTGCAGTGCATCTTGTAGATGGTACACACTGCAGCCATGGTGCGCCGGTGGTGGAAGGAGTGAATGTTTAAGGTGGTGGATAGGGTGCCAATCAAGCGGGCTGCTTCTTGAGTGTTGGTGGAGCTGCACTCATCCAGGCAAGTGGAGAGTATTCCATCACACTCCTGACTTGTGCCTTGTAGATGGTGGAAAGGCTTTGGGGAGTCAGGAGGTGAGACACCCACTGCAGAATACCCAGCCTCTGACCTGCACTTGTTGCCACGGTATTTAGGTGGCTGGTCCAGTTAAGTTTCTGGTCAATGGTGACCCCCCCCCCCCCCGGAAGTTGATGGTGGGGGATTTAGCGATGGTAATGCCATTGAATGTCATGGGGCGGTCGTTAGACTCTCGCTTGTTGGACATATTCATTGCCTGGCATCTGTGTGGTGCGAATTTTACTTGCCACTTATCAGCTCAAGCCTGAATGTCGTCCAGGTCTTGTTGCATGCGGGCATGGACTGCTCCATTATCTGAGGTATGTGGTGGAAAGCTCCACAGTCTGATACGAGACAGGAAGTAACTTCAGAAATGAGGCTTCAGGATTTCCCACTGGCTGGTGTTGCTGCTGTTTCTGCTGTTGCTCTTCTGCTTCTAGTCCCTAAATAGGTCATTGTTCAAACATCTTCACCCCCAGTTGAATAGCAGTGCATCACTACATGTGGTCAGCTGACAGGTTTTACCATCGTCAGAGTTAATGGAATAAGGAGCGGGTGTGTTTGTATGGTTTTTCTGACCTCAGAATTATTCTAGGGTCCCATGCGAGCGCCATTAATATAAAAATAAAAATGTCAAGAAATTTTCAAGCTTTGCGGAACTTCAGCCGATTGTATAAGAAAAACTGTAATAAAATAATCCATTTTATTGCCTGAAAATCCACCATGGAAAACGGACTCAATAGTTTAAAACCAAACCTCCTTTGCGTCTGCACAGGCAGCTCAACCCACACAGTGCACATTCAGCCAAGAAAGAAAGACACATCACTTCTGCCCCCCTCTCCCTACAGACAATGAGAGAAAAGGTAAATTATGTGTAAGATCACCAAAATAAAAGGAAGCACAGTAAATGATGCCTTCAGACTATTTTCATTATTGGAACCTTCCTATCTGTCCTTGAAGCAATTCTTCTTCAGTAAGGAGAAGTTATGTAGTCTTCGCTGGTATCCTACGATAAGCATTTCTAAAGTGACAGGGAACTCTTCCATTGCATTCCCTTGACAAATTTTCCCCTGGTTTCGCTTTAACATTCATTCTGTTTTCTGACAAGGGATGCCAGAATGTATCTATACATTCGGAATGTTAGCACAAAAATCAATCAGCGTGATTATGCAATTTAGCAGCGTTTATAGTGCTAATTTATCTACTTGTATCTGCAAATTACTTTATTATAAAAAATTCAGGAGCAGCATGGAAAACCAAAGTAGACCTCTCGACAGCTTAGGGAACCTCTAAAAGCTTCAGCGGGCAGCCGGGCATCCAGTGATATATCGTAAAAGGTAAAATGGGTTATATGTTCATTTGCCACTGACAGCAGTTATTTCATTTCCACTTTGAGTGAAAGCGTATTGATAGCTGCAGTTGCCATACTAATGTACCTTGGGGATGCTTTTACATTTCTTTCTGTTACCCAGTCATTTAGGAATAATAGGTTATAGCCTTTTCTTAACAGTTACACTGGCTGGGTTCACCATTCTGAATATATCTTTGAGACGCTTTTGCTGTCCAGAGGAAGAATAATGAAAAGGTGACATTAATATACATGGATGATGCATTTGTTTGCAACTTCAATGGGTAAAATTAGAACAATACCTCTCTTCTGTCCCATTTTTAAAATAATTCATACCTTTTTGTTTTTTAGGCTTCTCTCCTGGACCTATGCCCCATTCTCTCACCATAAGAAAGAACTTGCATTTATATAGCGCCATTCAAAACCTCGGGATGTCTCGATTTACAGCTAATGGAGCATTCTTTTTCAAGCCTGGTCACTGTTGTACTACGGGAAATACAGCAGGCAATTTGTGCACTGCAAAGTCCACAAGCAGCTGTGAGATAATAGTCAGAACATTTGTTTTAGTGGTGCTGGTTGAGGGATCAATATTGTCCAATATTGTGAACTCACCTGCTTTACTTTGAAATAGTGCCCTGGGATCTTTTACGCCCTCCTGAGAGAGCAGACGGGGCCTCAGTTTAATGTTTCATCCGAAAGATGGCACCTTTGACAGTGCAGCACTTCCTCAGTACTATAGGATATCACTGCAGGAATTCCTCAGGGCAGTGTCTTCGGCCCAACCTCCTTTAGTTGCTTCATCAATAACCTTTTCTCCATCATGTGGTCAGAAGTGGGGATGTTTGCTGATGACTGCACAGTGTTCAGTGCCATTCGCAACTCCTCAGATAATGAAGCAGTCCAGATCCACATGCAGCAAGGCCTGGACTACATTCAGGCTTGGGTAGATAAGTGCCAAGTAACATCTGCCCCACACAACTGCCAGGCAATGATGATCTCCAACAAGAGAGAGTATAATCACCTCCCCTTGCCATTCAATGGCACTACCATAGTTGAATTCCTCAACATCCCGAGTCACCATTGACCAGAAACTTAACTGGATCAGCCACACAAATACTGTGACTACAAGAGCAGGTCAGAGGCTGGGTATTTTGTGGCGGGTATCTCACTTCCTGACTCCCCAAAGCCTTTCCACCATCTACAAGGCACAAGTCAGGAGTGTGATGGAATACTCTCCACTTGCCTGGATGAGTGCAGCTCCAACAACACTCAAGAAGCTCAAAACCATCCAGGACAAAGCAGCCCGCTTGATTGGCACCCCATCCACCACCTTAAACATTCACTCCCTCCACCACCAGTGCACGTGTCTGCAGTGTGCACCATCTACATGATGCACTGCAGCAACTCACCAAGGCTTCTTCAGCAGCATCTCCCAAACCTGCGACCTCTACCACCTAGAAGGACCAAGGCAGCAGGCACATGGGAACACGACCACCTCCAACTTCCCCTCCAAGCCACGCATCAACCTGACTTCGAAGAATATCACCGTTCCTTCATTGTCGCTGGGTCAAAATCCTGGAACTCTCTCCCTAACAGCACTGTGGGACTACCTTCACCACACGGACTGCAGCGGTTCAAGGCGACAGCTCACCACCAACTTCTCAAGGGCAATTAGGGATGGGCAATAAATGCTGGCTTGACCCATCCACCTCCACGGAGGTGTGGGGGGGGCCTGACCCATCCACCTCCATGGCACGAACCTGGTATTGCAGTACTTCCAGGAACGGTGCAGTGGCTCTAGGCCTTTTGGCTAAGAGCATTGGCGCAGAGTGATCCTTGATGTGTGCAAGGTGACCTCTGGCGTTTGTGATTTGACAAAGAATTGGAAAGATTGGCTACAAATTAAAAAAAATAAAAATAAATGCTGGCCTTGCTTCTCGGCCTTTTGGCTAAGATCATGCGTAACTGACCTGACAGGGGAGTAACCATGACCCCAACGTGGTTCTCCCTGGATCAGGAAGGTGATTCTCCTATGCTTTTTGGAAATAGGAGGTGGGTGAGGTGGTTTGACCAATCCACCTCCACGGAGGTGTGTGGGGGGCCTGACCCATCCACCGCCATGGCACGAACCTGGTATTGCAGTACTTCCAGGAACGGTGCAGTGGCTCTAGGCCTTTTGGCTAAGAGCATTGGCGCAGAGTGATCCTTGATGTGTGCAAGGTGACCTCTGGCGTTTTTAACCTGACAAGATGATCTGACAAAGAATTGGAAAGATTGGCAACGAATAAAAAATAAATAAATAAATAAATGCTGGCCTTGCCAGCGACGCCCACAGAATAAAAAAAAAAACTGGAGTGTCATCCTAGACTTTGAACTCAAGTCTCTGGAGTGGACTTCGAACTCAACCTCCTAACTCAGAGGCAAGGAGGCTACCACTGAACCACGGCTGACAATGATAATAGATGTGTGATCCAGTTTGGGGGCCTTGACCTTTTACTTCTCTTTAATGATATAGAAGATATTTGGAAATCTGTCTTATGAGGAAATGAGGGTTTCAATCAATTCATGGGCCGAGAAATTCGTTTCGGGCAGTGGTGCAAAACGGGCGGTAACGGGTCGGCCGCTCTTTACAAGCAGCGCCTGAGATTCCGTTCCAATAGATTTTTTTGATTTGGGTAATATTTAAATATCAACCCTTTGTGAAAATAGTTTCCTTTTCTGTCACTTATATATTTAATTATCTACTTGCAAAGAGCATGGCATTGCATTTACGCAATGCCCAAATACAGAGGGGAATGTTCCGAGATCGCTTACAGGGAAGGGAAAATTTCTATTTTTGTCTATTCCGACATATTCCAAGGTAAATATTTGAGCAAAATTTGCAGAGTACAAAGATCTTTGGCGAGGGTCCTTTTCTATGCGAGTACTTTAGCTGCTTATATTTCAGAAGCCCGGTGATACCAGCATTTAGACTTCGCAACTCAGCCACTCCAAAAACGAAATTCTGAAAGGAGGGAAGGTGTAGAAAATTTGTGCCGGATAATGTTGGTGCACCCGTAGCAAAGCCTACTTAAGAACAGCTTGGACACGATCAACCCCATATTTAGATCACATTTTTAATGGACTGCTCTATGACTTATTTATGCAGTTGCAGATATTACAACCTCCTGGTGAGACAAATCCTTTCTTTGACAAAATAAATATAATCTTATGAGTGTCATGAGATTTTATTAAATACCAATTTATAATAATGTAGTCTCAAGAATCAGTGTCAAACTTAACATCTGATCTTGTGTCTTGTTCAGTTTTGACACAATCTGCTGTGGCAACATGCTCAATATTCGTGCCATTCTGTTGATGTTCTATCAAGTGACAATACTTGTCACATACACAGGGTCTAGGGCCCCGCGGTTTACGGGGAGGTGGAGAAGGTGCGGGTGAGCCGAACAACCCAGGAAAAAGATAGTGTTTATATAGCGCCTTTCATGACCACCGGACGTCTCAAAGCGCTTTGCAGCCAATGAAGTACTTTTGAAGTGTAGTCATTGTTGTAATGTGTGAAACGCGGCAGCCAACTTGCACACAGCAAGCTCCCACAAACAGCAATGTGATAATGACCAGACAATCTGTTTTAGTGATATTGATTGAGGGATAAATATTGGCCAGGAGACCGGGGATAACTCCCCTGCTTTTCTTTGAAATAGTGCCATGGAATCTTCTCTGTCCACCTGAGGGAGCAGAGGGGGCCTCGGTTTAACATTTCATCTGAAAGACAGCACCTCCGACAGTGCAGCACTCGCTTAGCACTGCACTGGAGTGCTAGCCTTGATTTATGTGCTCAAATCCCTGGAGTTTGACTTGAACCCACAACCTTCTGACTCAGAGGCAAGTGTGCTACCCACTGAGCCACATCTGACACTGGGAAGGCTGGAACACAGAGGTCCTGCCGATAGTAATGGAAACAGGCCATTCGGCCCTACTGCTCCATGTCAGGTATGACATTACCTTCGTTTTCAAGTGGCAACCGTTATCCCAATTAGGTGTGCTCTCTGAGATCTTGGGCTGCCACAGGCAAATTAGGCCAATTTTACACCCATTCTTGTGCCCATTTTGATGATGTGAATTTACGCTGAAAATTCCTGTAAACCTAATTTGACTAGGCCGGAATGTAGGGATCAGTGTAAATAATCAGCGTGATTTAAGCAAAGCCAATGGGGGGGCATCTATAAAAGAGAGAGGGTGGTGGGGGGGTGGGGTGGATTTTTTTCAGAGGAAGACTGGGAATGGCAAGGTGAATGGCAGACAACTCGATTTTTCACTGTCTTCTTTCATTAGCTTCAGTTCCTCGAATGCCTCAATTTGTATTCCCTTTGCCCAGATGAGTGTCGAATCTCAGGCGAAGGCTGCTGGGAAGAGGAGGCTTCGATTATATGGAGGGGGAGCCTCAGGTCAGCAACTCCTGATCAAAAATTAAGGGAAGGCCGGACCAGCTCCTCAGCTTCCCCACATCCCAGCAGGGCCAGACTGCCCCAGCAGCTGCCGAGTTACTGCAGCCACAGGCCCGAGCCCTGCGAGATTGCTGACTAGAACAGCTCATGAGCCCTTGACTGAGCCACAGTGGCCTTCTACTTCCTAAGCTACAGCGGCTGAGGAAGCACCTCGTAGAAGCACACGAGTTGGTAAAAGAGCACATAAGCCAGGCGGTAGGAGCTCATTGTAGGGTGATAAAATGCCATACATTTGTGTGAGCCAGTAAACTGATAATCCTTTGGAAATCTTTGTGTGCAGAGAGTGTCCCTTTGTTAGCTGATGATCAATTTCATTGTTAGTGGACATGAACAACACTGTTGGTCACTGGGCAGATGCAGGTTATTTGAGGGTGGGAGAGATGTTGAACATAACTGATAGTGCAAGGGTAGCAGGGATTACTCAGATAAGAACATAAGAACATAAGAAATAGGAGCAGGAATAGGCCATACAACCCCTCGAGTCTGCTCCGCCATTTAATATGATCATGGCTGATCCGATCATGAGCTCAGGTCCACTTCCCTGTCCGCCCCCCATAACCCTTTAATCCCTTATCGGTTAAGAAACTGTCTATCTCTGTCTTAAATTTATTCAATGTCGCAGCTTCTACAGCTCTCTGAGGCAGGGAATTCCACAGATTTACAACTCTCTGGGAGAAGAAATTCCTCCTCATCTCAGTTTTAAATGGGCGGCCCCTTATTCTAAGATTATGCCCTCAATTTCTAGTCTGCCCTATCAATGGAAACATCCTCTCTGCATCCACCTTGTCAAGCCCCCTCATAATCTTATACATTTTGATAAGATCACCTCTCATTCTTCTGAATTCCAATGAGTAGAGGCCCAACCTACTCAACCTTTCCTCATAAGTCAACCCAGTCATCCCCGCGATCAACCTAGTGAACCTTCTCTGAACTGCCTCCAAAGCAAATATGGAAACCAAAACTGTACACAGTATTCCAGGTGTGGCCTCACTAATATCCTGCATACCTGTAGCAAGACTTCCTTGCTTTTATACTCCATCCCGTTTGCAATAAAGGCCAAGATTCCATTGGACTTCTTGATCACTTGCTGTACCTGCATACTAACCGTTTGTGTTTCATGTACAAGTAACCCTAGGTCCAGCTATACTGCAGCACTTTGCAATTTTTCTCCATTTAAATAATAATTTGCTCTTTGATTTTTTTCAGCCAAAGTGCATGACCTCACACTTTCCAACATTAAAATCCATCTACCAAATTTTTGCTCACTCACTTAGCCTGTCTATGTCCTTTTTGCAGATTTTTTGTGTCCTCCTCACACATAGCTTTTCCTCCCATCTTTGTATCAACAGCAAACTTGGCTACATTACACTCGGTCCTTTCTTCCAAGTCGTTAATATAGATTGTAATATTGATGAAGCGCTCTTCAATGAACTGCTGCCGAAGAGCTCTGGCTGTAGGAAACTGTTGGAAGTCTCCCTCTTTCTCACCACCCTCTATGTCACCAGTGTCCTCTCCCTCATCATGCTGAAGGTCCCTGTCCAATGGCGGCTCCATGTGCTGTCCCTGTTGCAGAGCAAAATTATGCAGCACACAGCAAACCACTATCCTGCAGGACACTTTTGTGGGCTGTATTTCAGGACACCACCAGACCAGATGTTGCTTGAGGCCTCCTATGCTCTGCTCGAGAAGGTCTCCAGTTGCTTCATTAATCTGATTGTAGCATGGTTAATGGCCGAGCGTGGGCTCCGAAGAAGAGTTGTGAGGCAAGTGGGTGATGGCCTTTATAGTCAAGTGGCCTGCCTCTCTTGCTGTGCAGGGACTAGAGTGGATTGGCATAATATAAAAGCATCATGGCTGCTGCAGGAAAGCAGGTACAGTCCTCTTTGATCCGCTGAGTGGCAGTGTGGTCATGTGAAGGATTCTGTGGAGCAACATGGGTGCAGTCAATGATGATGTTGTGGTGGCCCCGACCTGCGAGGGAACATCAGCGGCAGGTCGGGGCCATAACAGGAGCTGCGAGCGGCGGCCCTGGGCATGTGGAGGCATACAAGGTACAGTGCGAGCTGGTGCAGGAGGGCGATGGCAGTGAAGAGTGACGTCATCAAGATCCAGGTCGGTGATTGGAGCGTGGACAGATACAGCAGGAGCGGCGAGGTCGGGGCGAAGGAGCGGCGAGAGACTGTGAAGGACGTGATCGGGGCCCAGGGGAGGTGCGAGTTCAGGGCCAGGGGCCCAGGGGCAGCACGGGCCAGCCCACACTGCAATATGTATGCGCACTAGGTCCGTGCAGCAGAGCTGCTCTCCAGTTGTCTTAGGTAATCCTTGCCACTGGACCAAGACCTCGCTTTGTCAAGCCCATGTGGTGGCTGGTGTGCAACGGCCACCCCACTTAATAAAAATCCACGCACAGGCATCTTCCACCCTTCAGGATGTAGTTCGGGTTCTTCATCGAGTTCACCTGTGAACTCGTCATCTTTTTGGCATGGAAGCAAGTCATCCTCGTTTCGAGAGATCAACTACGATGATGATGGACTTGGGGAATCCTGTAATCAGTGCGAAAGCCAGAGCTATCGATTGTCCTTGGGGAAACGTGAAGGAAGTGTTTGCTCATTGTAATGTATTTGCTTCATGGGTTCTTTGCTTAAAAATTCATAGCAACACATTGCTATTAAGAACTGATTGGCTTATTAGCAAAGGTTTAACAATCACACTATACATTACCAGCTCATCCACCAGGCTCACAACCACCTGCCTCATCCTGGATTCACTGAACCCAACTGACCGGGGTTTTATTGAGTCTTGTGAATGTCACGTGACTGGCTAAGCCACTTCCAACTCAACAGCTCCACAACTCTTTTGTTGCAAACACAAAGAAACAATTAATCCAAGTGCCCCCTTATTAAAGGGGCAGGGGAACATGCCAAACATTTTTCAAGTGCCCTTTTTTTTTTGTTTCTTTGTTTATTTTTTAAGGGCACCGAGAGGCAAATTATACAAGTACCCTCCTGCCTCGGGGGACACTAAAAACCCATCAATAAAACAAATAGAACTTTAAAACTTATAAAATCGAATTAAAATTTGGTTGCCAGGGGTGATGATGCACTCCAGTCCCTCCGGCGCCCACCTCTCGCGGAAGGCCGCGAGCGTACCGGTGGACACCGCATGCTCCATCTCCAAGGACACCCTGGCTCGAATGTACATGCGGAAGAGAGGCAGGCAGTCAGGCTGAATGACTCCCTCGACCGCCCGCTGCCTGGATCGGCTGATGGCACCCTTGGCCGTGCCCAGGAGCAGTCCTACGAGGAGGCCTTCGGACCGACCCACTCCCCTCCGCACAGGGCGCCCAAAGATCAGGAGTGTGGGACTGAAGTGCAACCAGAATTTGAGAAGCAGCCCCTTTAAATAATGGAACAGGGGCTGCAACCTCGCACATTCAATAAAAACATGGAACACAGACTCTTCCAGACCGCAGAAATTGCAGGCGGCCTGGGAGCCCATGAACCGACTTAAAAATTTATTGCACGGGACTGCTCCGTGCACCACCCTCCAGGCCAAGTCCCTGATAAATAGTGGGAGGACTCTCACATAGAGTGCACTCTATCGGGGACACCCGCCTCCTCCGGACGACAAGATGGTACGTCATGGCGTGTCCGGACGGCAGACGAGGATGGCAAGGTTGAGAGTGTGCAGGGGCAGCCCGTACAGGAAACCCCTCCGCGCAGAACTGAAAGGCACGGAGGGGATTTCCCCGAGGCGGCTCAATTTGTGACGTACCGGCTCCCGAGGGAGGTTTCGGGGCTTGACGCCGATGAGGAATTCCGTCCGGACGGGGGTCAGTTCGGACGGGACCTCCCCACGTGCTTGAGCCTCCTCAACGCAACAAACGGAGTCAAGGCCCAGAGCTGTTTTTAGCGACTCGATGGCATCGGCCGCGCGGTGGACGTTCAACAGCTCTATAAACCTATGAGCGTACTCACAGGTGCATACATTACACTCATGGCATCAGTCACCTGTTTAATACAAGCGAGAACTGCAGATTAACTGATGATACCGACATCCCCTGGTGTAACCAGGAAAGAGCCGTAGGTAAAGAAGTTGGGGAACTGCAGTGACCTTGGCTACAGTGCAGTGCATTGCCAGCTTTGCCAGTTGGTTGCAGGTCTTGTTGCAGGAGGCAACACAACTCTGTCACAACCTCCCTCGAGAAGTGAAACCTCCTTATGCACCGCTCCTCAGAGAACTGCAGACGTAAACTCCATGGGGAGGGCAGGGTCTTCCACAAGCACGTTTCTTTCTATTTGCTCTCTCGCGAGCTGGTGCTCATTTTGCTCCTACCCCCACTCCCCCCCTCCCCCCCCTCCCCCCGGCAAAGTGGAATTCCTTGAAGGACCCCCATCAAGAGATAACTGCCATGCCATCAGAAGCCCCTTAAGAGTTCAGAATGTTCTTCAGCAAGTACAAGCACTTTGAAAGTGTATGAGCAGCGGGAAAAAAAATCACTATCTAATGCAACCAAAAGGTCTCCCAAAATGTTCGAGTGCTACCTGAGGATCCCTTTAAATACCCCTGCAAAATGTCCGCCTCCTGACTTCTCCCGCCCATGGTTTTTGGGCGGGAGCAGGAACTGGCGCTTGCAAGGCGGACAAAGATGAAATTGTGGTCAGGGATTGTAACTACATCACCTTATCCTGATTTGCATTTATTCATGAGGTTCTCACCTGTTTGAGGAGCAAAGGGAGCAGAAGCAACATGCACAACTCTTTTTGGGGACAAAAAGTAAACATTAAATCAAGTGCCCCCTGAGTTGGGGGACACTCCAAATATTTCTCAAGGCCCTTTTTTGTGTTCTTTTTTGTTTTTTTGGGGGGGTTTTTGTAGTTTTTTTTGGGGGCACTCAAATCATAATTTTTCAAGTGTCCCCTATCGCAACATGCACATTGCTCCCAGTGTTCGGCCAGCTGATCTTGGAGCAGTCCAATCCAATTTTGAATGCCTAATCCAATTGTATATAACAAATAAGCAATTCTCCACTGGGGATTGCCTTGTTGACATTCGTTTGATTGTCAGACTGGGCGCAGCTCACAGCATTGCAACTTTCAAACAAACAACAGAGTTAACACCTGGGCCCTAGCGCTAGAGAACATTCACAGCTGAGACAGTGTTCATGGCACTCACTCATCTACCAACTGCTGTGGAGAACAGGGTGGAAACACAGTGAGCTTGAAAAAAAACAAACAAACCCTAGCACACAGTGGTTCCTGTCTTCGCCCCCATCCTTCGCCAGCTGGTCCTCTGTGATGAGGAAACTGCCTATTGACACAAGCACACACTGAGCCCCATCTGTGAAGGGCTTTGTCATGTTTAAATACCTTGCAATGTCTTGGTTATGCACAGTCTCACAACTGTGACAGTTAACTCATTGGTGAGTTATTTGCAATGGCAACATAGAATTCCACCAGCTTTTACATAAGAATATAAGAATTAGGAGCAGGAGTAGGCCATTCAGCCCCTTCGAGCCAGCTCCGCCATTCAATAACATCATATAATGAATGACTTGCATTTATATAGCGCCTTTTACGAACACCGGACGTCTCAAAACGTTTTACAGCCAATGAAGTACCTTTGGAGTGTAGTCACTGTTGTAATATGGGATCATGGTTGATTTTCTACTTCAACACTTTTTTGCACTATCCCCATATCCCTTGATTCCCTTAATTTTCAAAAATCCATCAATCTCTGTCAATATACTCAATGACTGAGCCTCCACAACCCTCTGGGGCAGAGAATTCCAAAGATCCCTATCAGCCTCCTCATGATGTCTCCACCATCACAGAAGCCAGTCTTCAGCCAATTCGATTCACTCCACGTGATATCAAGCAGCACAGAGCACACTGAATATAGCAAAGACTATGGGCTCCAACAACATCCCGGCTGTCGTGCTGAGGACTTGTGCTCTAGGACTAGACGCGCCTCTAGCCAAGCTGTTCCAGTACAGCTACAACACTGGCATCCAGCTGATAATGTGGAAAACTGCCCAGGTTTGTCCTGTCCACAAAAAGCAGGACAAATCCTATCCGGCCAATTACCACCCAATTAGTCTACTCTCAATCATCAGCAAAGTGATGGACGGTGTCGTCGACAATGCTATCAAGTGGCACTTACTCTCCAATAACATGCTCTCCGATGTTCAGTTTGGGTTCCGCCAGGAACACTCGGCTCCAGACCTCATTACAGCCTTGGTCCACACATGGACAAAAGGAGCTGAATTCCAGAGGTGAGGTGAGAGTGACTGCCCTTGACATCAAGGCAGCATTTGATCAAGTGTGGCACCAAGGAGCCCTAGTAAATTTATCAAAAAGTCAATGAGAATCAGAGAGAAAACTCTCGACTGTCTGGAGTCATACCAAGCACAAAGTGGTTGTTGGAGGTCAATCATTCCAGCCCCAGGACATCACTGCAGGAGTTCCTCAGGGCAGTGTCCTAGGTCCAATCATCTTCAGCTATTTCACCAATGACCATTCCTCCATCATAAGGTCAGATGCTCGCTGATGATTGCACAGTGTTCAATGCCATTCACAACTCCTCAGAAAATGAAACAGTCCATGCCCACATGCAGCAAGACCTGGACAACATTCGGGCTTGGGCTGATAAGTGACAAGTAACATTCGCGCCACACAAGTGCCAGGCAATGACTATCTCCAACAAGAGAGAGTCTAACAACCTCACCTTAATATTCAATGGCATTACCATCGCTGAACCCCCACCATCCTGGGGGGTCACTATTGACCAGAAACTTAACTGGACCAGCCACATAAATACTGTGGCAACAAAAGCAGGTGAGAGGCTGCTTGACAAATTTTCTGGAATTTTTTGAGGATGTTTCCAGTAGAGTGGACAAGGGAGAACCAGTTGATGTGGTGTATTTGGACTTTCAGAAGGCTTTCGACAAGGTCCCACACAAGAGATTAATGTGCAAAGTTAAAGCACATGGGATTGGGGGTAGTGTGCTGACGTGGATTGAGAACTGGTTGTCAGACAGGAAGCAAAGAGTAGGAGTAAATGGGGGCTTTTCAGAATGGCAGGCAGTGACTAGTGGGGTACCGCAAGGTTCTGTGCTGGGGCCCCAGCTGTTTACATCATACATTAATGATTTAGATGATGGGATTAAATGTAGTATCTCCAAATTTGCAGATGACAATAAGTTGGGTGGCAGTGTGAGCTACGAGGAGGATGCTATGAGGCTTCAGAGTGACTTGGATAGGTTAGGTGAGTGGGCAAATGCATGGCAGATGTAGTATAATGTGGATAAATGTGAGGTTATCCACTTTGGTGGTAAAAACAGAGAGACAGACTATTATCTGAATGGTGACAGATTAGGAAAAGGGGAGGTACAACGAGACCTGGGTGTCATGGTACATCAGTCATTGAAGGTTGGCATGCAGGTACAGCAGGCGGTTAAGAAAGCAAATGGAATGTTGGCCTTCATAGCGAGGGGATTTGAGTACAGGGGCAGGGAGGTGTTATTACAGTTGTACAGGGCCTTGGTGAGGCCACACCTGGAGCATTGTGTACAGTTTTGGTTTCCTAACTTGAGGAAGGATATTCTTGCTATTGAGGGAGTGCAGCGAAGGTTCACCAGACTGATTCCTGGGATGGCAGGACTGACATATCAAGAAAGACTGGATCAACTGGGCTTGTACTCATTGAGTTCAGAAGAATGAGAGGGGACCTCATAGAAACGTTTAAAATTCTGACAGGTTTAAATAGGGTTGATGCAGGAAGAATGTTCCCAATGTTGGGGAAGTCCAGAGCCAGGAGTCATAGTCTAAGGATAAGGGGTAAGCCATTTAGGACCGAGATGAGGAGAAACTTCTTCACCCAGAGAGTGGTGAACCTGTGGAATTCTCTACCACAGAAAGTAGTTGAGGCCAATTCACTAAATATATTCAAAAAGGAGTTAGATGTAGTCCTTACTACTAGGGGGATCAAGGGGTATGGCGTGAAAGCAGGAATGGGGTAGTGAAGTTGCATGTTCAGCCATGAACTCATTGAATGGCGGTGCAGGCTCAAAGGGCCAAATGGCCTACTCCTGCACCTATTTTCTATGTTTCTATGTTTCTATTCTGCAGCAAGTGTCTCATCTCCTGACTCCTCAAAGCCTTTCCACCATCTACAAGGCACAAGTTGGGAGTGTGATGGAATACTCACCACGTACCTGGATGAGTGCAGCTCCACCAACACTCAAGAAGCTCGACACCATCCAGGACAAAGCAGCCCACTTAATTGTCACCCCATCCATCACGTTAAACATTCACTCCCTCCACCACCGACTCTACAAGATGCACTGCAGCAACTCGCCAAGGCTTCTTTGGCACCACCTCCCAAACCCAGGACCTCTACCACTTCGAAGGATATGGGCAGCAGGCGCATAGGAGCACCATAATATGTAAGCTCCCCTCCAATTTACACACCATCCTGACTTGGAAATATATCGTCGTTCCTTCATCGTTGCTGGGTCAAAATCCTGGGACTCCCTCCCCAAAAGCACTGTGGGAGTACCTTCACCACACGGACTGCAGCGGTTCAAGGAGGCGGCTCACCATATTCCCAAGGGCAATTAGGAATGGGCAATAAACACTGGCCTTGCCAGCACCGTCCACATCCCATGATGAATGAAGATGCGCGCTGTTAAAAAAAAAGCTACGATTTTTTTTCCTGCGCCCCGTTGGTGCTTTGAACACAGGGTCCGTGCCACGATCGGTCAGCCCAGTGCTCTGCTTGAGTGCCGAGCTGTTGGCACCCCCACTCACAGTGGACCAGGTAGGACCCTTTCTTTGCTGCAGTGTATGTAACTTGGGCCTTTCCCTATAATTAGGGGAAGAGCCCCTCCTACGCAGTAGCGCTATGTGGCCCTGTGCGTAGTGTTGCGCCCCGCTCCCGACGTGTCCACCCCTCTACCACCCCAGAAAGGAAGTGGAGCGCGTTATTCTGCGCTCCACCTCTGTTCGGGGGCGGTAACTCCAATTTCTCATGAGAGGCGAGATTTCTGCGCCTGGCGGTACCAAATTTTTCCCTGTAAATGTTTATTAAAGTTATTGAGGTGCTCATTCAATTTAAGAAAGGCAAGTTCTAAACAGTTGTTTCAAACTAAAGTTTAAATTTGTATTAAAACTGTTTGTGCATGCAAATGCATCAGTGTGTGACCCTTTGCCACCTTGGGACCTTGTGCTCAGTCAATGAAAACCTCTGCCACTGCCTGCCCTCTGACCTCTCGAAGCGATGGCTCACTCGGACCCACAACAATACCTAATCAACCGGGTAAGATAGAGCCAAGAGGAAGCAAAAAGAGGATGTCCCTCCTATTTCTGTATTCTCCATTGGGCCACCAGAAAGGTGGATACCAACTGGGGAGCCGTCCATAATAAGTAAAATTGACCCGCAGGATTTCTGTCCTTTATCATTCCCCTACTCTCTGAGGCAGAAGAAGATAAGGTGTTCCTTGATGGTGCAGAACACACAATCTATGAGCAATACTGTAGCTGTACAATGACGTAACAGCGTGTATGTGATCAGTTATCCAGTAGGTTCTGAAATTTGATTCTAGTGGCACAATGAGTAAGTGAATATTGTTCTCATTCTTTGTGTCACTGAGGTGGAAGTTCATGTTACCTCATGAGGGGCTGTTTAATGTAAAACATCTGCTCCAAAATCAACAACTTGCATTTATATAGCACCTTTAACATAATAAAACGTTCCAAGTCACTTCACAGGAGTGTCATCAAACACCGAACCACATAACGAGACATTCGGACAGGTAACCAAAAATATGGTCGAAGAGGTAGGTTTCAAGGAAAGCTCCAAGGCTATCTTGAAGTAAAGATTCTAAACCAAAAATAATGAAGGATCCTTTGCAGCATTTATGTTTGTTATTCTTTAGTAGAATGTGCGACCTTCACTTAATCTTCTTCTCCAACCATTACTTTGGGTTAGGTTTTCTCACATTTTCCTTTTCTCGGAGGATATATCTGAAGAAGATTTCATAAGCAAAACGTTACCATATCCTAAGCACTTTTTAAGTCTGTGTAAACTTGAGCACATCCAGCTCGCTGACCTACATCGACTCCCAGTTCAGCAACACCTTGATTTTAAAATCCTTATCATTGTTTTCAAATCCTTCCGTGGCCTCGCCCCTCCCTATCTCTGTAACCTCCTCCAGCTCCACAACCCTCTGAGATATCTGCATCCTCCAATTCTGGCCTCTTGAGCATCCCCGATTTTAATCGCTCCACCCTAGGTGGCTGTGCCTTCAGCTGCCCAGACCCCAAGCTCTGGAATTGCCTCCCTAAACCTTTCTGTCGCTCTACGTCTCTCTCCTCCTTTAAAATGCTCCTTAAAACCTACTTCTTTGACCAATCTCCCTGTCCTAATATCTCCTTAAGTGGCTTGGTGTTAAATTGTCATTGATAATGCTCCACTGAAGTGCTGTGGGACATTTTACAACATTAAAGGCACAGTATAGATGAAATTTGTTGCTCTTGTGCATGCGTAACTGTTTGGAACAGCCACGTACAAAGTGCATTCTTTAATGTAAAGGCTTTCCAAGCAGTTGCTAATGAATAAGAATGAGCTGTGAATTGAATGTACAACCCAATAGGGCTCAAGTGTTGAAAATGAGCTGCTTGTTTTCTGAAGATTTTTGTGTGTGAATCGTTGGTTAACAGGAATATTTGTGCAAAGGAATAATCAAGCTTTCTCACTTTTGGAACCAAGTATTATTACAAAGTATTACAGCACAGAAACAGGCCCTTCGGCCTAACAGGCCCGTACTAGTGTTTAAGCTCTGCATATGCCTCCTCCCACCCTTCTTCATCTCACCCTATCATCATCAAGCACTTTCTCCATCACAGCGACTTGCCCAGTAAAGCTCCCTCTATACTTTTCCATCGCCAAGGCATAGAAATATAGAAACATAGAAACATAGAAAATAGGTGCAGGAGTAGGCCATTTGGCCCTTCGAGCCTGCACCGCCATTCAATAAGATCATGGCTGATCATTCCTTCAGTACCCCTTTCCTGCTTTCTCTCCATACCCCTTGATCCCCTTAACCGTAAGCGCCATATTTAACTCCCTCTTGAATATATCCAATGAACTGGCATCAACAACTCTTTGCGGCAGGGAATTCCACAGGCCAATAACTCTCTGAGTGAAGAAGTTTCTCCTCATCTCAGTCCTAAATGGCCTACCACTTATCCTAAGACTAAGTCCCCTGGTTCTGGACTTCCCCAACATCGAGAACATTCCTCCCGCATCTATCCTGTCCAGTCCCGTCAGAAACTTATATGTTTCAATGAGATCCCCTCTCATCCTTCTAAACACCAGTGAATAAAGGCCCAGTTGATCCAGTCTCTCCTCAGATGACAGCCCAGCCATCCCTGGAATCAGTCTGGTGAACCTTTGCTGCACTCCCTCAATAGCAAGAACGCCCTTCCTCAGACTAGGAGACCAAAACTGAACACAATATTCAGGTGAGGCCTTACCAAGGTGCTGTACAACTGCAGTAAGACCTCCCTGCTCCTATACTCAAATCCCCTAGCTATGAAGGCCAACATACCATTTGCCTTCTTTACCGCCTGCTGTATCTGCGTGCCCACTTTCAGTGACTGATGAACCATGACACCCAGGTCTCGTTGCACCTCCCCTTTTTCTAGTCTGCCACCATTCAGATAATACTCTGCTTTCGTGTTTTTTCCCCCAAAATGGATAACCTCACATTTATCCACATTATACTGCATCTGCCATGCATTTGCCCACTCACCTAATCTGTCCAAGTCACCCTGCAGCCTCTTAGCATCCTCCTCACAGCTCACACCACCACCGAGTTTAGTGTCATCTGCAAACTTGGAGATATTACACTCTATTCCTTCATCCAAATCGTTAATGTATATTGTAAAGAGCTGGGGTCCCAGCACTGAGCCCTGTGGCACCCCACTCGTAACTGCCTCCCATTCTGAAAAGGACCCATTTATCCCGACTCTCTGCTTCCTGTCTGCTAACCAGTTCTCTATCTACATCAGTACATTACCCCCAATACCATGCGCTTTGATTTTGTACACCAATCTCTTGTGCGGGACCTTGTCAAAAGCCTTTTGAAAGTCCAAATACACCACATCCACTGGTTCTCCCTTGTCCACTCTACTAGTTACATCCTCAAAAAATTCCAGAAGATTCGTCAAGCATGATTTCCCTTTCATAAATCCATGTTGACTCGGTCCGATCCTGTCACTGCTTTCCAAATGGGCTGCTATTTCATCCTTAAGAATCGATTCCAACATTTTCCCCACTACTGATGTCAGGCTAACTGGTCTATAATTACCGGTTTTCTCTCTCCCTCCTTTTTTAAAAAGTGGTGTTACATTAGCTACCCTCCAGTCCATAGGAACTGATCCAGAGTTGATAGATTGTTGGAAAATGATCACCAATGCATCCATTATTTCTAGGGCCACTTCCTTAAGTACTCTGGGATGCAGACTATCAGGACCCGGGGATTTTTCGGCCTTTAACTTTAATCCCTAACACAATTTCCCGCCTAATAAGGATATCTTTCAGTTCCTCATTCTCACTAGACCTACAGTCCCCTAGTACATTCGAAAGGTTATTTGTATCTTCCTTTGTGAAGACAGAACCGAAGTATTGGTTCAATTGGTCTGCCATTTCTTTGTTCCCCATTATAAATTCACCTGAATCCGACTGCAAGGGACCTACGTTTGTCTTTACTAATCTTTTTCTCTTCACATATTTATAGAAGCTTTTGCAGTCAGTTTTTATGTTCCCTGCAAGCTTCCTCTAGTACTCTATTTTCCCCTTCTTAATTAAACCCTTAGTCCTCCTCTGTTGAATTCTAAATTCCTCCCAGTCCTCAGGTTTGTTGCTTTTTCTAGCCAATTTATATGCCTCTTCCTTGGTTTTAACACTATCCTTAATTTCCCTTGTTTGCCATGGTTGAGCCACCTTCCCAGTTTTATTTTTACTCCAGACAGGGATGTACAATTGCTGAAGTTCATCCATGTGATCTTTAAATGTTGCCATTGCTTATCCACCGTCAACCCTTTAAGTATCCTCTGCCAGTCTATTCTAGCCAATTCACACCTCATACCGTCGAAGTTACCTTTCCTTAAGTTCAGGACCCTAATTTCCGAATTAACTTTGTCACTCTCCATCTTAATAAGAAATTCTACCATATTATGGTCACTTTTCCCCAAAGGGCCTCGCACAACAATATTGCTAATTAATCCCTTCTCATTACACATCACCCAGTCTAGGTTGGCCAGCTCCCTGGTTGGTTCCTCGACATATTGGCTAGAAAATCATCCCTAATACACTCCAGGAAATCCTCCTCCACCGCATTGCTACCAGTTAGGTTAGCCCAATCTATATGTAGATTAAAATCACCCCTGATTACTGCTGTACCTTTATTGCACACATCCATTATGTCTTGTTTGATGCTGTTCCCAACCTCACTACTACTATTTGGTGGTCTATACACAACTCCCGCTAGCGTTTTCTGCCCTTTGGAATTCCGCAGCTCCACCCATACTGATTCCACATCATCCAGGCTAATGTCCTTCCTTACAATTGCATTGATTTCCTCTTGAACCAGCAACTCCACCCCACCTCCTTTTCCTTTCTGTCTATCCTTCCAAATGCTGAATACGCTTGGATGTTGAGTTCCCAGCCTTGGTCACCTTGAAGCCATGTCGCCGTGATGCCAATCACATCGTATCCGTTAACTGCTATCTGCGCAGTTAATTCATCCACCTTATTCCTAATACTCCTCGCATTGAGGCACAGAGCCTTCAGGCTTGCTTTTTAACACACTTTGCCCCTTTTGAATCTTTCTGTAATGTGGCCCTTTTTGCTTTTTGCCTTGGGTTTCTCTGCCCTCCACTTTTACTATTCTCCTTTCTATCTTTTGCTTCTGCCCCCCTTCTATTTCCCTCTGTCTCCCTGCATAGGTTCCCATTCCCCTGCCATATTAGTTTAATTCCTCCCCAACAGCACTAGCATATATGAGTGAGATTGATAATTTACAAAGAGTTGCATGTGGTGCTTGTTGCCTTGGCCCCAAGCTCTGGAACTCCCTGCCTAAACCTCTCCACCTCTCTATCTCTCTTTCCTCCTTCTATACGCTCCTTAAAACCTACCTCTTTACCAAGCTTTTGATCATCTGCCCTAATTTCTACATGTCAATTTTTAAATCTCATAATACTTCTATGAAGTGCCTTGGCACATTTCAGTACGTTAAAGCCGTTATATAAATACAAGTTGTTGTTGTTTGTGGACCAGCGCCTACTGAGGAATTGGGTGGCAGCTGTGCCAAAATTGGGGTCTTTACTTAGAAACATAGAAACATAGAAAATAGATGCAGGAGTAGGCCATTCGGCCCTTCGAGCTGCACCACCATTCAATAAGATCATGGCTGATCATGCACTTCAGTACCCCATTCCTGCTTTTTCTCCATACCCTTTGATCCCTTTAGTCGTAAGGGCCACATCTAACTTCCTTTTGAATATATCTAACGAACTGGCCTCGACAACCTTCTGTGGTACAGAATTCCACAGGCTCACAACTCTCTGAGTGAAGAAGTTTCTCCTCAACTCGGTCCTAAATGGCTTATCCCTGATTCTTAGACTGTGACCCCTGGTTCTGGACTTCCCCAACATCGGAAACATTCTTCCTGCATCTAACCTGTTCAAGCCTGTCAGAATTTTATATGTTTCTATGAGATCCCCTCTCATTCTTCTCAATTCCATTGAATATTAGCCTCGTCGATCCAGTCTTTCTTCATATGTCAGTCCTATCATCCCGAGAATCAGCACGGTGAACCTTCGCTGAACTTCCTCAATAACAAGAATGTCCTTCCTCAGATTTAATAGCAAGTACAGTCGAGAAGTTTTCATCCGACTAGTCTGGGTTGGATTTTGAACTCAGACCCGGGCATTTATTTGACACTGCTTCCCGAATGGCTGCAGTAACATCAGCGGAAGTGTGTTGGAGGCCCTGTTCATGCTCAGGGTCTCCAACACCCATCATGCAACTTTCAGCCAAGGTACGGCAGTGGAGTTGGAAACAACAGCCAGGAAATTCCAGGCCCTGGTCGCCAATCTCCCATTCTGTTTACCTTCCTGGTCCTAAAGTTAGAATAAACAGGCCAATGTTTGTATGTGAACTCACCAAATGGAAATTCTACCCCTACATATCCAATCATTAGCAAACAAAATGGCTGAATGTGAGTACACAATATAATTAGTGATCCAGCGAGACATTCATTTGACTCCCAAAAAGCTGTTGAGATTAAGGTTTAGGATTATCCAAATGGGCCTCTTGAACATCCCTGATTTCGATCACTCCAGCATTGGCGACTGTGCCTTCAGCTGGGTCCTGAGCTCTGGAATTCCCTCCCTAAACCCCTCTGCCTCGCTACCTCTCTCTCCCCCTTTAAAACGTTGGTTAAAACCTACCTGTCTGACCAAGATCTGTCCTAATTTCTCCTTATGTGGTCCGGTGTCAAATTTTGTTTGATAAAGCTCCTGTGAAGCACTTGGCAGGTTTTATTATGTCAAAGGTGCTATATAAGTACAAGTTGTTGTTGTTACAGAACCAAGGAGTGTGGATGGAGATAATATACAGATCAACCATGATATCACTAAACAGCCTCGTGGGGCTGAATGGCTTACCCCTGTTCCTATGTCCCACAATGGCCTAATTTTATAAGGACATTGGCCGGAAATTTCTTCAGGGAGACAGGTTGGGGACGGGGGGGGGCCTCTGAGATGGGCAGGAAACCTGGGAGGCCGAGTTTCCCGCAAGTTCGACTGACTTTAACGGCAGGGCCTGAGTTGCATGTGAGGCTCTGGATTCCTGCCCGCAGCCAGCCAGATTGAGAGGTTGGCTGGCTACGGGTGGGTGGGCCTTCAGATGCAAAGGGTCAGTCCGGAGGAGGGACCACGGGTGGGAGGGGGGGGAGGGGTTGGCAATCGGGGATCGCGGGGTGGGGGGGGAGGGGTGCAGTGGGAGGGGGATCACGACGAGGCTGACAGGGGTTTGGAGGATGGGTTGGAGGGGTGGTCGGCCAGGAGCGGCGATTTGCGGGGGGTGGGGGGTAGGGGTCGGGGAGCGGGGATTGGAAGGGGTGGGAGAGAGGATCGGGGCTGGCCACCGGAGGAGTGTGGCCGTCCTCAGCATCATTAGTGGGGGGGGGGGGCACAGGGTGCGTATGGAGGCCTTGTGGAGAGATCAGAGGTCTGGGAAGACGATCGGAAGCATTGTGAGGATGTATCCGATCGTGGCTATGGTCGGGTCCCTGGATCCAGGAGGTAGGTATAAAGTCACTTACCCCCTGGATCCACAAGTCCCCATCTTGCTTTAACTGCTGGGTTTTACAAATTGTGTGAGACCTGTCCGCTTGCAGTAAAATTCAAAATGGGGGTGAAAAAAGAGGTGTCCAGCCTCATTATAATATTTAAATTGACATACTGCCCATTGGGAATGGGTTGATCGCCATTGCCCCCCCGCCCCCATCCCACCCCCCGCTAAATCCGAAATGTGGGCGGGTTGGAGGAGGGATCAGGTCGCGGATCCCATTTTTAACAATTTAACTGTCCCCAAGCCCCAAACACTCCCGTTTCTTCATGGGGAGTATTCCGGCCTTGAAAGAACCTGACATGTGAGCAGTTTGAAGCTCGAAACTGAGTACATCCAAAAGCACATTCCTACTTACATTTACGCAAGTTGTGGGCCTTCTCGATTTCTATTTTGCCGAAGCCTAGATTGGTACGAGGCTGATAACGTGATACTTTCATGTCACATTTGGTTCACAATTTGTTTCTGTTTGCTGGAATTGAGGTGTAGTGGAGATCAAAGGGCAGACTTTCTGATGACTATAATTTTTAAAAATGTATTCATTCACAGGATGTAGGCGTCGCGGGAAATGCCAGCGTTTATTGGCCATCGCTAATTGCCCTTGAGAAGGTGGTGGTGATCCACCTTACACAACTGAATGGCTTGCTAGGTCATTTCAGAGGGCAGTTAAGAGTCAACGGGGCCAAAATTCAGGTTAAGGCCCATTACCGCCGCTTTGCGGGGGCCTCGTGGCAGAATCGAGTGGCCGCCGCGTTGCAGTCCATTGGCCGCCGTGCACGGCCGGGGATTTTTTGGCCGGTCCCCACTTCCGCCCCGCTGCTGCCGACTGCCCCAAGCACGTCATCAAAGCGTGCAGCGCCGATCTCCCGCACCTCCACTTACCTCAAAAAATCTTTGCTCCGCTTTTTCTATCGGTGCACCTTGTTTTGTGGGTGTGAGCCACGGCAGCACAGCAGCACTTCAAGGGGTGCCAGGCCGCTGGCCCGGCCCAAACCCCCCCCCCCCCACTCCCTGGTTGCCCAGTGGCTGAACTTAAAAAATCGCCGCTTCTCTCCCCTTTAAATGAGGGGGGAGACGTGGTGACGCACAAGTGCGCTGACATCACCACCGCCACGCCGCTGAGTGACAGCGGCGGAGACTTGTTCCTGCCCCAACTTCCGCTCCCATTACGACCGACATCCAATCTGTTCGAAATAAAAAGTCAAAGACCTGAATATCGATCAAGAGTCGACCTCTTCCGAGACGGCGGTAAAAACGCTTAAAAAAACCGTAAGTGCGCCAGCTTTCTGCCAGGCCTGAATTTTGGCCCCAACCAAATTGCTGTGGGTTTTGAGTCACACACAGGCCAGACTGGGTAGGTTTCCTAAAGGACATTAGTGAACCAGATGGATTTTTATGACAATCTGGTAGAGTCATGGTCACCATTACTGACACTGAGGGGTAGAAATTCGTACCCCGGGGGGCGGGGGGGGGGATAACGGAACGCAATCGATTTCTTGCATGGGGGGGGAGGAGCGGGGGAGGAGCGGGCGGGGTGGTGGAGGCACAAATCGTCAACGCTCCGCTCCCACCAGTAGCGCCCTGGGCCGCTGCACCAATGACAATGTCATCACCCTGTTCAACAACCCATTTTCGCCAAATGGGCCGCACACCACTCGTGGGGCCAAAAATTAAATAGGTGGTGCGCGGTGACATTTCTGTTTCCCGGCCGAGCCTTCCTTTGTCTATTTCGCAGGGTGCGTGTGCAGTGGTGCAGCCCAGCACTCCACTTCTGTGCCAGACTGAGGCCACGGCACCCTGCATCCCCGGTGGCATAGGGGAAGCCCCTCCCTCCACTGCAGAGCTCATGGTGTGCCCTCCCCTTTAATGGAAGGGGAGGGCCCTGTGCTCACACCGGCGCTAGGCAGAGAGGCCGCGTAGCGCTGGAAATTTTACACGCTTACCGCCCTGCTCCCGAGAGCAAGTGGAGCACCCAACATTGCACTCCACTCCCTCTTGGGGGGCAGTAACCCCAATTTCGCAGCCGACTGCCCCCCAAACGGGGCGTTACTGAATTTCATGCCGTGGTGGGATTTGAACTCATGTACCTGGATCATTAGTTCAGGTCACTGGATTAGCAGTAACATAACCACTATGCTACCATAACCCTGACATTTTATGATTGGGGCTTTTGGATCTCTTGGCGTAGCTACAGGAAAATTGGCTCTGAAGGATATTCTGACAATTACTTCAAGTGGACAGAAAACTGGGCGAGCTTCCTTATTGATGTGCCCATCTCCCTGTCCTATGTTCTTGCAATGCTGTGTCCAGTGTGCAGGGACAGGACATTGCCCCAAAGGCTGATCACAAACTCAATTTGTTTTTTTTTGCAGTTGTGTTTGTTAAGTTTTATGAATACGTTTCTCAGATGATCAGTGACATGCAACTGGCTCACACAGCTCCTTGCAAAGGAAGCACAGTGTTGGTGGTCACTTCATTACTGCAGATGAAATGTTATCAGCTCCAAAAGAGTGATAAACAAGAGGTCCCACTGCAGCGCCAGGATATCACCTGTCTGATGTTTCCATTGCGAATAAACGCTCCAAGAGGGAAGAGACATCCTTTGTCTCAGCTGCCTGTGTAATTATCGCTCTTCCTCACTTGGGAGGGCAGCCAGCACATTGTTTAATCACTCAATCAGCAAACTTGCACTTTCCAACGACACGTCAGCTAATCACTCTGGGAGCGAGCCCATGCTTAAAATGTGCAAGGCCTTCAATATCTGATTTCTGATTGCTCGCTGCAGATCAGCAGTTGAACGCTATTTTCTCTCCGAAGTCGCTTTGCCATTGAACTTGTTCGCGCGGTAATTAGACACACGGTATTAGTTTGCGGAGGAGTTCCACAACAGCCACCTCAGGTGATTGCCTCCGTGCGGTGACAAGTCACAGGAGCAGATATAAATACAATCCAGTGTGAAAATGGAAACGGGGGCATTGAACTCAAATCAGCCTGATTAAAATTTAAACTGACAAACCAATAAAAGGGAATTTGTTAAGTGACTGTAAAAAATTGCACCTTTGCAAAATGTAAACCACGCAAGCTCCCGGTTGCAATGTACTGCGACTGATGGATAGGAATTTCAGTTTTTCTGGCAATTTTTCAGACACCAGTGCTAAATTACTTGATTTTCCTGCTAAGCTTTCAAGTATGCATTCGGAAGCTTCAAAACAATGCGCCAGAATTTGCTGTCAGGGTAATGGTGAGGTTAATGGCACGCACAAATGGTACAACAACCTCAGGCGAAGGACAGATGTGCAGTTAGAGGCAGATAGCCAAACGTTGCTGTCCGAGTTGTGCGGCTCCGCTCCATCGCTAGCTTCACGAAAACGCAATCTCGCTGTCTGCCGCACCATTGACTGTATTTGCGCGGTAAATACGAACTAAACTTGCCACAGAAAGTTAAGTCTTATCCATGCCAGTCTAAGTACCCTTTTAACATGGCGGTAAGTGTTGATTACTGCCAAACAACCTCTCTGGCATTGAAAATTAACTATTACATGTGTGGAGTCTCATTCCTTCGGATTTTAATTGTTGTTGGAGATTTTAAGAACGTTACATTTTAAAGGGCCGAAATTGCCTTCCATCCCAAACAGGGAGGATAATTCAAATTAAATGAATATTCTCCACCTGAATCCATGAGGCGAAGAATAGAGGGAAACTGGCTTCTTTAAATGTTTTAATTTGTCAGAGCAGTGTTTGGGGCGGCTGAGGGATGGAAGTGGTTTGTGAGCGGGGCGGCAGGCAGGCGGTGTCATCAGCACCACGCTGAGCGCATCGGCACCATGCAGACCCACGTCACGCTGACCCGTAACAACATCTCTCCCCTTCAGTTAAAGGGGGGGGGGGCCGCTGTGAGCTCTGCTGCCACTTTAGTGACTCCCACTGGGTCACGAGGGTGGGCTTCCCTTTCAGGGAGATGCACCGCCCAACCACTGCCAGCTTCCCGCCAGGAAAAGCTGTTGGAGGCACCGAGCGGCGGGGGCTCCACTCCCGCGGGGCAATTGCCCTCGCGGGGCGGAAAGGGGCCAGCCCGTTCCCGACGGGCGGGACATGGCAGAAACCCGTTTCGGTTGCCCCCGACCCCGGGGACAATTTCGGATGGGTCGGCCCATCCACCTGCCCTCCATCAGAAAGGCATTGCCGTCCCATTACCATCGGATACACACAGTTGCTTGCCCCGTTCACTCAGGTCCCAGATGTCCTGTTTCCTTTGCTGCGCCGTTATCAGCTCACACTTTCAGCAACATGCCACGCAAAAAATGTAAAAACCTCAGCATGAAAAAGCAAGTCTAACTAACGGCAGACACCATCAGATGCCCTGCCACAGCAAACTATGGTCCATTATATAATAAGAATGGATCAGGGCTGATTGATGACTGGGCTTATCCCTGGCTGATGTGTAAAAGAAAGAAAGAAAAACTTGCACTTTTATATAGCGCCTTTCACAACCACCAGATGTCTCAAAGCACTTTACAGCCAATGAAGAACTTTTGGAGTGTAGTCGCTGTTGTAATGTGGGAAACACGGCAGCCAATTTGCGCACAGCAAGCTCCCACAAACAGAAATGTGATAATGATCAGATAAACTGTTTTTGTTATGTTGATTAAGGGATAAATATTGGCCAGGACACTGGGGATAACTGCCCTGCTCTTCTTCGAAATAGTGCCATGGGATCGTTTTCGTCCACCTGACAGGGCCTCGGTTTAACATCTCATCTGAAAGACGACACCTCCAACAGTGTGGCACTCACTCAGCACTGCACTGGAGTGTCAGCCTAGATTTGTTCGTGCTCAAGTTCCTGGAGTGTAGCTTGAACCCACAACGTTCTGACTCAGAGGCGAGAGTGCTACCCACTGAGCCTCTTCGAAGGGCTGCAAATGAGCGCAGTTAGCAGAAACTCCAATTAGGGTGATTAAGTTACCCTGGGGGGGGTGGGGGCGAGGCCAGCTTTGTGGACGGGGACTGCTTCTAGCGCGATGTTAAACTACCGCAAACGATCGAGGAAACTCGAATTGCGCTGAATGCAATTTGCTCTTAAAATTCCGCAGTCTTTTGCGCCGGTTACGCTGATTTTCAGCCGCAGTGCGCCGAAAAAAAGCAGCGCAACCGAGCGGGAAACTCCCGGCCCAGATGTGGTGCTGACAACTGATCTCATTGGTGAGGATCTGCAGCAATTAATGGGTAAAATTGAAGGGGTTAAAATTTGGTTGCTAACTCCTGCTGGTAATGTCGGTGTTAGGTGTTAACTGGGAGTTAGGCGGTTGGGAGAGGCGCTGGGTGCAGTTCGGCCTGACGCAAAATTCGGTGGTAATTTTTTTAAGGGCGTTAAAAGGTTACATTCCGCCAGCTAATGTCTTGGAAATCGTGCCGTCAGAATGCGTGAAATGCCTCCTTGGCGCCTCTATCTCGATATTTAGTTTGTACGGCTTCAGTACCAGCAGGCGACCCCACAGCCTGAAAAAAGTGGTAGTTAAACAGTAGAACTTGGGCGGAATCGGCCAGAGAGCAAAGTACATTTTTTTTAAATTTATTTCTTAATTTTCTCATTAGTTCTAAGAGTGGGAAAGTTTGTTTGTGGGTCGGAGAAGTTTGTGTGTAGGTCAGAGAAGTTTGTGTGTGGGTCGGAGAAGTTTGTGTGTGTGGGTTGTAGAAGTTTGTGGGTAGGTTAGAGAAGTTTGTGTGTGGGTTGTAGAAGTTTGTGTGTGGATCGGAGAAGTTTGTGTGTGTGGGTCGGAGAAGTTTGTGTGTGGGTCGGAGAAGTTTGTGTGTGGATCGGAGAAGTTTGTGTGTGGGTCTGAGAAGTTTGTGTGTGTGGGTTGTAGAAGTTTGTGTGTAGGTCAGAGAAGTTTGTGTGTGGGTTGTAGAAGTTTGTGTGTGGATCGGAGAAGTTTGTGTGTGTGTGGGTCGGAGAAGTTTGTGTGTGGGTCGGAGAAGTTTGTGTGTGTGGGTTGTAGAAGTTTGTGTGTAGGTCAGAGAAGTTTGTGTGTGGGTCAGAGAAGTTTGAGTGTGGGTTGGAGAAGTTTGTGTGTGGATCGGAGAAGTTTGTGTGTGTGGGTTGGAGAAGTTTGTGTGTGGGTCGGAGAAGTTTGTGTGTGGATCGGAGAAGTTTGTGTGTGGGTCGGAGAAGTTTGTGTGTAGGTCAGAGAAGTTTGTGTGTGGGTTGTAGAAGTTTGTGTGTGGATCGGAGAAGTTTGTGTGTGGGTCGGAGAAGTTTGTGTGTGGATCGGAGAAGTTTGTGTGTGGGTCGGAGAAGTTTGTGTGTGTGGGTTGTAGAAGTTTGTGTGTAGGTCAGAGAAGTTTGTGTGTGGGTCGGAGAAGTTTGTGTGTGGATCGGAGAAGTTTGTGTGTGGGTCAGAGAAGTTTGTGTGTGTGGGTTGTAGAAGTTTGTGTGTAGGTCAGAGAAGTTTGTGTGTGGGTTGTAGAAGTTTGTGTGTGGATCGGAGAAGTTTGTGTGTGTGGGTCGGAGAAGTTTGTGTGTGGGTCGGAGAAGTTTGTGTGTGTGGGTTGTAGAAGTTTGTGTGTAGGTCAGAGAAGTTTGTGTGTGGGTCGGAGAAGTTTGTGTGTGGGTCGGAGAAGTTTGTGTGTGGGTCGGAGAAGTTTGTGTGTGGGTCGGAGAAGTTTGTGTGTAGGTCAGAGAAGTTTGTGTGTGGGTTGTAGAAGTTTGTGTGTGGATCGGAGAAGTTTGTGTGTGGGTCGGAGAAGATTGTGTCTGGGTCGTAGAAGTTTGTGTGTGGGTCGGAGAAGTTTGTGTGTAGGTCAGAGAAGTTTGTGTGTGGGTCGGAGAAGTTTGTGTGTGGATCGGAGAAGTTTGTGTGTAGGTCAGAGAAGTTTGTATGTGGGTTGTAGATGTTTGTGTGTGGATCGGATAAGTTTGTGTGTAGGTCAGAGAAGTTTGTGTGTGGGTTGTAGAAGTTTGTGTGTGTGTCGGAGAAGTTTGTGTGTAGGTCAGAGAAGTTTGTGTGTGGGTTGTAGAAGTTTGTGTGTGGGTCAGAGAAGTTTGTGTGTGGATCGGAGAAGTTTGTGTGTAGGTCAGAGACGTTTGTATGTGGGTTGTAGAAGTTTGTGTGTGGATCGGAGAAGTTTGTGTGTGGGTCAGAGAAGTTTGTGTGTAGGTCAGAGAAGTTTGTGTGTGGGTTGTAGAGGTTTGTGTGTGGATCGGAGAAGTTTGTGTGTGGATCAGAGAAGTTTGTGTGTAGGTCAGAGAAGTTTGTGTGTGGGTTGTAGAAGTTTGTGTGTGGATCGGAGAAGTTTGTGTGTGGGTCGGAGAAGTTTGTGTGTGAGTCGGGGAAGTTTGTTTGTGGGTCGGAGAAGTTTGTGTGTGGCTCGGGGAAGTTTGTTTGTGGGTCGGAGAAGTTTGTGTGTGGGTTGAAGAAGTTTGTGTCTGAGTCGGGGAAGTTTGTTGTGGGTCGGGGAAGTTTGTGTGTGTGTGTCGGAGAAGTTTGTGTGTGGGTTGGAGAAGTTTGTGTGTGGGTTGGAGAAGTTTGAGGGTTTTTTTCTTTCTTCCCTTTTCTTCCCGTTTTTCAGCGAGCGTGGCGGCAGCCTCCCGATGGGGAAATTCAGTCGGCCTCCTGATCTCTCGCCCGAGGACGAGTGTGTAACGCCACTTTTTAGCGCTGCTCTCTCATCTTTGACCGTAAAAACTGAATTTGGCAGTTGGAGTCTGCACCTAGCGCCTGGCGGTAAATTCAGCACTCAGGCCGTGACACTGTCCCAAAAACGGCGATACTGAATTTCGACCCCAGTAGACACAGACAGTGGTATTCCCCAAAGATACCAGCGCACTATATGTATGGTTGGGAAACAGAGAGGCTCCACGTGTCATGATTTTCAAATACTTCAGCAATAACTTCAAACCAACGAACAACTGCTCAGTGGAGACATAAAATGAAAATGAAACTGTCAACAGCAGCAATTGCTGATCCACAGGCTGTGTGAATGGGAAGGTAATATCACATGTTAGACAAAGATTAGATGACACAAGATCTTTGTATTGTCAATCGTGCTGAAAACGAAAGATCGAGATCGGAGGACTGACAGAAGCGGGAGTGCCCTGGAATTGAATGTGATCCTTTGATCCTGTGATTAGGTTGTGGTAGAATCATTTGTTAACCCAAGGAATTCGACAGTGAGTAAAGCTGCAGGAGTTTATGTACAACAAAGTTAATAAGCAAACATTAGCAAAGTACACAGGATGAATGGCAACACCTAGTGTTCAGTAAAGTTCAGGGAATAATACCAAGAGGAGGTGAAATTGGAACTCTTTGCACCAATTTTCCAGGTGGAAAACGGGTGCAAGGATGTCCAATTTAGGGGGCCAACTTCCCACATCTAAAGAGAGTCAGGTATATGTCTGATGCCATATGGTTTGGATGCTATATAGGCTCCCCGGCAGCAATGTTCCCATAAATACTTTTTTGAGGTGTGCAGTCTCTTTAAAATAACGCGCATGCTATTTTTTGTCCTATCGAGTAGCCTGTGAGCTGGCCATATGGGAGGTCCAGAGGGCCAGAGCTTAAAGGGAACATTGCCGGGCAGCCGCTAAAAACGAGTGTGAGGCCACTTTGATGTGCTAATATGGGACCGAACGTGTATTTCAGCAATGAAACCGGAAATTGGTTTGCCCTGAATGCGGCAGGCATCGGGCCTGCAGCATTCAGGATCACCTAAAGAGAAGAAATAAAGACTTGTATTTATATAGCACCTTTCACAACCACCGGGCATCTCAAAGCACTTTACAGCCAATGAAGTACTTTTGAACTGTAGTCACTGTTGTAATGTTAGGAAATGCAGCAGCTAATTTGCACACAGCAAGCTCCCACAAACGGCAATGCGATAATGAGCAGATAATCTGTTTTAGTGATGAGGGATACATGTTGGCCAGGACACCAGGAATAACTCCCTTGCGCTGCTTCAAAATAGCGCCATGGGATATTTCACGTCACCTGAGAGAGCAGATGGGACCTCGGACTAACGTTTTATCCGGAAGACGGCACCCCCGACAGTGCAGCACTCCCTCAACACTGCACTGGAGTGTCAGTCTAGATTTGTTTGCTCACAACCTTCTGACTCAGCGATGAGAGCGCTACCACTGAGCCACAGCGGACACTACCTGGTCGACATGCGGCCTAACTGGCGGTCCTTAAAGAGCACAAGTGCCTCTCTTCGGCTCCACGTTAAAACTGTCATCCGCTATTGGCCACAGCTCTTCCCCGCCTCCCAATTAGGCCCACCCTGCCTATCTTACTAACCACCCCCAGGACTGGCTGGCCACCTCTGAGGCTGTGACCGGCAGCTTGCGGGTACTGTACTACTGAGGCCGGAGGGGGAAAGAAGCAATGTGGTGTGCTCCTGCCTTTGGCCTCATTAGGCACATGATGCACGCGAATCACACCCAGATTCGGGAAGATGGCAAGTGGCCTATGACTGATGTGGTACAGATATTGCATCACTGTGTGACAAGCCCAAGCTAGGTCCACTTGGAGAGATACAAGACTAACCACACTACAGGCAATATAACATGTGCTGTTTCCATCATAGAATTCCACAGATTTAAACATAGAATAATTAAAATACCAGCAAATGACAAATGCAGGAGAATTGCCTAACCCGAACTGTTGCATGATCCATTGACATTTTGTGCAGAATTTTGTGAAGGAAACATTTTTTAAATTCCCATCGAAAGAGTTCCCTTTCTTTTTCTGCACATTCGCCTCTAAGTCAGAAGGTCATGGATTCAAGTCCCACTCCTGGAACCTGAGCACATAAATCTAGGCTGACACTCCAGTGCAGTGCTGAGGGAGGCCCTCCTTAAGGAAACCCCTTGAAAAGATCGAGTAAGACCACACCTGGAATACTGTGCACAGTTTTGGTCTCCTTGTCTTGGAGGCGTTGCAACGGAGGTTCACTAGATTGATTCCTGGGGTGAGAGGGCTGTCCTATGATGAAAGATTGGGTAGATTAGGCCTATACTCTCTGGAGTTTAGAAGAATGAGAGGTATCTCATTGAAACGTACAAGATTCTGAAGGGGATTGACAGGATAGATGCTGAGAGGTTGTTTCCCCTGGCTGGAATGTCTAGAACTGGGGGGGGGGCATAGTCTCAGGATAAGAGGTCGGCCATTTAAGACTGAGATGAGGAGTAGTTTCTTCCCTCAGACGATTGTGAACTTTTGGAATTCTCTGCCCCAAAGGGCTGTGAATGCTGAGTTTCTGAATATATTCAAGGCTGAGATATAGATTTTTAGAGTCTAGGTGAATCAAGGGATAAGGAAATCGGGTGGGAAAGTGGAGTAGAGGTCGATGATCAGCCATGATCTTATTG
This sequence comes from Pristiophorus japonicus, assembly GCF_044704955.1. Taxonomy (NCBI): domain Eukaryota; kingdom Metazoa; phylum Chordata; class Chondrichthyes; family Pristiophoridae; genus Pristiophorus; species Pristiophorus japonicus. The sequence goes on from NC_091991.1 coordinate 28,482,858, forward strand.
AATGGCGGAGCAGGCTCGAGGGGCCGTATGGCCTAGTCCTGCTCCTATTTCTTATGTTCTTATGTAAAAGCAGTGGAATGTGGAGCAGTGTGATTGGTGGGGAGAAGAAGGTAGTCCTCCAAGACAACAGCTTTTAAAGGGCTGCTGCTCATCGGTGAAGCAGAGATGATATATTTTTCTTAAGCAAAGGTCTGATGGACTTAAATTCTCCAACTTCTTCCATTAGCATAGGAGCATAGATTTCCAAGGCCTGCGCCTTGAAAGTGGTCAGCTGCTTCAAGTTGGGAGGTCCCTCTCCCAGTCCCTTCTCACAACATAGATGCAGATGTTAGAATTTGGAAGCACGGCTATGCTATGATTAGTGTGCACCTCTCCCCCGCCCCTCCCCGCCACCCCCACCCCACTCCACCTGGTGTGAGATTATTAGGATGTAACATGCATTTTGTTTTTGATGGCAGTGTTGGATTGAGCCAAGCAATGCAAGTTTTCTCTCTAACAAGCTATTTGTGTGCCACACACGAAGCTCCCTTGTTGTGAAAGCATGTGTGAAACAAATGAGAGGTTGTCTCTATGCTTTGCTTGCTACATCTCTGTGAGTGCACTAGACTCTTGGTTAGGTGCGTGCCATGAATGTTATTAACAATAACCGTCTGCCCAAATGGGGTTGCGATTACACTGGGACTCCTGATATCTAGAAATTTATTTCTGAATTTGGCCCCAGGTCTGGACTGCGTTCATTCTCTGTGCCACCTCTGTCCAGCTGCTTAATAAAGGAGGATGCCCCCATGCTCCAACCTCCTTTGCTGCAACTCCTACTGCAGGTCCTCCAAAACAGTCATCATCAAAAGCAGAAGTTTGCCCATATCTCTCCGTCAAGATAATGTATCAAATTTGTGGCGTAATTTTGGACCAGTAATCATTGAGGGGCCGAAATTCCCCTCTTCTGCGCCTCCCGTTAACGCCTCTGGGACTGTTTTCTCCCTGATTGGGGCGGGGGGTGGGGGGCGCACTACTGGCTCCCGCAAGATTTCACGGGGGCTAGCAGAGGCACGAACACGGTAGTGCCCCGGGCTATTGTGCCTCCACTGATGCGCGCCGACCCCTTTTTGCCCTGCGGCGGAAATTGGCCAGCGGCCCGCGAGGCTGCTGCGGGCATTGTCAGCACCAGCCTCACGGGTCACACACCGGGCCGACCTCCACTCGTGGGGCGAAAGTTAAAGGGGAGGTGAGCTGCGCCGTGTGCCGCCATTTTTATTCTTCGGCTGACTCACCGGTCGGCCCGGTCTGCTTTGCTGTCGCGTGGTCCGGGCCGCCATCCAGCAGCCGGCACTCTGACTTGATGCCGGGCTGCGGCCATGGCACCAGCCAGCCCCGGTGACCCAGTGGAGGCCTTGAAATGGCCGTGCAGAGTTCTCAGCGCCCTTCACTTTAACGGAACGGGAGAGATGTTGAAACGCATCAGTGCTATGCAGGGGCAGCCATGTAGTGCTGCCGAACCCACCCGAGTACCCACCCGAAACTCGCACCAAAGTGTCATCCTCTGAGGGCTGGCAACCGCAATTTTGCAGCCGGGGCAGGACTGTCGTGCTGGGCGCAGGAGGTCCCGCCTCCCCTCGGTTATTGCCCCCAAACGGGGCGCAGCTCAATCTCGCCCCCCTGAGTCTTGCTTTATTAACCATTTGTGCCACAACAAAAAATACCAGCTCCACTCTAATGATGTGCAGCAGCCCTTTAAGAACTGCTGACTTGCAGGACTTTCATCCCTCTTCGCACTAATTGCACAGCTCCCCTGTCTCTCTGTGTTCATTTCTCATGCACCGGGAGCCTATTAAGATGAATAGGAGTAGCTGCTCTCGCCATTTCCATTGAGGGAAGCCCTCTGTGGTTTTGGACTATGCCCGTCAGTTTTAGAAACATAGAAAATAGGTGCAGGAGCAGGCCATTCAGCCCTTCTAGCCTGCACCGCCATTCAATGAGTTCATGGCTGAACATGAAACTTCAGTACCCCCTTCCTGCTTTCTCGCCATAACCCTTGATCCCCCGAGTAGTAAGGACTTCATCTAACTCCCTTTTGAATATATTTAGTGAATTGGCCTCAACTACTTTCTGTGGTAGAGAATTCCACAGGTTCACCACTCTCTGGGTGAAGAAGTTTCTCCTCATCTCGGTCCTAAATGGCTTACCCCTTATCCTCAGACTGTGACCCCTGGTTCTGGACTTCCCCAACATTGGGAACATTCTTTCTGCATCTAACCTGTCTAAACCCGTCAGAATTTTAAACGTTTCTATGAGGTCCCCTCTCATTCTTCTGAACTCCAGTGAATACAATCCCAATTGATCCAATCTTTCTTGATAGGTCAGTCCCGCCATCCCGGGAATCAGTCTGGTGAACCTTCGCTGCACTCCCTCAATAGCAAGAATGTCCTTCCTCAAGTTAGGAGACCAAAACTGTACACAATACTCCAGGTGTGGCCTCACCAAGGCCCTGTACAACTGTAGCAACACCTCCCTGCCCCTGTATTCAAATCCCCTCGCTATGTCAGCAGTACTGGGCCCCCTCAATTTTCCAGGACTCAAAAAATCAAGGATACACTTTCTGTTACATCGGTAGTTCTTTTTATTCTGCCTTTTGAATACGAGAATGAGACATTGTTGGCCACTGTGCTTTGAGGCCGTTTTGTATTTTTGTTAAATGTCAATGTTTGTTTTGGTTTTCTGTCAATGCCTTAAGAGATGCTAGTGGTCGAGAATGAAGAGAGAAAATATAAATAAATCTCTCTGTTCCAAGTTGTGTAAACCTCTAACAAGCTAATACACATTGACACGTCATAAATATAGAGCTCTGCACAATTTCTAACCCATTCACCTTTCATATCAATATAAGTATTGTTGAACCAGTCTTATTTGGACTCCTTCACAAATAGAAAATATATTTCTGTTAAAATTAATGTCCATTTTAAACCTATGATAAAAAGAAAAAAAAGATTTGCATTTATATAGCGCCTTTCGCAACCTCAGGATGTCCCAAAGCACTTTACAGCCAATGAAGTGCTTTTGAAGTGTAATGTCGGAAATTTGGCAGCCTGTTTGCGCACAGCAAGCTCCCACAAACAGCTCAGCAAACCTGGCAGCTGAAGGGAGACGAGAACTGTCGGATTCAACAGGTAAGTGCTTTTCCAACACCACTTGTGGGCCAGGAGCAGCGCTCCTCCCGCGCCCCCCCCCCAATACCCGCCAAGCTAACCTGCCGTGGTCTTCCTTCCTCCCAGTGATCAGCCAGCTCTCTTACAATCCGATCTTAAGCTTCCCTGCAATCTGGTGCCGACCCTCGGTCTCTCCCGCCCCCACAATCTCATATCCCGCAATCTCCCTTCTTCTCCCCAGTGATCTCTCCCTCCCTCCCTCTCTCCTCTCTGCGTTCCCCATATTTCCACCTATCCCGACCGCTGAAAGTTGTCCCCCGCTCCCTCTCCGTAAATAGCAGGGCCCTTGGATCCAAAAGTAGCTTGCAGAATCTGATATGTTGTTGAAATGAGAGATCAGAAATTTCTCTTTAGTTGTTTGAGAAATATTACAATCTCCAACTCCTTAACTGCGAAAGGCCTTTGGCTTTCCAAATGTCCTTTGGAGTAGGTTTGCTCTCAACAGGAAGCAGCACTCAAAAGGAACAGAGACAGGCCACAACACGACATCACTGATTCGCCAACAAGGCATTCCCAATGACAACAAAAACAAATTGTATTCATACAGCGCCTTTAACGTAGTAAAACATTCCAAGGCGCTTCACAGGAGCGTTATCAAACATAATTTGACACCAAGCCACATAAGGTGATGTTAAGGGTACGGTAGCATAGTGCTAATGTTCCTGGGCTAGTAATCCCGAGTCCTGGACTAATGATCTGGAGACGTGAGTTCAAATCCCACCACAGAAGCTGGGGAATTTAAATTAAGTTAATTAAATATATCTGGAATAAAGACTAGTATCAATAATGGTGACCATGAAACTATTGGATTGTCGTTAAAAAGAAACCCATCCGATTCATTAATATCCTTTAGGGAGGGAAATCTGCTGTCCTTATCTTGCCTGGCCTATATGTGATTCCAGTCCCATGTGGTTGCCTCTGAAATGGCCGAGGGCTATTAGGGATGGGCAATAAATGCTGGTCTTGCCAATGATGCCCACATCCCATGAACGAATAATAAAAAAAGGACAGCTGACCAAAAGCTTGGTGAAAGAGCTGGCTATAGGGAGCATCTTAAAGAACAGTGCAACTATTTGTACTGCATGCATCCTCTGTCAAGCTCCTACCCCTTTCAAGCTCTGACACCGCCCCTCTCCCCCCCCCCACACCCACCGCCCCCGGCCCCGAATCATTCCCCCCATGTGGTGCCGAGAAGCAGGACCTGAGGCTCCGACTCTCTTTGCCCGCTCAGGGCCCGGCCCTCTCCCCCCCCGACTCACTCCCCCCGACTCTCTCCCCCCAACTCTCTGCCCCCCGACTCTATCCCACCCAACTCTGTGCCTCCCGACTCTGTCCCCCCTGACTCTCTCCCCGCCCCCCCCCCCCCATCCCGGCTGACTTGGGGCCAAGAGCGGCGGCGCTGGAGTGCAGAGAAGCGGCGGGGAGGACCGAGAGGGAGAGAGAGAGAGAGAGACTGTGGAGAGAGAGAGGTCGGGGGAGAGAGAGAGACTGAGGGAGAGAGAAAGAGAGGGGCTTGGACAGAGAGCGAGGCTGGGGGGAGAGAGAGAGTGGCTTGGGGAGAGAAACAGACTGAGAGAGAGAGAGACTTGGGGAGAGAGAGAGAGACTGGGGGAGAGAGACTGGGGGAGAGAGAGAGAGGATAGGGGAGAGAGAAAGGCTGGGGGGAGAGAGAGACTGGGGGGACAGAGAGAGACTGGAGGAGAGAGAGAGACTGCGGGAGAGAGAGAGAGACTTTGGGAGAGAGAGAGGTTGGGGGAGAGAGAGAGAGACTGGGGGAGAGAGAGAGACTTTGGGAGAGAGAGAGAGGCTGGGTGAGAGAGAGAGGCTGTGGAGAGAGAGAGAGACTGTGGGAGAGAGAGAGACTGTGGGAGAGAGAGAGAGACTGGAGGAGAGAGAGAGACTGGGGGAGAGAGAAAGAGAGGGGCTGGGGGAGAGAGAGAGACTGAGAGAGAGAGAGACTGGGGGAGAGAGAGAGAGAGACTGGGGGAGAGAGTGGGGGAGAGAGAGAGAGACTAGGGGAGAGAGAGAGAGACTAGGGGAGAGAGAGAGAGACTGGGGGAGAGAGAGAGAGAGAGACTGGGGGAGAGAGTGGGGGAGAGAGAGAGAGACTAGGGGAGAGAGAGAGAGACTTTGGGAGAGAGAGAGAGGCTGGGAGAGAGAGAGAGGCTGTGGAGAGAGAGAGAGACTGTGGGAGAGAGAGAGACTGTGGGAGAGAGAGAGAGACTGGAGGAGAGAGAGAGACTGGGGGAGAGAGAAAGAGAGGGGCTGGGGGAGAGAGAGGTTGGGGGAGAGAGAGAGACTGAGAGAGAGAGAGACTGGGGGAGAGAGAGAGAGAGACTAGGGGAGAGAGTGGGGGAGAGAGAGAGAGACTAGGGGAGAGAGAGAGAGACTGGGGGAGAGAGAGAGAGAGAGAGACTGTGGGAGAGAGTGGTGGAGAGAGAGAGAGACTAGGGGAGAGAGAGAGAGACTTTGGGAGAGAGAGAGAGGTTGGGGGAGAGAGAGAGACTGGGGAGAGAGAGAGAGAGAGGCTGGAGGAGAGAGCGAGAGACTGGGGAGAGAGAGAGACTAGGGGAGAGAGAGACTGGGGGAGAGAGAGAGACTGGGAGAGAGAGACTAGGGGGGAGAGAGAGAGAGGTTGGGGGAGAAAGAGAGGCGGGGGAGAGAGAGAGAGAGAGGCTGGGAGAGAGAGAGAGAGGCTGGGGAGAGAGAGAGGCTGGAGGAGAGAGAGCGAGACTAGGGGAGAGAGAGACTGGGAGAGAGAGAGAGACTGGGGGAGAGAGAGAGACTAGGGGAGAGAGAGAGAGACTAGGGGAGAGAGAGACTGTGGGAGAGAGAGAGACTGGGGGAGAGAGAGAGAGACTAGGGGAGAGAGAGACTGTGGGAGAGAGAGAGAGACTGTGGGAGAGAGAGAGACTGGGGGAGAGAGAGAGACTGGGGGAGAGAGAGAGAGACTGGGGGAGAGAGAGAGAGACTGGGGGAGAGAGAGAGAGGCTGGGGGAGAGAGAGACACACAGGTGGCGGGGTTGCGGGTGGGGAGTGGTGCGAGACATGGGTGGGGGGGGGCGGTGATCGGAGGGGAGAGAGGGAACTCCGGGAAGATGGATCACATTCTTCCAACCCCCTACAAGGGACATCGTTGGAGTGGATGATATGCAGAAGTCATGACACTGTCACTATTCACTTCATACCCAATAAACCTGTTAACAATCGCACATAATGCCTGGCCCTTCTATGGTGGGGTGGGGGGAGGGGTGTTGGGCGGAGAAAGGATGCACTTGTGTTGAGGTAAGGCACTTTGGCTGCGGGAGGATGCACTTGGACTGGGGTAAGGCACTTTGGCTAGCCCTTGCTGTCTTCTGGGGTGCTCTGTCCTCTGTCGCTTCAGGAAGTCAAAGTGGGTCGAGTTACAATTTGCAAAGTCAGTGAGAGCTTGGGATGGACGGTTCCAGTTATACATTCCAGTGAAACTTCAGGGTGTGGCTCATCCTCCAAGGGGACCAATCATAGACAAAGGGTGGAGCTTGGTGGCCATTTTTTCAGTACAAATAACCACATCCCCTAAAGAAGGAGAGGTTGAGAGACGAAATTCCAGAGCTTAGGGTACACTTGTACAAGTATTTTACAACTTGTGCTATCCTTGAAGTTGCGCAACTTATTGAATATTTAAACTAAAGGCTGTAAATTCCAAGCTACTCATCGCACATGACTGCTGATTCTCTGGGAACTGTAAAATCTCCAGCCTCTGATTAAGGATGGAGTTTGTCCTGTCAATCGTTGTAATGAAAAAGTTACATTGAGTCCCATCAAGTGTACAGCACAGAAACAGGCTATTTGACCCAACGGGTCCGTGCCAGCGTTTATGCTCCACATGAGCCTCCTCCCACCCTACTTCATCTAAGCCTATCAGCATACCCTTCTATTCCTTTCTCCCTCATATGGTTAACTAGGTTCCCCTTAAATGCATCGATGCTATTCGCCTCAACTGCTCCTTGTAGTAGCGCGTTCCACAGTCTAATCACTCTCTGGGCAAAGAAGTTTCTCCTGAATTCTCCACTGGATTTATTAGTGACTATCTTATATTTATGACACTTAGTTTTGGACTTCCCCACAAGTGAAAACATTTTCTCTGCGTCAAACCCTATAAAATCCTTTCATTAACTTAAAGACCTTTATCAGGTCACCCTCCTCAGCCGAGCACAAATCAGGATTCTCCATTTCTACTCATGAATGTTCAGTAAAATTATTAAGAGAAAAAATTGCATTACTGAATGACTGCAAGGTCTAAAGCAATCTACATGGCACCACAGATTCAAACACTGGGCCCATACTACACATACTCTATATGTACCACAGGCTGCTTAGACGGAAATCATTCAGGGGTAAGTCCGACTGACTGAAACGGTTAGGCCTGCTGCATATTTTAAGTACAAGCTTTTAGACCTCTTGCACATTTAATATTTTATTGCATAGCTGTTAAATTCATTTTAGGTCAATGTTTCTTCAGCGTTCGAAGTTCATTATTTTAGCCTTGCAAATGAAATCGCTGCTTATGAATAGTTACCACCCTGTCGATTTGTTTTGTAGCTCATTCGAAACAACAGGTAGGAATGTCAAACACAGCTTGATTATGTGGTTTGCCTGAAATATCCCTTGTTTTTATCTTCCTTCCCCTTCTGTCTTCTATTATACCACCACAAGTGTAATTTAGTCAGCTCTGCTCGGAGTATCTTCTTGTGACGAAGACTAATAATCATTGGTGCCAAGGTTGTGACCACAGGAGCTAATTTAATAACCCACTGCTGGGTTGGATTGAATGCTTATTTGAAGGGACAGTACCTTTCTCCGCTCTTAAAGCTGGCTGAACAGCTCAAGAGCAGCATGAATATTATAATGGAGATATCTTTGGTCTGAGGCGGATCATTTATTAAAAGAATGAATAGACTACATAGATTAGAACATTGTGTAGTACTCAACTACTTAAATAATACACTGCCTGTAATGTATTTGCTTCAAGAATTCTTTGCTTAAGGATTCATAGCAACACATTAATATTAAGAACCAGTTGGTTTATTAACAAAGGTTTGATAATCACACTACACATTCCCAGTTCATCCAACAGGTTCACAACCATCTGCCTACTCGAGGATCCCCCGAACCCAACTGGCTGGGGTTTTATTGAGTCTTGTGAACATCACGTGACTGGCTAAGCCACTCCCAACTCAACAGCTCTACAACTATTTTAGCTGAAACTTAAATCAAGCGCCCCCTTTTTGCAAGGGCACCATTAACAATATAAAACTTTAACGAAAAACTTTAACGAAATTAGAATTTGGTTGCCGGGGCTGATGACTCCAGTCCCTCCGGCGCCCACCTCTCACAGAAGGCCGCGAGCGTACCTATGGACACCGCGTGCTCCATCTCCAGGGACATCTGGCTCAAACGTAACCGCGGAAGAGAGGCAGGCAGTCAGGCTGAACAACCCCCTCAACCGCCCGCTGCCTGGACCAGTTAATGGCCACCTTGCCCATGCCCAGGAGTAGTCCTGCGAGGAGGCTTTCCGACCTGCCTGCTCCCCTCCGCACAGAATGCCCAAAGATCAGAAGCATGGGACTGAAGTGCAACCAAAATTTGAGGAGCAATCCCTTCAAATATTGGAATAGGGGCTGCAACCTGACACACTCCACATAAACATGGAACATGGACTCTTCCAGAACGTAGAAATTGCAAGCGGCCTGGGAGTCCATGAAACGACTTAAAAATCAAATGCACGGGACTGCTCCGTGCAACACCCTCCAGGCCAAGTCCCCAATAAATAAAAGGAGGACTCCCGCATAGAGAGCACTCCATTGGGGACCACCGCCTCCTTTGGACGGCAAGCTGGTGCGTCATGGTGTGTCCGGACAGCAGACAAGGATGACAAATGGAGAATGTGCAAGGGCAGCCCTTACAGGAATCCCCTCTGTGCAGAACTGGAAGGCATGGGGGGGATTTCCCGGAGGAGGTTCAAGTTGTGAGGCGCCGGCTCCCGAGGGAGGTTTCGGAGCTTAGCGCTGATGAGGAATTCCGGCCGGACGGGGGTCAGTTCAGACGGAATCACCCCATGTGCTTGAGCCTCCTCGACACACCTCGTGGAGTCAGGGTCCAGTGTCGTCTTTAGCGACTCGATGGCATTGGCCGTGCGCCGGACGTCGGCCCAGGATAGGCGCCGTGCCAACTCCTCTGGCACCATCGAACCCGCTCCTCCGCCATCCAGTAGGTCCCTGACCCTGGTCACCTTGCCAATTACAGCCCCCTCATCCACCTGCCACCTAAAACCGTGCTCGTGGAGGTGTGGATTCCTGAGCAGCGGCTCCCGAAGGACAGCCGCCACTCGAGACGAGGGAGAACTGCGCTTGGTGGCGACTCTGTTCCAGACCCTGATGAGTTCCTGGTAAAAGACAGGCAGCCCCCACATGGAGGTCCTGATGCCCCCCAAGTTCACAAACAGGAGCTGCGTGTCATAGTTCAGGCCGTGCTGCTGGCGGAAGAAATGCGACGCCAGCGCACACCATCTAGGAGGGTGCTCGACGTACAGGTATCTCTGCAGGGTCTGAAGACGGAAAGTCGCAGCTTGGGTGCTGATGCACACCAACGCCTGACTGCCCTCCCTAAGCGGGAGACTCAAGACGGCGGCAGAGACCCAGTGCTTCCTGTTGTTCCAGAAGAAGTCGACCAGCTTCTTCTGTACCTTGGTGACAAACGCAGGGGGATGGGTCAAAGTGACCAACCGGTACCACAGCATAGCGGCCACCAGCTGGTTTATGACTAGCGCTCGACCCCTGTAGGACAGCACTCGGAGCAGTCCTGTCCAGTGCCCTAGGCGCCCTAAGTTGCGTCAGGGCCCGGATGAATCGTTTAATATACTTTTTCTGAAACTACTCTAATTCCAGTTAGGGTGCCATTGATAAAATTATGACGTTTAGGAAATGAAGGGGTTAGAAGGTGGACTCTGTTGCACCTGTTTTACGGATGTAAAACAGGCGAAATGAGCACCAATTTCTGGGACCAATGTCTCGTGCCCAAAATACGCCTGAAAGTTGACTGATCTGAGGTTGAATATTCTGGTTGGCGTGCCTGCTCTGTAAGCAGCGCCAATTTTAGACCAAAAGATAGGCCTCAAGAAATTTCCACATCAAACAACAACAACAGCTTTTATTTATATAGCACCTTTAACGCAGTAAAATGTCCCAAGACGCTTCACAGCAGTGTTATAAGACAACAGTTAAATTTGACACTGAGCCACAAAAGAAGAAATTAAGTCAAATGACCAAAAGCTTGGTTAAAGAGGTAGGTTTTAAGGGGTGTCTTAAAGGAGGAAATAGAGGTAGAGAGGCGAATAAGTTTAGGGAGGGAGTTCCAGAGCTTAGGGCCCAAATAGCTGAAGGCATGGCCACCGATGGTTGAGCAGTTATAATGAGGGATGCTCAAGAGGTCAGAATTTGAGGAGCGCAGACATCTTGTGGGGTTGTGAGGCTGAAAAAGGTTACAGAGATAGTGAGTTCACAGCCATGGAGTGATTTGAAAACAAGGATGAGAATTTTGAAATTGAGGCGTTGTTTAACCGGGAGCCAATTTGATCAGAAAGCACAGGGGTGATGAGTGATTGTGACTTGGTGCGAGTTTTGTATAACCTCAAGTTTATGCAGGGTAGAATGTGGGAGGCCAGCCAGGAGTGAGTTGGAGTAGTCAAGTCTAGAGGTAACAATGGCATGGATGAGGGTTTCAGCAGCAGAGCTGAGGTAGGGGCGGAGGCGGGCAATGTTATGGGGCGGGGGGGGGTAAAAGGCGGTTTTAGTTATGTCACGGGTATGTGGCTGGAAACTCATTTCAGGGTCAAATATGACACCTAGGTTGCGAACAGTCTTGATCACCCTCAGATTGATGCTAGGGAGAGGGATGGAGTCAGTGGCTAGGGAACGCAGTTTGTGACGGGGACCAAAGATAATGGCTTCGGTCTTCCCAATATTTAATTGGAGAACATTTTTGCTCATCCAGTGGCCAAGCAGTCTGATAACTTAAAGATGAAAGGCGGGGTCGAGAGAAGTGGTGGAGATGTGGAGCTGGGTGTCATCAGCGTACATGTGGAAACTGACTCCGTGTTTTCTGATGATATCGCCAAGGAGCAGCATATAGATGAAAAATAGGAGGGGGACAAGGAAAGATCCATGGGTCACACCAGAGGTAACGATGCGGGAGCGGGAAGAGAAGCCATTGCAGGAGATTTTCTGGCTACGATTAGATAGATAAGAATGGAACCAGGCGAGTGCAGTGCCACCCAGCTGGACGATGGTGGAGAGGCGTTGGAGGAGGATGGAGTGGTCAACTGTGTCAAAGGCTGCAGACAAGTCCAGGAGGCCGAGGAGGAATAGTTTACCTTTGTCAGTCACAAAGGTTGTCATTTGTGACTTTGATGAGAGCCGTTTCGATGCTGTGGCAGGGACGAAAACCAGATTGAAGGGATTCAAACATTGAATTCAGGGAAAGATGATCACGGATTTGGGAGGCGACAGCACGTTCAAGTACTTTGGGCAAGAAAGGGAGGTTGGAGATGGGGCGATAGCGAGCAAGCAAAATGGGGTCAAGGGTTGATTTTTTGAGGAGCAGGGTGATGACCACAGATTTGAAGGAGAGGAGGACAATACGTCCAAAATGGATAGTTTTATAACCACTGTTCTTCCACAATAAATAATTCTAATATGGAATATGGAGAAATAGCTGGTAGCTTATTTCATGATATATATTTACTGATGCATGCATCACTTATGGCGACAAGCACATGCCCTGATTACATGTTGGGAAATCACAGCACAAGACTTCACAAATCACCGTCAGCGGTATTGTGGAGTGCTGCACTGAGTGTCAGCCCTGATTGTGTTCAATTCCTTAAGTGGGCTTCAAGCTACAACAATGTGGCTCACACATGAGAGTGCTGTCACGAGCTGAACTGTGACTCAACGTGGGAAACGCAATTTGTGCACAGCAAGCTCCCATAAACAGCAACGTGCTAATGACCAGATAATCTGTTTCTAGATGTTGGTTGCAGGATAAATATTGGCCCCAGGACACCGGGAAGAACTCTTCCCTGCTCTTTATAGAAATAGTGGCTGAGGGATCCTTTACGTCCACCTGAGAGGGCAGACGGGGCCTCGGTTTAATGTCTCATGCGAAAGACGGCACCTCCAACAGTCCAGTGCTCCCTCAGTACTGCCCCTCCGACATTGCGGTGCTCCCTCAGTACTGCCCCTCGGACAGTGTGGCGCCCCCTCAGTACTGACCCTCCGACAGTGCGGTGCTCCCTCAGTACTGCCCCTCCGACAGTGCGGTGCTCCCTCAGTACTGCCCCTCCGACAGTGCGGCGCTCCCTCAGTACTGCCCCTCCGACAGTGCGGCGCTCCCTCAGTACTGACCCTCCGACAGTGCGGTGCTCCTGCAGTACTGCCCCTCCGACAGTGCGGTGCTCCCTCAGTACTGCCCCCCCGACAGTGCGGCGCTCCCTCAGTACTGACCCTCCGACAGTCCAGCGCTCCCTCAGTACTGCCCCTTATGTTCAGCCATGAACTCATTGAATGGCGGTGCAGACTCGAAGGGCCGAATGGCCTACTCCTGCACCTATTTTCTATGTTTCTATGTTTCTATTCCACTGCTCTCTTGTTCGGCCATCCATTCTCCATTCTCACCTCTGTTGATCCAAAGAATTATACTCGGACTTCAAGGGTTAAGTTATGAGGAGCAATTACCCAAATTAGAGTGTATTCCTTAGACTTCAGAAGGTGATCTGATCGAAGTTTTCAAGATATTAAGGGGAACAGGTAGGTTAGATAGAGAGAAACTATTTTCGCTGGTTGGGGATTCTAGGGCGAGGGGGCACAGTCTAAAAATTAGAACCAGGAGTGAAATTAGGAAATGCTTCTGCGCATTTTTGGGTCCTTTGCGCTCCGGGTTTCGCCGGTGTGAAATGGGGCGGCGAGGCCTCCTGCGCCCGGTCGCGATCCTCTTGTGCGGCGCTGAGCAGCACTGCCGGGAAGAGCTGCGCCGGGTGTGGAACCCCTCTCGTGGTGACACCGACAGTAGTTTCGACTCGCACCTGACCCATGCGTCCCGAAATGCGGCAAACAGAGCGGTCCAACCATGCTGGTGACGGTGAGAGAGATAAAGTGCAAAAATGTAAGTTCCAGTGCTTATTCTTCTATTTTTTTTGTAGCGATTTGTGTTGTGGTGGTGTGGGCAATGTTTTTGGAATGTTTTTGTGATTTTTTTACCCCCCCCCCCCCCACAAGGCCTCTCTTGGACCGCTCTCAGCGCCACACTTTAGTTGGCGAGGTTCCCATTTTTACGCCGTGAAAGTCGTACAACGCCTCCCTTTGTGCTGTGCCCCTCGTGCTGGGCCCAGATGGCAAAACTTTCTCCACACAACGCAAACGTTACCCGGGTGGTAACTTCCCCGCCCCGCCTCCGTTTTCGCCCCGAAAACGGCAAACCCAAAAATCCAGCCCTATTGGATTTTAGAAGTTTGGAACTCTCTTCCTGAAACGGCAATTGATGCTGGATCAATTGTTAATTTTAAATCGGTGATTGATAGCTTTTTGTTAACCAAAGGTATTAAGGGATATGGGCCAAAGGCGGGTATGTGGAGTTAGGTCGCAGATCAGCCATGATCTCATTGAATGGCAGAGCAGGCTCGAGGGGCTCAATGGCCTCCTTCTGTTCCTATGTTCCTCTGTTACCCCAATCCTATCCTGCACCAAGTTCCACTCACCCGTAACCCCTGTCCTCACTGAGCTACATTAGGTCTTGTCCACCAAAGCCCCAAATTTTAAATTCTCATCTGCATGTTTATATTTTTTCATGTCTTCGCCCCTCCTTATTTCTGTAACCTCCTTAAGCCCCACAAACCCCCCGAAAAGTCTGTGCCCCTCTGACTCTGGCCTCTTATGTATCCCCCCTCACTTTGCCCCATCATTGGCGGTCGTGCTTTCAGCCATCTAGACCCTAAGTTCTGAAATTCTCTCCCTAAATCTCTCCGCCTCTCCACCTCCCTTTCCTCCTTTATGACCCTCCATCCCTTTCACCAAGCTTATAACCACCCCTCCTAATATTTCCTACTTTGGTTTAGCAATCCATTTTAATCTACGCTCTGTGAAGTTCCTCAGGACATTTCTCTGTGTTAAAACCGCTACACTGTATAAATGGGAGTTGTTGTTATATTGAAAGATCCTTTATTTAAAAATATGATTAATCTAATGGTGTGATGCAACTATGATACGCAATGGATTACTAAGTACATCACTCCATGGAATTTGCCTCTAGCTCCTTTAAGCACATGGTTTTTTCAGTTATTATGCCTAGTATCACTCATTGACTTAATTCCTGGTGTAACCACTATTCCCTGTTGTGTATTTCTTGATAACATTTATATAAGGATGCTGATTTTTTATTTGGTACCTCCAGCGATATCACCTTCATAGCTGTGCTGAGGTATAAATATGATAAGCATTTTGCAGAAGTAAAGCATACCACAGATCATATTGCACTAAATTAATTATGTCTCCAAGCATTTCTCATATTGAACTGCCATGAATATTTTACTAGCTGATTATTCAGAACACTGTCCCGAAGAGCAGTTTAATATTATGTTTAATCCTTGCTTTGCCTAATGTACCTACTGTTGCGTTTCTTTAAACAGTCTACAGTGACTTTCAGTTTTTTTCCATACCCTTGCAATGTCCAAGGCAAGCTAAAGATTGACTCCAACCACTGAGGATGTATGTAGCCAAGAAAATAGAGGACGCATTTTGCTTCTTGCACAAGTGTGCACTGGCAGTATTTTCTCCCCATCTTCTTTATGGTTGGTGACTCATGCTGGAGTAAGGTACTATACAGGAACATAGGAACAGGAGTAGACCATTCAGCCCCTCGAGCCTGTTCCACCATTCAATGAGACCATGGCTGATCTGTATCTTAATTCCATCCATCTACCTTGGCTCCATATCCCGTTATATATTTAACTAGCAAAAATCTATCAAATCTCAGATTTAAAATTGTTACTTGAACAAGCATCTACTGTTTTTTGCAGGGAAGAGTTCCACACATCTACCACCCTTTGCGTGAAGTAGTGTTTCCTAACTATAGGTTCTGGCTGCCATCCAGCACCTCAGGCAATTGTCCATTTTACAAGTGTGAACCAAGACAGTGAGTCTCAATGGGCTATTTGACCTTAAAGGGCATCACAGCTGAGCAAGATTCTGCCCTCATCCAACATCCACGCTTCCTAGTCAGAGCCACGTGATAGACACCAGCAGAAATGTACCTACTTTACAAGAGTGACTACACTTCAAAAAGAGTACTTCATTGGCTGTAAAGTGCTTTGGGAAGTTCTGAAATCAGGAAAGGCACTATAGAAATTGTTGTATATGCAATAACTCAATAGACTGAATACTGTAAACTCCAAATAGGTACAAACCTGGCTCTACTTTATTAGGGCCCAAAATGATTACATTACAAGATGGCTGGACTTTTATACCTGGGCCGCACACACGTGCGCACAGCCCAATGACCTCCGACAGTGGCGCCACTTGGTGGCTAATAATTTCGAGCATACATACATGACAATATCCCCCTTTAAGATATTAGTAATGGTCTTTTTACAAATTGAGATGGTTCGGGGCTTTCCGCCCCTGAGTTGAATGTCTCAGTTCAACTCCAGCCTTGGGCGAGCGTTCTGAGTCTGTTATGACTGGGGGCTAGATAGCCGATCTGATGGGTGCGGCAATGATCACGGCAGGGATTGAAAGTCCAGATTCATTGACCATGTCAGTGTTTGAAAATCCACATTGATGACAGCGGAGTCCTCTGATGACTGAGGGTAGGTTGGTTGGTCACTGATTGTGTCTTCCTCAGACTGTTCCGGTTTATCCATGTACCACAGCTTTATCTGATCAACATGTTTCCTGCATGTCTGCTCATTCTTGAGCTTAACGATAAACACTCTGTTACCCTCCTTGGCAGTAACAGTACCGGCGATTCATTTGGGACCTTGACCATAATTCAGTACATACACAGGATCATTGATAGAAATGTCGCGTGACACAGTCGCGCGATCATGATACCCTTGCTGACTTTGACATCTGTATTCAACACAATTATTCAAGTCAGGATGGACAAGAGAGAGCTTGGTCTTGAGACCTCTCTTCATCAATAGTTCAGCAGGGGAGACGCTGGTAAGCGTATGGGGTCTTGTCCTGTACCTAAGCAATATGCGTGACAAGCGAGTTTGCAGTGAACCTTGAGTTACACGCTTCATACTCTGCTTGATAGTTTGGACCGCACGCTCTGCTTGTCTATTGGATGCAGGTTTGATTGGTGCTGACCTTACATGTTTGATACCATTGAGTTTCATGAACTCTTGAAATTCTATACTGGTGAAGCAAGATCCATTGTCGCTTACAACGATGTCAGACAGACCATGCGTAGCAAACATGACAAGAAGGCTCTCAATGGTAGCTGTGGATGTGCTGGATGATATGATTATACACTCTATCCACTTGGACTAAGCATCCATCACAACTAAGAACATCTTTCCCAGGAAGGGACCTGCAAAGTCGATGTGGATCCTGGACCATGGTTTAGATGGCCACGACCACAGACTCAGCTGCGATTCCGCTGGTGCTTTACTAAGCTGCATGCAATTGTTGCACTGATGCACACATGATTCCAGATCAGAGTCAATTCCAGGCCACCATACATGAGACCTGGCAATGGCTTTCATCATGACAATACCCGGGATGCATGCTATGTAGATCATGCACAAATTTTTCTCTGCCTTTCTTGGGTATAACAACACGATTACCCCACAGTATACAATCTGATTGAATGGATAATTCGTCTTTGCGACGGATGTAAGGTTTGGTCTCCTCACACATTTGCTTGGGTATGGCAGACCAATCACTACTAAGGATACCTTTCACAACCGATAATATCGAGTCCTGGCTGATCCAGGTCTTAACTTGTTGGGCCGTGACAGGGATTCCTTCACTTTTAAAAGCATCCATGACTAACAGTAGGTCTGCCGGTTGTGGTGTTTCCACCTCCGGTGTGGGCAACTGCAGAAGGCTCAATGCATCGGCACAATTCTCAGTGCCAGGTCTATGGTGAATGACATAATCACAGGCAGATAATGTCAGTATCCACCTCTGGATGCAGGACGATGCATTGGTATTGATACCTTTGTTTTCCGAAAACAATGAAATGAGTGGCTTGTGATCTGTTTCAAGTTCAAACCGAAGACCAAACAGGTACTGATGCATCTTTTTAACCCCATACATACAGGCTAGTGCTTCTTTCTCTACCATGCTGTAGGCTCTTTCCGCCTTTGACAAACTTTTTGAAGAATATGCAACAGGTTGTAATTTGCCCGACTCATTAGCTTGTTGGAGCACGCAACCAACTCCATATGACGAAGCATCATAGGCCAATACTAGACGCTTACATACGATCATAATGTACCAGCAGCTTGTTAGAGCAAAGCAGATTAGTATTTTTCTCAAAAGCTCTATCTTGAGACACACCCCAAACCCAGTTGTTGCCTTTTCTTAGCAGCATGTGCAGTGGCTCTAATAAGGTGCTCAATCTAGGTAAGAAATTACTGAAGTAGTTGAGTAGACCAAGGAACGAACGCAGCTCCGTCACATTCTGAGGCTTGGGTGCATTGTTGATGGCCTTGGTTTTCGCATCCGTGGGCCTGTTACCATCAGCAGCAATTTTCCTCCCCAGGAATTCGACTTCCGGTGCCATGAAGATGCGTTTCAGTCTGAGTCCCACTTTGTCCAGATGATGTAGAACCTCTTCCAGGTTGTTCAGATGTTCGGTGGAGTCACGACCTGTGACTAGTATGTCATCTTGGAACATGACGGTTCTGAGGATGGACTACAGTAGATTCTCCATGTTCCTCTGAAATATGGCTGCAGCCGAGCGAATTCCAAAAGAGCACTTGTAGATAAACAGTTCGTTATGAGTGTTGATGCATGTAAGTTTCTTCGATGTATCGACAAGCTCCTGTGTCATGTAGGCTGATGTCAGATCCAGTTTTGTGAACGACTTCCCCCCGGCTAGCGTTGCAAACAGGTCATCAGCCTTCGGTAATGGGTATTGATCCTATTTTGAAACTCGGTTGATCATAACCTTGTAGTCCCCACAAATCCTGACAGTACAGTTTGCCGCATGCTCCTTCTGCTGCCTGCGCTTGCTTTCTGCATGCTCTCGGAGATGAGACTCGAGGTGCTCAGCACCCTCCCAGATGCTCTTACTCCACTTAGGGTGGTCTTTGGCCAAGAACTCCCAAGTGTTGGTGGGGATGTTGCATTTTATCAAGGAAGCTTTGAGGGTGCCCTTGAAACATTTCCTCTTCCCATCCTGGGCTCGCTTGCCGTGTAGGAGTTCCGAGTTGAGCGCTTGCTTTGGGAGTCTTGTGTCAAGCATGCGAACAATGTGGCCCGCCCAACAGAGCTGGTCGAATGTGGTCTGTGCTTCAATACTGGGGATATTGGCCTGATCGAGAACACTGACAACTTAACAAGCTCCCCGCTGGAGTGGAACTAAACTACAGAATCTGTGGGAACCTGTTTAACCTTCGTTGTCTCCAGGCCAGATCCAAGACTGTCCCATCCTCTGTCGTCAAGCTACAATACGCAGACGACGCTTGCATCTGCGTACATTCAGAGACTGAACTCTAAGTCATAGTCAACATCTTCACTGAGGCATACGAAAGCATGGGCCTTACACTAAACATCCGTAAGACAAAGGTCCTCCACCAACCTGACACTGCCACAAGTACTGCCCCCCAGTCATCAAGATCCACGGCACGGCCCTGGAAAATGTGGATGACTTTCCATACCTTGGGAGCCTATTACAGCAAGGGCAGATATCGACGACAAGGTTCAACATTGCCTCCAGTGCACCAGCGCAGCCTTCAGCCACCTGAGGAAGAGAGTTTTCGAAGATCAGGCCCTCAAACTGGCACCAAGCTCATGGTCTACAGGGCTGCAGTGATACCTGCCCTCCTGTATGGCTCAGAGATGTGGACTATATACAGTAGACATCTCAAATCACTGGAGAAATACAACCAACGATGTCTCCGCAAGATCCTGCAAATCTCCTGGGATGACAGACGCATCTGATGCAATTCTATTGAACTCAACAGAATGATAATCCAGCGGATTCTACAATGGATGGGCAATGTGAAGTAGAGATGTTGAAATTTACATCTGTGTATCTGTCGTCCAAAATCAGCCTGTTCCTATTTGAAGGTACATTTTCATTTTCTGTTCCTTTTTCTAAGATGTACAACATCACGTGTATATTCATTGAACTGCATTATAATTCTAATTAATTCCTCCTGTATTTTCCTGGATTCCTTCTCACAGCTTGCCATGCCCTCTAATGTAGAAAAATTCTGCCATTATTCCCTCTGCACCTCTGCTTACATTATTTATGTACAGTATACGAAGAACACAAGAGGTCCCAACAGAGACCATGCCAATAGCTTCATCCTGCCAAGCTGAGAAACATCTATTCACCCTAACTCTGTCTACTTTCTTCATCTCTGGCATTCCTCTATCCATGCCACTGCCTTGCTTTTAATAACATGGGCCTCAGTCTTCACAAGTCTCTTATTTGGCACATTATCAAATGTATCACAGCCACTTTATTCCTTTTCTTATTCTGCTCAGTAATTTCCTTCAAAAAATACAATTCAGTTAGTCAAGCATGACAACCCTGTGTTAACTGTGTCTCATTAGCCCTTAACTTTTCTAAGAGCTCACTGATGTTCTCTCTCATTATGGTTTCTAGCTGTTTTGTTCACCCGATGTGAGACTGACTGGTCTATATTCACCATATTTATCCCTTTCCTGCTATTTGAACATTGGAGTAATATTCTCTGCCTTCTAGTGCCTGAATAAGATTTTGGAATAATATGGACAGTACCTCTAAGTGGCAGCTGTGGATCAGTGGGTAGCACTCTCGCCTTTGAGTCAGAAGGTTGTGGGTTCCACTCCCACTCCACAAACTTGAGCATGAGTGTCCAAGCTGATGCTCCAGTGCTGCACTGTCAGTGGAGTCGTATCTCAGATGAGACATTAAGCTGAGGCCTGATCTGTTCTCTTCGGTGGATGTAAAAGATCCTGTGACATTATTTCGAAGAAGAGCAGGGGAATTATCCCTGGTGCTCTGGCCAATATTTATCCCTCAATCAACATTACTCAAAAAACATTATCTGGTTATTATTACATTGCGGTTTGTGAGAGCTTGTTGTGTGCAAATTGGCTGCTGCGTTTCCTACATTACAACAGTGACTACACCTTAAAAAGTTACTTCATTACAACAACAATGTGTATTTATATAGCATCTTTAATGTAGTGAAACGTCCCAAGGAGTATTATGAAATAAAAAATTTGACACCGAGCTATGTAAGTAGAAATTAGCGCAGGTGACCAAATGCTTGGTCAAAGAGATAGGTTTTAAGGAGTGCCTTGAAGGAGGAAAGAGAGGTAGAGAGGCGGAGAGGTTGAGGAAGGGAGTTCCAGAACCTGGGACCTAGGCAACAGAAAGCATGGCCACCAATGGTTGAGCGATTATAATCAGGGATGCTCAAGAGGGCAGAATTAGAGGAGCACAGACATCTCAGGGGATTGAGGAGATTACAGAGATAGGGAGGGGTGAGACCATAGAGGGATTTGAAAACAAGGATGAGAATTTTAAAACTGAGGCTTGCTTGCCCAGAAGCCAATGTAGGTCAGCGAGCACAGGGGTGATGGGTGAGCAGGCAGCCGAGTTTTGGATCACCTCTAGTTTACGTAGGATGTGGGAGGCCAGCCAGGAGTGCGTTGGAATAGTCAAGTCTAGAGATAACAAAGGCATGGATAAGGGCTTCAGCAGTGGATGAGCTGAGGCATGGACGGAAATGGGCGATGTTACGCTGTAAAGCGCTTTGGGACGTCCTGAGGTTGTGAAAGACGCTATAGAAATGCAAGTCTTTCTTTTTTTGTTCTCTGCCAATCCTCACAAACCTTAATGCTAAAATATTCTATTGGAACATAGCACAACTCTGCACCCCGGTAACGAGTACGGCAGCAGTAAGAAAAGCTAGCAGTGTGGCTCTGGTGGCAACAATCCTGCATTTTTATCAAGAGGAGCGTCTATACCGCTCATTTCGCTTAAAGAAATGATAACACATTCTGAAAAGTAAAGGAGGGAGTAAGTCAGCATGAATATGCCAAGCACACATTAAAAGGTCGCTGCCAGCAGAACAGTCATTCCGAATTCCATCAAATGTAGCGTAATGTACGTGTCATGTTCCCCCAAGACCCAGTCAGAGCTAAAAGGCGTGCAGATGACTGGGCCAGATATGTTTGTTTATTTAAGATACATAATGTATTAAGGAATAGAAAATGGTTGACAGCTCCCCACTGGACCAAATTCAATTTTTTTCACTTGAATAATATATCAGTATCAAACCTTTACGTGTAAAGCTTGGCTCTGGGAATTTTCCTGTTAACAAATTACAACTATCCTCCATCCATTTAATAGCCTTCAAGAGAGCCTACATACAGACAAGAAAGGGAGTGGTTCTCTGTACTCATGGAAGAGGGAAGTCCATGCACTTCTAATACTGGTCATCAGTCAATACATAGGAACAGGAGTAGGCCATTCAGCCCCTCGAGCTTGCTCTGTCATTCAACGAGACCTTGGGCTGATCTGCACCTCAACTCCATTTACCTGCCTTAGTTCCATATCCCTTGTTACCCTTACCCAGCAAAAATCTATCAATCTCAGACTTGAAAGCTTCAATTGTCCCGGCATCCACAGCCTTTTTGGGAAAGAGAATTGTATGTTTCTACTACCCTTTATGTGAAAAAGTGTTTCTTCATTTCCCTCCTAAATGGCCCAGCTCTGATTTTAAGATTATGTCCCCTTGTTTTTGATTTTCGTATGGAGGAAATACTTTCTCTGTATCTACCCCATTGAGGCCATTCAACATTTTAAACACCTCGATCAGATCACCCCTCAACCTTCTGTACTCAACAGCCAAGCTTCCCTCATTCTTCATAGTGTCAGCTGTGGCTCAGTGGACAGCACTCTTGCCTCCAAGTCAAAAGGTTGTGGGGGTTCAAGTCCCACTCCAGAGATTGGAGCACATTATATCTAGGCTGACAATCCAGTGCTGAGGAAGTGCCGCACTGTTGGAGGTGCTGTCTTTTGGATGAGATGTTAAACCGAGGCCCCATCTGCTCCTTCAAGTGGATGTAAAAGATCCCATGACACTCCTTTGAAGAAAAGCAGGGGAATTATTCCCGGTGTCCTGGCCAATATTTATCCCTCAATCAGCATAATAAAAACAGATCATCACATTGCTTTTTGTGGGATCTTGCTGTGCACAAATTGGCTGCTGCGTTTCCTGCATTACAACAGTGACTACACTCCAAAAGTACTTTGTTGGCTCTAAAGGCTTTGAGATGATCGGTGGTCATGAAAGGCGCTATATAAATGCAAGTCTTTCTTTCTTTTTCTATACTCAAGCATATTCCACTCCATTCAAGATCAGCTTTAAGAACATGAAGGGGTACATTTACTTCCCATAGGAAGGCATGTTCAATGGGATAATGGGGTGGAGATATGGAGAGAACACTGTGATGCTGATTCCTTGATCTATCACTTTTACGTAATCTTTAATATACTAGCAGACCTCCTGTGGTGTTGCTCAGGAGACGAGAAAATTCTGCAGCTAAAGTGAAGCTGTGTCCTTTTAAGGTTACAAAGTCTAATTGATGTTAAGTAAACACTGGCTCTTTAAAAGGTTAATTATCATTCAGGCTGCAAATCCAAATCTCGGCTTTGCTTGTGGGAACGAGTTAAGAGGTTGTAGATATTGTAGCTCTAGTATTCAGTCCCTGGAGCACTTTCCTATAAATTCCAATTGATTGTCTTCCATACTTTATTGTAAAAGTGTGACACAAAAATTTGCATGGCTGGCAAAGTGTGACAGACATCTGAAAGTAGGACAGACAGGAAATATATACCATTTTATGGAGACATTGCTCAAGTTGAGTCAGACAACGTGCTGCTTTATAACAACAGGAGCATTGGCAACAAGGTGCGACGAGAAAGTGGTCCCGAAGTAAGTATGATAGATACAGGAAATGTGCATTGCATACAAAATAATTAACAAACGATGGATAGATAGACAGACAGACAGACAGAGATAGATAGATAGATAGATAGATAGATACAGATAGATATAGATAGATAGATAGATAGATAGATAGATAGATAGATAGATAGATAGATAGATAGATAGAGCTATTTTAATGAAGGTGTTAACTCATTTATCTTAATTAGGTTAATACGGCTATTAAAGTAACTGAGAGGGGAATTTGATACAAGGGTGTTTAATGTTTGTACGATAACATTGCTCACGGTAATTTGCAGGCTATAGTTCCTTCATCGATAAAAACAACTCACAGGTAAAATCTTTTTGTTTGTTTAAAAACATTAGATTTGAGCTTATCACTAGTTCAACTGCATCAGATCCACTCTGAATAAATTATATCCCATTTATTAGAAGGAAAACATGAAGCATAATTTTGCCAATTTTTTTCAGGACATGCAATCAATTCTTTGAGTACTGTAGTAACATTCCATCCATATGTCGAGGAACCAACTAGAGGGCTGGCCATCCTAGACTGGGTGATGTGTAATGAGAAAGGACTAATTAACAATCTTGTTGTGCGAGGCCACTTGGGGAAGAGTGACCATAATATGGTAGAATTCTTTATTACAATGGAGAGTGACACAGTTAATTCAGAGACTAGGGTCCTGAACTTGGGGAAAGGTAACTTCGATGGTATGAGACATGAATTGGCTAGAATAGACTGGCGAGTGATACTTAAAGGGTTGACGGTGGATAGGCAATGGCAAACATTTAAAGATCACATGGATGAACTTCAACAATTGTACATCCTTGTGTGGAGTAAAAATAAAACGGGGAAGGTGGCTCAACCGTGGCTAACAAGGGAAATTAAGGAAAGTGTTAAATCCAAGGAAGAGGCATATAAATTGGCCAGAAAAAGCAGCAAACCAGAGGACTGGGAGAATTTTGTAATACAGCAGAGGAGGATAAAGGGTTTAATTAGGAGGGGAAAAATAGTGTATGAGAGGAAGCTTGCTGGGAACATAAAAACTGACTGCAAAAGCTTCTTTAGATATGTGAAGAGAAAAAAATTAGTGAAAACAAACATAGGTCCCCTGCAGTCAGATTCAGGTGAATTTATAATGGGGAACAAAGAAATGGCGGGCCAGTTAAACAAATATTTTGGTTCTGTTTTCACGAAGGAAGATACAAATAACCGTTCGGATATACTAGCGGACCGAGGGTCTAGTGAGAAGGAGGAACTGAAGGATATCCTTATAAAGCGGGAAATTGTGTTCGGGAAATTGATGGGATTGAAGGCCGATAAATCCCCGGGACCTGATAGTCTGCATCCCAGAGTACTTAAGGAAGTAGCCATAAAAATAGTGGATGCATTGGTGATCATTTTTCAACAGTCTATCGACTCTGGATCAGTTCCTATGGACTGGAGGGTAGCTAATGTAACACCACTTTTTAAAAAAGGAGGGAGAGAGAAAACGGGTAATTAAAGACCGGTTAGCCTGACATCTGTAGTGGGAAAAATGTTGGAATCAATTATTAAAGATGAAATAGCAGTGC
This sequence comes from Pristiophorus japonicus, assembly GCF_044704955.1. Lineage (NCBI taxonomy): Eukaryota > Metazoa > Chordata > Chondrichthyes > Pristiophoridae > Pristiophorus > Pristiophorus japonicus. The sequence goes on from NC_091991.1 coordinate 28,507,860, forward strand.
ATTTGGAAAGCAGTAACAGGGTCGGTCCAAGTCAGCATCGATTTATGAAAGGGAAATCAAGCTTGATAAATCTTCTGGAATTTTTTGAGGATGTAACTAGTAGGATGGACAAGGGAGAACCAGTGGATGTGGTGTATTTGGACTTTCAAAAGGCTTTTGAAAAGGTCCCACACAAGAGATTGATGTGCAAAATCAAAGCACATGGTATTGGGGGTAATGTACTGACGTGGATAGAGAACTGGTTGGCAGACAGGAAGCAGAGAGTCGGGATAAATGGGTCCTTTTCAGAATGGCAGGCAGCGATTAGTGGAGTGCCGCAGGGCTCAGTGCTGGGACCCCAGCTATTTACAATATACATCAGTGATTTAGATGAAGGAATTGAGTGTAATATTTCCAAGTTTGCAGATGACACTAAACTGGGTGGCGGTGTGAGCTGTGAGAAGGATGCTAAGAGACTGCAGGATGACTTGGACAGGTTAGGTGAGTGGGCAAATGCATGGCAGGTGCAGTATAATGTGGATAAATGTGAGGTTATCCACTTTGGGGGCAAAAACATGAAGGCAGAATATTATCTGAATGGTGGCAGATTAGGAAAAGGGGAGGTGCAACAAGACCTGGGTGTCATGGTTCATCAGTCATTGAAAGTTGGCATGCAGGTACAGCAGGTGGTGAAGAAGGCAAATGGTATGTTGGCCTTAATAGCGAGGAGATTTGAGTGGAGGGGCAGGGATGTCTTACTGCAGTTGTACAGGGCCTTGGTGAGGCCTCACCTGGAATATTGTGTTCAGTTTTGGTCTCCTAATCTGAGAAAGGACGTTCTTGCTCTTGAGGGAGTGCAGCGAAGGTTCTCCAGACTGATTCCCAGGATGGCAGGACTAACATATGAGGAGAGACTGGATCAACTGGGCCTTTATACACTGGAGTTTAGAAGGATGAGAGGGGATGTCATAGAAACTTACAAGATTCTGACAGGACTGGACAGGTTAGATGCAGGAAGAATGCTCCCGATGATGGGGAAGTCCAGAACCAGGGGACACAGTCTTAGGATAAGGGGTAGGCCATTTAGGACTGAGATAAAGAGAAACTTCTTCACTCAGAGAGTTGTTAACCTGTGGAATTCTCTACCGCAGAAAGTTGTTGATGCCAGTTCTTTGGATATATTCAAGAGGGAGTTAGATATGGCCCTTACGGCTAAAGGGATCAAGGGGTATGGAGAGAATGCAGGAAAGGGATACTGAGGGAATGATCAGCCATGATCTTATTGAATGGTGGTGCAGGTTCGAAGGGCCGAATGGCCTACTCCTGCACCTATTTTCTATGTTTCTATGTTTCTATGTTTATTAAACCAACTTGTTCATAAGTAAATACCCTGTATGTTATATTTTTCTAATCCTGAGTATCATTCAGCATTTGAATTAGACTTCAAAAACTACAAGTTGCATTTATAAAGCGCTTTAAACAACAATAACAACTTGTATTTATATAGCGCCTTTAACATAGTGCAACATCCCAAGGCACTTCACAGGATTATTATGAGATTTTAAAAATTGACACCGAGCCGCATAAGTAGAAATTAGGGCAGGTGACCAAAAGCTTGGTGAAAGAGGTAGGTTTTAAGGAGTGTCGTAAAGGAGGAAAGAGAGATAGAGAGGTGGAACGGTTTGGGCAGGGAGTTCCAGAGCTTGGGGCCTAGGCAACAGAAGGCACGGCCACCAATGGTTGAGCGATTATAATCAGGAATGCTCAAGAGGGCAGAATTAGAGGAGCATAGACATCTCCGGAGGATTTTATGGGGCTGGAGGAGATTACAGAGATACGTAGAGGGTGAGATCATGGAGGGATTTGAAAACAAGGATGAGAATTTTGAAATAGAGGCGTTGCTTAACTGGAAACCAATATAGATGAATGAGCTACGTAGAAAAACGTTCCAAAGTGCTTCAGAGGAGCATTACCAAACCACATTTACCAAGTAATACAAAGTATTTACAACACAGAAACAGGCCATTCAACCCAACTGGTCCATGCTGGTGTTTATGCTCCACACAATCCTCTTCTCACCCCTCTTCATCTCACCCCATGAACATATCCTAGTATTTCTTTCTCTCTCATATGCTTATCTAGCTTCTCCTTAAATGCATCTATACTATTTGCCTCAACCACTCCCTGTAGCAGCGGGTTCCATATTTTAACCACGATCTGGGTAAACATGTTTCTCCTGAATTCCCTATTGGATTTATTAGTAAGTCATCCTTAACTCCGAGGGACTGCCTAAGAGAGTATTAGTGACTATCTTATATTATTACTTTTCAAAGTAATGAAATTATTTTTTCAGAGCAGTTTAATGAACAGAACTTGTAAGGTTATATCAAGTGGATATGCATTTGATGTGCCGTAACCTACAGGGTTAGGGACCAAGAGCTGGAAAGTGGGATTAGGCTGGATAGCTCTTTGTCGGCCGCCATGGACAGGATGGGTCAAAATGGCCTCCTTCCGTGCTGTAAATTTCTATGATTCTATGGGGCCAAATTTGGTGCACTCACCGCCCGCTGTCGCCAAGTTTTCTGGGCGGTCTCCCCTCCGAGCGAGTTTGGTGGAGGCCTCTCGCCGGCGGGGAGGGAAGACTGCTGGGGACCGCCCGCTGATGTTCGCTGGTGCGCAACTCACGTAAGTGTCCTCCCGCCCGCCGAGTTGCCAGTTTGGTCCGGGCGGGTGTCCGCTACAGCAGGAAGAAGGACCACCGCGTTGAGGCAGATCTAACCTCAACGGTAAGTATGAAGACCTGCAAAAAAAGGTTAGTACACTTCTCTTTATTTTATTCCAGCGATTCAGGTGGATGGGAGTCCCCTGAAGGTTTTCCAATGTTTTTTTTCTGAAATTTTTATTTTTATCTGTTTCCCCCCTCCCTGGGCCCGACTCAATCCTCGTTGGTACTTTGCCGAGGATTGCATTTGCCGCCGAGATTGGGAGCTCCTGCCCGCTGCGGCCCAGATTCATGGCGTAAGTCCTTTCCTTGTCACCGGGCGAGCTTTCCAGGACGTTTTCATGAAAGTTGCGCCCAAAGTAGCGTCAGGATCTGAGCGGTCCTTTGGTTGGCACTTGGGCAGAACTTAGCTTCCACCAATTTCGGGGCCTACGATTCTCAGAGAGGTGTTTCATTTTTGGATGTGATTTTGTGTCTTTGTACTAACTCCATTTATGATTATGTGACTATAGGAATAATAATCATGAAGATGAATATACGTACCAATAAATAATGCTCAAATGTACATCTCAAATGTGTGATTTGATTAATCTTTTTTTGTGCCTGCTTTCTGCTCCAAACAAATAGTAAATTTGGAATTTTATATAGACTGCGTAACATGAGCAGAGGTAGCTTCTATGCTCTGCTGTTTATCAATGGTTCTCGAAAGTATAACTTAAGAAGAGCAATGCTACCATAAAAATAAAAAAAAAAATGCTGGAAGTACTCAGCAGTTCAGGCAGCATCTGTGGAGAGAGAAACGCTGTTAACGTTTCAGGTCAATGACATTTCGTCAGAACTGAAAAATGTTAAGTGATGTAACATGTCATTGGTGGAAGGGTTGAAAATTGGAGGACACGGATTTAAGGTGATTGGCAGAAGATCCAAAAGCGACATGAGGAAAAACATTTTTACGCAGCGAGTGGTTAGGATCTGGAAAGCACTGTCTGAAAGGGTGGTGGAGGCAGATTCAATCATGGCTTTCAAAAGGAAATTAGATAAGTTCTTGAAGGAAATCAAATTGCAGGGCTGCAGAAAAAGGGGAATTGGGATTAGCTGAAGTGCTCTTGCAGGGAGCCGGCGCGGGCTCAACGAGCCAAATGGTCTCCTTCTGTGCTGTAACAGTTCTACGATTCTATGATTCTATGCAAAGCAAATCATCATCAGAGGCAGTCCCTTGTATCGAGGATGACTTGCTTTCACGCCAAAAAGGGATGAGTTCACAGATTAGGAAAAGGGAAGGTGCAACGAGACCTGGGTGTCATGGTACATCAGTCATTGAAGGTTGGCATGCAGGTACAGCAGGCGGTTAAGAAAGCAAATGGCATGTTGGCCTTCATAGCGAGGGGATTTGAGTACAGGGGCAGGGAGGTGTTGCTACAGTTGTACAGGGCCTTGGTGAGGCCACACCTGGAGTATTGTGTACAGTTTTGGTCTCCTAACTTGAGGAAGGACATTCTTGCTATTGAGGGAGTGCAGCGAAGATTCACCGGACTGATTCCCGGGATGGTGGGACTGACCTATCAAGAAAGACTGGATCAACTGGGCTTGTATTCACTGGAGTTCAGAAGAGTGAGAGGGGACCTCATAGAAACGTTTAAAATTCTGACGGGTTTGGACAGGTTGGATGCAGGAATAATGTTCCCAATGTTGGGGAAGTCCAGAACCAGGGGTCGCAGTCTAAGGATAAGGGGTAAGCCATTTAGGACCGAGATGAGGAGAAACTTCTTCACCCAGAGAGTGGTGAACCTGTGGAATTCTCTACCACAGAAAGTAGTTGAGGCCAATTCACTAAATATATTCAAAAGGGAGTTAGATGAAGTCCTTACTACTCGGGGGATCAAGGGGTATGGCGAGAAAGCAGGAATGGGGTACTGAAGTTTCATGTTCAGCCATGAACTCATTGAATGGCGGTGCAGGCTAGAAGGGCTGAATGGCCTGCTCCTGCACCTAGTTTCTATGTTTCTATGTTTCTATGTTTCACAGATGTTTCAATGAAGGATCTAATAGTCCAGGTCGCGAACTACATCTTGAAGGATGGAAGATGCCTTGTGCGTAGATTTTTTTAATGTCAAGGATTAACCAAGACAACTGAAGACCTGCTCTGCTGCACGGACCTAGCACGCACACATATCGCAGTGTGGGTTGGCCCGTGCTGCCCCTGGGCCCTCGTCTGTTCTGGGTCCCAAACTCACACCTCTCCTGGGCCCCGATCACGCCCTCTAAGTACAGAGGCAGAGAAGGCAGGAAAGGGAGGAAAGAGGAAAAGGGAAGGCCTGTGAGAAGGTGGAAGGCAGGAGTGATTAAATGGCAAAAGGGATGATGGTGCAAGGCAAAACAGGGTGGTAATGGGAAAAGTGAAGAAACAAAAGAAGGGTCTAGAGGAGGTGTAAATGGCAACAGCAGAATCATTACCAGCACCTGCTATCTGAAAAACTGGGAGCAGTGCATATGACCTGAAATTATTGAACTCTATGTTGAGTCTGGAAGGCTGTAAAGTGCCTAATCAAAAGATTTGGTGCTGTTCCTCGAACTTACGTTGAGCTTCATTAGATCGGTGTATGAGGCCGAGGACAGAGAGGTCAGAGTGGGAGTGGAGCGGAGAACTAAATTGGCAAGCGAAATGAAACCACATATCTGTGCCAAGCTCTGCTCACCAGACATTTCTTCAATCTTTACATGTCTGTACAGGGAGAGAGGGAATTAACACATGAGTATATCAAAGCTTTTAATACAGCACTTGCTAGTTAAATGGCAACCTTGTTAATGGAAAAATATGACTGATGGGAACGTTTTGCCGCGACACTGATTCCTGTTCATACTAATGGAGAAAATGGTTTCAAGGAACAGAACAGCAGACTACAAGCCGGAGCAAGTCATGCTCAAGCTACGCTTTGGTCAGACAACACCTCGAGTGCTGCAGGGTGGATAAGGGGGAACCAGTGGATGTGGTGTATTTGGATTTCCAGAAGGCAGTCGATAAGGTACCACATAAAAGATTACGGCACAAGATAAAAGTTCATGGGGTTGGAGGTAATATATTACCACGGATGGAGGATTGGCTAACTAACAGAAACAGAGAGTCGGGATAAATGGTTCATTCTCTGGTTGGCAACCAGTAACTAGTGGGGTGCAGTACAGATCAGTGCTGGGACCCTAACTGTTTACAATCTATATTAATGACTTGGATGAAGGGACCAACTGTATTGTAGCCAAGTTTGCTGATGATACAGAGATTGGTGCGAAAGCAAATTGTGAGGAGGATACTAAAAATCTGCAAAGGGATATAGACAGGCGAAGTGAGTGGGCAAAAATTTGGCAGATGGAATATAATGTGGGAAAATGTAAGGTTATCCACTATGGCAGAAATAATAGAAAAGCAAATTATATTTTAATTGAGAAAAATTGCAAAGTGCTGCAGTACAGAGGGCTCCTTGTGCATGAAACACAAAAAGTGAGTATGCAGGTACAGAAAGTTATCAGGAAGGCAAATGGAATGTTGGCCTTTATTGCAAGGGGGATAGAGTATAAAAGCAGAGAATTCCTGCTACAACTGTACAGGGTATTGGTGAGGCCACACCTGGAGTACTGTGTAGTTTTGGTCTCCGTATTTAAGGAAGGATATACTTGCATTGGAGGCAGTTCAGAGAAAGTTCATTAGGTTGATTCCTGAGATGAGGGGGTCGACTTATGAAGATGGGTTGAGTAGGTTGGGCCTATACTCATTGGAGTTCAGAAGACTGAGAGATGATCTTAGCGAAACATATAAGATAATGAGGGGGCTCGACAGGTGGATGCAGAGAGGATATTTCCACTCATAGGGGAAACTAAAACTAGGGGACATAGTCTCAGAATAAGGGGCCACCCATTTAAAATTGAGATGAGGAGAAATTTCTTCTCTCTGATGGTTGTAAATTTATGGAATTCTCTGCCCCAGAGAGCTGCGGAGGCTGGGTCATTGAATATATTTAAGGCAGAGATAGACAGACTTTTGAGCGATAAGGAAATAAAGGGTTATGGGGAGAGGGCAGGGAAGTGCAGCTGTGTCCACGATCAGATCAGCCATGATCTTATTAAATGGCGGAGCAGGCTTGAGGCCTATTCCTGCTCCTATTTCTTATGTTCTTATGTTTTTATCCAATTCTGATCACTGAGATACAAGGAGGACACCCCAATGTATGTCTCACAGATATATAAGACAGTAAACAGGTTGGGAAAGTTAAATCCAGAAAATTACTTCAAATTAAATTGCTAGAGTGGGACAATGACCCACAGATCCCTGAAGGTAGCAGGACAGGTAGATAAGGTGGTTAAGAAGGCATACGGGATCATTGCCTTTATTAGCCAATATAAGAGCAGGGAGGTTATACTTGAACTGTATAAAACACTAGTTAGGTCACAGCTGAAGTGCTGAGTGCAGTTCTGGTCACCACATTACAGGAAAAATGTGATTGCACGAGAGAGGGTACAGAGGAGATTTACGAGGATGTTGCCGACACTGGAGAGTTTTAGCTATGAGGAAAGATTGGATAGGCTGGAGTTGTTTTCTTTGGAACAGAGGAAGCTGAGGGAAGACCTTATTGAGGTGTATAAATTAATGAGGGGCCTAGATAGAGTGGATAGGAAGGTCCTATTCCCTTTATTAGGAGGGTCAATAACCAGGGGCCATAGATTTAAAGTAAGTGGTTGGAGGTTTAGAGGGGATTTAAGGAGAACATTTTTAATCCAGAGGGTGTTGGGGATCTGGAACACACTGCCTGAAAGGGTGGTAGAGGCAGAAACCCTCATTGCATTTAAAAAGTACTTGGATGTGCACTCGAAGTGTCGTAACCTACAGGGCTATGGACCAAGAACTGGAAAGTGGGATTAGGCTGGATAGCTCTTTGTCGGCCGACACAGACACGATGGGCTGAATGGTCTCCTTCTGTGCTGTACATTTCTATGATTCTATGAATAAGTCAATCACAGATCCAAACTAGCAAAATGTAAATGTAGGACTGATATCAGGAAGTTTTTCCACACAAAGACAGATCAGTACATGGAATTGACTCCAGGACAAAGTAGTCAAGGTAAAAACTCTGGTATCAATTGAGAGCCAACTGGATGTACAAAGGGGGAAGGGGGAACTTTAGGATAATTCAGAGATGCACTGACTGAACTTTCTCATTTTGTGATCTTGTGAGGTATATAAAGAAGTAACCAATACAGAAAATATACATCTGAAAAATTACTTTAAATTCAATTGTAGGAGATGGTTCAAACTAATAAAAGACAAATTTAGGACTGATATCAGGTTCTTCACACAATTACTATAAGGAATAGACTCCAAAGTAGTGGAGGCAACAACTCTGGAATAATTTAAGAAATGATCGGACACTGTAGTGGAGGGGTCTTTCAGCTGCTTCTAGATAGAAAGATGAGCTGAATATCTTTCCTTATCCACAATTACTTTGTGACCAGACAGGGTTGTCATTTTCTGGCCTAGTTCTTAGTCTTGGATTAAGGACTTTAAATATACTAATTTCTTCTATTGAGATTAAAAACTCGCCAAGGCTTCCTCGACAGCACCTCCCAAACCCGCGACCACTAATACCTAGAAGGACAAGGGCAGCAGGAACACCATTGTCTCCAAGTTCCCCTCCAAATCACACACCATCCAGACTTGGAAATATATCACCGTTCCTTCATCATCACCGGGTCAAAATCCTGAGTCTCCCTCCCTAACAGCACTGTGGGAGTACCTTCACCACACGGGCTGCAGCGGTTCAAGAAGGTGGCTCACCACCCACCACCTTCTCAAGGGCAATTAGGGATGGGCAATAAATGCCGGTCTCGCCGGCAACAACCACATCCCACGTGAATGAATACATTTAGAAAACAGTGGCTGATCCACAACACCCAAGCGAATTGAAAATCTATTCCTTTGTCTTTTCATTCCACCCATTTAAAGTTTTTTGCCGTCTTTCTCAGGTTTGCTTGCCAGTTCCTCCGCAAGATCCTGCAAATCCCGTAGGAGGATAGACGTCAGTGTTCTCGCTCAGGCCAACATCCCCAGCATCGAAGCACTGACCACACTCGACCAGCTCCGTTGGGCGGGCCACATCGTCCGCATGCCCGACACAAGACTCCCAAAGCAAGCGCTCTACTCGGAACTCCTTCACCGCAAGCAAGCTCCAGGTGGGCAGAGGAAACATTTCAAGGACACCCTCAAAGCCTCCTTGATAAAGTGCAACATCCCCACCGCCACCTGGCCAAAGACCGCCCTAAGTGGAGGAAGAGCATTGGGAGGGCGCTGAGTACCTTGAGTCACGTCACCGAGAGCATGCAGAAATCAAGCGCAGACAGCGGAAATGAGCGTGCGGCAAACCAGACTCCCCACCCACCCTTTCCTCCAACCACTGTCTGCCCCACTTGTGACAGAGACTGTAATACCCGCATTGGACTGTTCAGTCACCTGAGAACTCACTTTTAGAGTGGAAGCAAGTCTTCCTCGATTTCGAGGGACTGTCTATGATGACTCTGACTAATGTTGAAGAGAGCTTTTGCTCCTGTGCAAGATATCAGTCACGTTGCCTAGCTCGTTTCAAAATTATGTTATTTCCAAAATAAAGAAGCATATTTTATGAATAAGGTTCATTTATTAATGCTCAACATCTGGATCCACTCTCACTGGCACTGGTCTCAGCCATCAAAAGCTGCTCGACTTGGAGAAGGAGCAGCTTTACAGGTGAAAAAAAACATAAAGGGAAAAAGGAGAACATGACCTAGGATTCTACAGAAGGTAGAAATACATCTAGGGTGAAAATTCTAGCAAAAAGCAACTTAATATTGACAGTATTTGTAATGCTGTGAAGATTGTGAACTATAGATTCAGGGGAGTTATCCCTGGTGTCCTGGGCCAATATTTATCCCTCAATCAAAATAACAAAAAAAAAACAGATTGGGCTCAATTTTCCCCAGTGATCTGCACTGTTTTTTTGGAGCAGGCTGCTCTTTTTGGCCTAAGTTGAAAAACCACAGTTTCCCCAATCAACTTGCACCAGTGTAACTCAGTTATGATTTTTTTAGGTCATTTTTTTTTTCAGCCAAAGTGGGCGTAACCAGCCACCTACGCTAATTCTGGCCATTTAGGGAAGTTTGGCCAGCTGAGAGTTACTCCAGTTGTGCTTAGGCCAGCGTATGTGACCTCTCCAGGAAAACCTTCCAGAGAGTTAAGGAAATCGGCACAGGTAAGCAAATCGGTGCAGCAGATGCCCAGACACACTAAAAGAATTGAAAAATACATAGCAGCAACTTACCTCCAACCACGCCCGCAGGCTGTCCAGTCCCATTCTCGGTCCCCGGAAGAGAGAGAGAGAGCAAGAGAGAGAGAGAGAAAAATTCCGGGGACCGAGAATGGGACCGGATCGGCAAGCCCTTCGGATGGGATTGGAGGTAAGTTGCTGTTATGTGTTTTTCAATTCTTTTAATGTGTTGGGAGCTGGCTGTATGCTTCACTTTGCAGCCTCAGCTCACATTGTGTCCCTGGTTACCATGGCAGCCCGATCTTTTTGGCGCAGATCAAGGCTCCACCCCCAAAACTAAAGGTTGGGTTACGCCATGCCAAAATGAAGAAATCTAGCGGGGAAACTTAGAATATTTTTTTTGGCATACTTAGGCCCCAAAAAATCGAGCATAACTTTTCAAGTACGCCAAAAAAATGCTTTGGGGAAAATTGAGCCCATTATCTGGTGATTATCACATTGCTGTTTGTGGGAGCTTGCTGTGCGCAAATTAGCTGCCGCGTTTCCCACATCACAACAGTGACGACAGTTCAAAAAGTACTTAATTGGCTGGAAAGCACTTCGGGATGTCCAGTAGTCCTGAATGGCACTATATAAATCCAAGTCTTTCTGCTTTTTTTTGTATAAAAATGTTCATTTTTTTATACGGATTGAGATTCTGGGCAATGTTGTACAGCAGGAATCAAGGGTCTGACATTTGCAGCTTTTCCCATTCGGAGCTCCCTAATGTTTTCTGATCGGAGCCAATTTTCTATCCAGGACACCAATTTAATCCCCACCCCCTCAATCCATTACTTTATTTTAATTATTAAAATCTGACATGGAACCTTGTCAAATGCTTTTTGGAAATCGATGTCTATAAAACCTCTTGTCTCTCCCTTGTCCTGGAGCTTTTTGAAGTAAAATATAACCTCCAGCAAGTTCATGCTTTCTGTAGAGGCACTGGAGAAGGTGCACAAAAGGTTTACAATGGTGATACAAGAAATGAGAGGATATACCTCTTAGAAAAGACTAAACATGATGGGGCTCTTTTCTCTAGAAAAGAGAAGGTTGAGGGGTGACCTGATAGAGGTCTTTAAGATAATGAAAGGTTTCGATAGGGTAAACGTGGAGAAATGATTTCATTTATAGGGGAGTCAAAAACTAGAGGCTGGATTTTAGGCCTATGCTTTTGGGGCGAAATTGGCTGCGGGGCGGGAAAGTTAGCGGCCGGGAATAGTTTGCGCTTTAGTAGTTAACTTTGGGTATCTGGGCCCTGCGTCAGAGGGTGCAGCACTAAGGGAGGCGTTGTACACCTCTCTTGGCACAAAGATGGGAAACTCCCGAGCTAAAGAGCCGGGCTGGGAGCAATCCAAGAGACGTCTGGTGGTGGGGGGGAAACCTTAAAAAAAAACACAGAGAAATTCCCAAAACATTACCCGCACCACCCACCACGCAAATTGCTGAAAAAATTAAAAGAAAAAACAATCCCACTTACCCTAGAAGTTCATTACCTGCTGCTCCACCGACGGGATCGTTGGGCCGCTGTGATTTCCCAGGCGGTCATTGCGCGCGCACTTCTGGGCAGACGGGTCAGGCATGAGCTCAAACCCGCGCCGGTGTCGCAACCATGAGCGTTGCACGGCGGGCGCAGCTCTTCCGGGCCATGCTGCTCGGCGCCACCGCAAAACCGGACCCGACCATCGCTTCGGGGTGCAGAAGACCTCACCGCCGCCATTGCCACTGCTCCAGGGCGAAACCAGGAGCGCAGAAGACCGGAAAATCCAGCCCTCGGAACCATAAATATAAGGTATTCACAAATAAAGCCAAAAGAAAATTCAGGAGCAATGGCTTTACCCAGAGAGTGGTTAGAATGTGGAACTGGCTTCCATATGGAATAGTTGAGGCAAATAGCATCGATGCATTTAAGGGGAAGCTAGTTAAACAAATGAGGGAGAAAGGTGTAGAGGATTATGCTGATGGAATTAAATAAAGAGGGGTGGGAGGAGGCTCGTGTGGAGCATAAACACCGGCTTGGACCTGTTGAGCCTGTTGTGTATGTATATACCCTGTACACTCAATGTACAGATACATAAGACCAATGAATGTATCTTTACACTGTATACAATATGTCTGTACCACCAGAGGATGCAGCAGGTGGAGACCTAGAGGTCACCTGCACACCGCAGATCACCAAGTATAAAAGGGAGCTCACCTTACTGTAACTCATTCAGTGAGCTGCAATAAATGGACGAAGGTCACAACAGTTCAAGTGCAATACCTTACCTCGTGGAGTCATTATTAAAGTGCCTGCAAACACTACAGAGCCGAATGGCCTGTTTCTGTGCCGTAAATACAGTCATTCTATGAAATCAGTGAGATCCTTGAAAAGAGATGAAAGGATCCTGAGGTTTTTCTTTTGTCAGTGAAACAGGAATGGTGGTACCATAGCCTGGCATGGTTCTTGTCAATATTTAAAGATTACCTGGCTGTGAACTGAAACTGACAGATGACCGTGGTTCCATATGGATTCAAGATTAATTTTCGCAGCTGGCCTTACTATAGATGCAAATTTCAGCACCAATCCATGGTTAATGATCTTGTACCTCATTTTTGACATTCTATTGTAGTCCAGCAAGACCGTGACCATAATTCGTTGTCCCTCCTTGTTCACCTCAGCCTCTCTATAGCCTTCAACACAGTCAGCCATTCTATCCTGCTCCACCGATCATTCTTCATGGTCTGCTTTCGTAGCGTCACCATCTCATTCCATTTGGATCTGTCTCAGTGCAGACTGTTTGGGGCTGAAATTGCCCCCCGCGCAAAACAGGGCGCATGCACCGCGTTTCAATGGTTTTTACCGCAGCTGTGCTTGAGGTCACTTCTTGAGCAAAATTCCGCTCTTTTTTCCTGCGATCCGGAAGTGACTCTTAATGGGGCCGGTGACTACACGAGAGGGGTGGCTACGCGGAGGTGGCAACACCTGAGGGCGGAAGTTTGGGGGCGGTGCGGAGTGACCGCCGCGATGACGTCATCACAGCGCCGCATCACCACGGCTCTCTCCTTCACTTTAAAACTTCAGCCCACTGGGCCACCAGGGAGGGTTTCGGCCGGACCAACGGCCTGGCACCCAAGAGGGGAGTGCCAGGCTGCCTGCTGACGGCCCAGCCGAACCCGGGGGCATAATCCTCGGGCCAACATGGCAGTCGGCCAACAAAAAAAAACATGGCGGCAGCAGCAGTGGGCCCTCTCCTTTAAGGGAAGCCGCACTGCTGTTGCAGAAGGCCACAGCCTCACTGGACCACCGGGAACAAACAGGTTTTGGCACCGCCGGGCGGGCCGAAGATTTTCAGAGGGTAATATCACTGTGGGGGTTAGATCGGTGGTGCGCACAGTGATGGTGCAGTTAACACAGATCGGCAGCAGCGGAGCAGTAGCAGGGAGGAACCGGGACACTGCCGGGAAGCCTTGAAAGGGCAATTGGGCTATCAGCGGCCATTCCACGAAAAGTCGGAGGCCACTCCACTCTGCAGCGTGGCCACCGATTTGCGGTGGTAACACGCCTTAAGAAGAGAGGCAATTTCGCCCCCTTTATGTTCTCCGAAGCCTTCTCTTCCCCTCCTTGCACAGTCCACTCTGGTGTGCCCTAAGGCTGCAGCTTAGTTCCTACTTATTCCTTATTTAAATGTTGCCCTTTAGTGCTACCAACTGTAAACACAGAGTCAGCTTCTATATGTAAGCTGCCACCATCTCTACCTCTGAGACCACGACCAGTGTCAGGTTATCTGACTGCTTGTTTAGCATCAACCCTTGGGTGAGCAAGAATATTCTCCAGCTCAATATCAGCAAGACTAGAACCATTTGGGTCTCCTCCCACCAGAACTGTGCACTTTAAATGTTGATTCCATCTTTCTCTGTGGTTCCTTGTGCAGATTGGACCTGTCACTGCACCACATTGGTGTCCTATTCAGCCCTAAGCTGAGCTTCAAACCACATATTTGTTCCATCTCCAAGACTGTTTCTTTCTGTCTCTAGAATAGTGCTTGCCTCTGCTACCATCTGCACCTGTTCCAGTGCCAAACCCCTCATCCATACCTTCATCACCTCAAGGTTGAGGTTTTCCAATGCTCTCTTTGTTAGTTTCACCAGCTTTATCCTAGAATAACACCTAGTTAACCAGAACTCTTCAGCTGGTACCCACTTCTCGTCAAATCTCAAAGACCAACCAGCCCTTTTCTTGCTGACCTTAACTGTTTTGCATTTCTTGTCCGTATCTGCAAATCCTTTTCTAATGTCTTGTTCCATCCTACCTCAGCTATCTTCCCCAGCTCTACATCCCAGCTTGCAATCTTTGCTCCTCAAACTCTACTGTACCGCACACCCGTGCCCCTGCCATTCTGTTACATTCTATTACATTACAGCAGTGAGTACACTTCAAAAATACTACATTGGTTGTGACCCTAACCCTAACTGCAGTGCTTTGGTGCGTCCTGAGGTTGTGTAAAGTGCTATATAAATACAAGTCTTTCTTTTCTTTCTTCATTAGTGACAGTGCCTTCAAACATCATACCACAGAATGGCGGAGCTCTCTTTAAATCACTTTGCCTTGATATCTCCCTTTGCCTTGCTATTCCGTCTTCTCTACTCAAAACGTAACTTTTTTTTTTAACTGTGCCATAATTATTTCAGACTTTCTATTCAGTGCCAACCACAACCCCTGTAAAGTGACTTGGGATATTTCATTATGTGAAAGACACTATATAAAACTAAGTTATTGTTGCTATAACTGCAGCATGGGTTTACAATGGTACTATTCAATAAAACAGAAAAGTAAGAAAGTTGACGAAAGTACAAATCCTGCCACAGAAGAGTTGTAAATATGCTCACGCCGTTCTACAGTCCCAGCCCCTAGGCACCCATTGCTTGGTGATTGACATACTCATTGTGTTCCAAAAGCCAAAAGTCTTGTAAAGAGATAACTCAACCCATTAACATCAGAGAATCACTTTATGACAGAAGGAAGTTTTATCAAAAATAAGAGACGATAAAGAGGATCTATCATGAAACAACTAGGATACTTAATAAAACCTGACACACTCATAACAAAGGGTGAAACTGAGTACTGTGAACAATGAGCAAGTGTGACCTTAGCTCCTTTAATAAGACTCCAGAGTGCAGGTATCTTGTGGGTGGCCTGCTTATATGCAGTGCTTCCAAGGGATGCTGGGATCCTTTGGGACTCCAACGGGTAGGCCCTCTGGTGGTAGTGTGATACAGGTTGCAAGAGGTTAAATACATAACATCTCTCCCTCGTAAAGTTAATACTACACTTATTTACAAGTTGAGACGATCTGAGAGTTTTCGCTCCCTTGTTGATCGTCTCGGTACAAATGCGGGTGTGGGTGAGTTGGTTCGTTCTTCACTGGGCTGCTGGGCAGCCGGCCTTACCGGGCTGCTGGGGATGGTGAGTTCGGCTTCATCGTCAACCATGATGTCGGTTGCCACTTGTGTGTGTGTTGGAGGGTCAAAGTTGGTGGTGTCCTCTTCGGGTTGTTCGTAGCTTTTGGTGAACCGCAATTTGATTTGGTCCAAATGTTTTCTGCATGTTAGTCCATTGGCCAATTTGACCTGAAACACCCTACTCCCCTCTTTGGCTATGACTGTGCCAGCGAGCCATTTGGGACCATGTCCATAATTGAGTACAAACATAGGGTCGTTGACCTCAATATTGCATAACAAATTTGCGCGGTCATGGTACACACTTTGTTGATGCCCTCCACGTGATCATGGAGATCAGGATGTACAATAGAGAGCCTTGTTTGAGCACCCTTTTCATGAGCAGCTCGGCTGAGGGAACTCCGGTGAGTGAGTGGGGTCTGGTGCGGTAGCTGAGCAGCATTCGGGATAGCTGGGTCTGCAGGGAGCCTTCCGACACGCGTTTCAAGCTTTGCTTGATGGTCTGAACTGCCCGTTCTGCCTGGCCGTTGAACGGGGCAGATGTGACATGTTTGATCCCATTGCGGGTCATGATATCCTTGAATTCAGCACTGGTGAAACACGGCCCATTGTCGCTGACTAGGACATCAGGCACGCCGTGCGTGGCAAACATGGCTCGTAGGCATTCAATGGTGGCCGTGGACGTGCTTACAGACATTATTGCACAATCAATCCATTTTGAGTAAGCATCCATGATAACCAAGAACATTTTGCCAAGAAATGGGCCCACATACTCCACGTAGACCCTCGACCACAGTTCGGAGGGCCATGACCACAAACTTAGCGGTGCCTCTCTGGATGCATTATTCAGCTGAGAACAAGTGTTACACTGGCGCACACATGACTCTAAATCTGAGTCGATGCCAGGCCACCACACATGGGATCTGGCTATGGCTTTCATCATTACAATGCCTGGGTGGGTGCTGTGCAGTTCACAAATGAACATATCTCTGCCTTTCTTGGGCAAGACCACGCGATTACCCCATAACAGACAGTCCGCCTGCAGGGACATTTCGTCTTTGCGCCTGTGGAATGGCTTAACCACCTCCTGCATCTCTGCTGGGACGCTGGACCAGCTCCCATGGAGGACACAGTTTTTTTACCAAGGACAGTAAAGGATCCTGGCTGGTCCAGGTCCTGATCTGGCGAGCCATAACGGGTGACTTTTTGTTTTCGAATGCATCCATTACCATGAGCAAGTCCGCAGGCTGTGCCATTTCTACCCGGTCGTGGGCAATGGTAACCGACTGAGAGCATCAGCACAGTTCTCTGTGCCCGGTCTGTGGTGGATTACATAATGTATGCCAACAGCATGAGCGCCCATCTTTGGATGCGGGCAGAGGCATTGGTGTTCGTCCCTTGGCTCTCAGAGAACAGCAATATGAACGGCTTGTGGTCAGTTTCAAGCTCAAACTTGGGGCCAAACAAATACTGGTGCATTTTTTTTCACCCCGTAAACGCACGGCAGAGCCTCTTTTTCAATCATACTGTAGGCCCTTTCGCCCTTGGACAAACTCCTGGACGCATACGCGACCCGTTGCAAAATCTCCGCTTCGTTAGCCTGTTGTAACACACACCCAACCCCGTATGACGACGCATCGCAAGCTAGCACTAATCGTTTACAAGGGTTATACAGGACAAGCAGTTTGTTTGAAGACAACAGATTTCTGGCTTTCTTAAAGGCAGCATCTTGTGAATTCCCCCATACCCAGTTGTCTCCCTTGCACAGTAGCACATGTAGGGGTTCTAGCAGGGTGCTTAATCCAGATAGAAAATTACCAAAATAGTTAAGGAGTCCCAGGAACGACCGCAGCTCCATCACGTTCTGTGGTCTCGGAGCGTTCTTGATGGCCTCCGTCTTGGCGTTGGTGGGTCTGATGCCATCTGCTGCGATTCTTCTTCCCAAGAACTCGATCTCCGGAACCAGGAAAATACACTTCGAGTGTTTCAACCTGAGTCCCACGCGATCCAACCAACTAAGAACCTCTTCCAGATTCTTCAAGTGCTCAATGGTGTCCCGACCTGCAACCAGTATGTCGTCCTTGAAAATTATGGTGCGAGGAACCGACTTTAGCAGGCTCTCCATGATCTGTTGGAAGATTGCCGCGGCCGACCGAATCCCGAACGGGCATCTGTTATCGATGAATAGACCTTTGTGCGTGTTGATGCAGGTGAGGTCTTTCGAAGACTCCTCCAGCTCCTGCGTCATGTTGGTCGAGGTCATGTCCAACTTGATGAACGTCTTTCCTCCAGCCAGTGTCGCAAATAGGTCATCTGCCTTGGGTAGCGGGTACTGGTCCTGCAGTGAGAAACGGTTAATCGTTACTTTATAGTCCCCACAAATTCTGTGTCATCCTCTTTAATTACCGGGACAATCGGACTGGCCCACTCGTTGAATTCCACCGGTGCGATGATGTCTTCTCGCTGCAGCCTGTCCAGCTCAATTTCCACTTTCTGACGCATCATATGCCTTGTGGTGGATGGGTCGCGTACGGGGAACCAAATGGATCCGCATTTTCGCCGCTGAGAAGCTTCCAATTGCTGGCTCGAACAACAATGGAAATCTACTCAGAACTTGGGCACATGAGGCGTCGTTGATGGACGAAAGCGCTCCTTTGTCGTCCTAGTTCCAGCGGATTTTGCCCAGCCAGCTTCTGCCAAACATTGTGGGGCCATCCCTTGGCACGATCCACAGCGGGAGTTCATGTACTGCTCCATCATCGGAAACTTTGACTTCTGCACTGCCAGTTACAGGGATTAGTTTCTTGGTGTAAGCCCTTAGAATGGGGCTGAGCTTGGGCCTGTGTGCCTTGTTACACCACAGCCTGTTGAAGGCCTTTTTACTCATTATGGACTGACTCGCACCCATGTCCAGTTTCATAGATACTGGAATTCTGTTCAGTTCAACTTTCAACATTATTGGTGGACATTTCATGGTGAATGTGTGTACCCCGTACACTTCTGCCTCCTCGGTATGAGTCTCCAATTCAGCCTGATCCACAGTTGATCGATCTTCCTCTACAACGTGGTGGTTTGCAGGGTTTGCAGGGTTTGCACATTCGCTGAAGGTGTCCCATTGTTCTGCAGCCGTTGCACCCATAGTGCTTGAAGCGGCATTGATGGGCTTAGTGATCACCTCCACAATGCCAACTAGGTGTTAACTGTCTAGCATTAATGATTGATGGCGGACCCTGGGTCATCTAAGGTCGGGCAGCAGCAGCCGGCATGTACATTCTGCCATGTATATTCCTGCTCAAAAACTACATTACTTTGTGCACAGTACTGGCCGAAGCCTCTTTACTCTGCAAAATCTGTTTGGTGTTGTCGCTGGTGGACATAAATGCCTGGGCTATCGTTACGGCTTTGCTTAGATTCGGTGTTTCAACAGTCAACAGCTTGTGAAGGATTACTTCATGGCCAATGCCTAGTACAAAAAAGCATTTGTTCTAGGAATCCCTCAAATTCGCAATGTCCTGCGAGGCGCCTTAATTCGGCGAAATAGCTCGCAACTTCCTGGCCCTCCGACAGTTGACATGTATAGAACCGATTTCTCGCCATCAAAACTCTTTCCTTAGGATTTAGGTGCTCCCTGACCAGCGTACACAATTCTTCTTAGGATTTAGTTGTTGGTTTTACCGGAGATAGAAGATTCTTCATGAGGCCATATGTTGTTGCCCCACAGGCAGTAAGTAGGATCGGCCTTTGTTTGGCAGTGTTCTCGTCCCCTTCCAGCTCGTTGGCCACAAAGTATTGGCCGAGTCTCCCCACGAAGGCCTCCCAATCGTCCCCTTCTGAGAACTTCTCCAGGACACCAACTGTTCTTTGCATTTTCGCGCGGTTGTTCGTTACCTCATCACCAATTGATACACTCATAATAAAGGGTGAAACTGAGTACTGTGAACAATGAGCAAGTATGACCTTAGCTCCTTTAATAAGACTCCAAAGTGCAGGTACCTCATGGGTGGCCTGCTTATACTCAGTGCTCCCAGATGCTGGGATCCCTTGGGACTCCAACAGGTAAGCCCTCTGGTGATACAGGTTGCAAGGGGTTAAATACATAACAAAACCCTACAGGGCTATTGTGACTGAAATTCTGCAGGGATTCCATCGGTAAGTTCCATCACTGCAATACTGGTGACAGGTGACGGAGCCGTCAGTGGTGATCTGGTTGTGCCACGTGTCCACCATTTCTTGGAGTGTTCTCTTTGCCTCGTAAGGTGTGGAACTTCCATCCATCCTTCTTTTTGGAATAATCTTTTAGCCATATGAAATATCGACACAGAACAGCTGGTTAAGAAGAAAACTCACTTGCCACTGATTGCAGACGGGCCATTAAAAGATTCAAGGCGAGAAATTCCATAGCGCCCCATTTGGGGCGTTAACTTTTGAAAAGTAGCGCCAGGCGCTAATGGTTCTCACCTGCCGGGAAATTCATCTTTAGCGCCCTAAGAGGGAAGCGGAGCACTAAATCAAGTGCTAACCATATCTCTTCGGGCATTAAAGTCCGAGAGTGGGGAGGTAGTGGCAGAGCGCTAAACAATGTGGAGCGCATTGGTAACGGCAATAAAGGGAAGGGCCAATGATGATGCATAACCTACTTCTCAGCAGTTCTGCATTGCAAGGCGACCTGGACGACTGCCATTACAGCCCCAAACACTCTCACAAAGTGGAGGGCTTGGAAATCTTGCAGCAATGAAAGATCGAAAACTTTCAGCAGGCACCAGACTGGTGCAAATAATATACGTTAGCCTCCCTGAAAACCATTCCCTTTAATTAGCACTCCCCAAGCGGCCAGTCGAGTGACAATGGCTCCTCTTCCTGCCGTTGTCCACGCCCGGCGAGATAGTAGGGAGAAGGAGCGGGAGGCAATTTCACATCCGGGGCGGTAACGGGGCGCTGCACACTTAATGACGTCAGGATCTACAAGGCGCTAGAGGCCCAGGTGGTAAGAGTTAAACCTGCACTGAAGTTCGCGGGCATCGCTGAATTCACCATGCCTGGTCGCTAATCCCTTCGGGCCCCATCTGCGCCCCCTCCCCCAAGGTGCTAACGGGAGCCGCTGAGCAGCCAAATTTCTCCCCCTCTGTCTTTATTAATGAAAAATTACAAAAGAAGTGGAAATGTATTATTTAGCTGCTCTCAGGATTTGGGCAACACTGACACGGTCATGTTTATTGCCCATCCGTAATTGCAATGATGGCTTGCTAGGCCACTTTAGCAGGCATTAAGAGTCAATGACATAAGGTGGACGAGAGTCACATGTCGGTCAACCTGGGTAGAAACATGGCGGTTGCCAAATTGTGTCCTGGTACATTAGACCCTGTGCTGTGGCGATGCATGGATCAACTGATATCTAATAGGACTTCCTGAAACCTGTCTTTAGTTATGGGTTGATTAGATTTGTAATTATATGCTTATAGTGTGTACTAATGCCAATTGGGACCAGTTGATGAAATGCACTTTGAGTTATGTTTTCCTATTAGCCCGGATTTTGCGGGCAGCTGCGAATGAATGGTGCTAGTACAGACTTTCTCTGGGCGTTTGTGCTGGAACTTGCTGTGATTGGAGAGCCATTTTGGTGCAGCGCCCTCTACAGGGGATTTGGGTATGTGTGAACAGGACAAGCAACTGTGTATCTCCCTAACCAATCAGATTGAAGAATCCTTACTGAGACATGGTCCCGATTTTAACTCCAGGTGGATTCTCCGCTCAGGCCTGAGTTAAAATTACAGTTGGGTCTCAATGCTGTCAAGAAGGACCCTGTTGGCTCCGGGCATGTGTCCTTGCTGTCTACTCAGAAGGACAGGTTACAATTGCAGATGTTGGGATCATGGTGGCTTTCGGATAGTGCGATTTTAAATGCCCACCTGACAAGTTTCTGCTCATTGGGTAGGGTTAAAATCACTCCCTGCAGAGTCCGAATTAGTTAGAATGGTGACATCCATGTCAAAGCAGGTTCAGAAAGTGAAATAAAGCTATGGAACGAAAGATTGGTTTAAAAGAGAGCGAGACAAAGAAAAAGTTTAATGAAAACATTTTTATTTAATATTTTAAATGTTTTTAAATCTCCAAAAATAATTAAAATCTGAAGGAATGAGGCTCCACACTTGTAAATTTTAATTTTCAGGGACAGAGGTTGTTTGGCCGTAAATAAGACTTATCACGCTGTTAACAATATAATTATACTGGAATGGACAAGCCCTAACATTCCCTAGTGATTTAGTCAGTATATAAGTACCCTTACTTCATGCCATTCCATATATTTCAATACCGAGTCTCTGGGCAAGATACTGTTGTAGCTTTTGGTGGAGCAGTGCAACTCGGACAGCATGTGCGGACACCGGAGGTTGCTGTCAGATTTACTACCTAATAACAGTGAGCACTGATAGCCTCACTGTTATTGTTATTACAAAATCTGGGCCATTGAATTTAAATAATTTTGTTCTTCTGTCTGTCCTACTGTGATGAGCGTCCTTCTTTGTCAGAGATACTGGTCTACCCTTTAACACTCTGCCTGTGGTGTTCTGCCACCAGCTGCTACAAGATATTTGATAGTGACATTGGTTGACGTAACCATTGCTTTTTCCATTACTCCCTGGGAGGAAAAGTATTATCCCTGATCAGTGCCTTAATCAAAAACTTGCTATCTGAGCGCTAACACCCGATTCATTAGCCCCCCCGAAAATGGGCAGGGGGATCGTGATGTGCGATTGGCCCACGCCCACTCAGAGGAAAGCAGGCAGCATGCAAACTTTGTGCTGCCTGTTGCCTAGCATGATTGTGGCATTCAGCCCAGGGCTGAATCTGCGATGAATGGCTGAACGCTCAATAGAAAGCCCAAGTTCGTGCGAGGCTAGCACCATTTAAAGCAAGCCTGAAATACTTAAAGACAGTCTGCACCTCTTAAAGGGGAGGTGCATTCCGCCTGAAGCAGCTCATTGAGCTGGCTAGGGAAGAGAGTGAGAGGAGGTGAAAAGAAAAATTATGCCGCAAAAAACCTGCGACATCTCTAACTTTTTCCAGTTCTGATGAAGGGTCATCGACCTGAAATGTTAACTCTGTTTCTCTCTCCACAGATGCTGCCTGACCTGCTGAATATTTCTGGTATTTTCAGTTTTATTTCATAACTCACATTCATAGCTTCACCTCGCCCTCA
The DNA here is from genome assembly GCF_044704955.1 of Pristiophorus japonicus. Lineage (NCBI taxonomy): Eukaryota > Metazoa > Chordata > Chondrichthyes > Pristiophoridae > Pristiophorus > Pristiophorus japonicus. Next base: position 28,530,514 of record NC_091991.1, read on the forward strand.
CACACGTAAGTGCCACTGTTAAATGCCTCACGCCTCACACCCACATCTCACAGCTTGCACGCAGTGTCAGCTTTTCAACCATGATAGGCATATCACCCTAGCCAAATCAAATTGGTCAGGGTAGCCTTGATGAAGAGTTCATAGATTGCATAAGGGATGGGTTCCTTGAGCGGTATGTAACAGAACCAACCAAGGGACAGGTTATCTTAGATCTGGTCCTGTGTAATGAGACAGGATTAATAAACAATCTCCTAGTAAAGGACCCCTTGGAATGAATGACCATAGTATGGTTGAATTTCAAATTCAGATGGATCTCAAACCAGGGTACTAAGCTTAATAAAGGAGACTACAAAGGTATAAGAACATAAGAACATAAGAAATAGGAACAGGAGTAGGCCATAAGGCTCCTCGAGCCTGCTCCACCATTCAATAAGATCATTGCTGATCTGGTCATGGACTCAGCTCCACTTCCTTGCCCACTCCCCATAACCCCTTATCCCTTTATCTCTTAAGAAACTATCTATTTCTGTCTTAAATTTATTTAATGTCCCAGCTTCCACAGCTCTCGGAGGCAGCGAATTCCACAGTATGAGGACAGAGTTGGCAAAAGTGGACTGGGAAAATAGATTAAAGTGTGGGCCGGTTGATGAACAGTGGTGTACACTTAAGGACATATTCCATAACTCTCAAGAAAAATATATTCCAGTGAAGAGGAAAGGGTGTAAGAGAAAAGATAGCCATCCGTGATTAACTAAAGAAATAAAGGACGGTATTCAATTAAAAACAAGGACACACAAAGTGGCCAAAACTAGTGGGAGAACAGAAGACTGGAAAGCTTTTAAAAGCCAGCAAAGAATGACTAAAAAATGAAAAAGAAAGGGAAGATAGACTATGAAAGTAAACTCGCACGAAATATAAAAAAAAGATAGCAAGAGTTTCTACAGGTATATAAAAAGGAAAAGTGTGGCTAAAGTAAACGCCGGTCCCTTAGAGGACGAGACCGGGGAATTAGTGATGGAGAAAATGGAGATGGCAGAAACTCTGAACAAATATTTTGTATCAGTCTTTATGGTAGAGGACACTAAAAATATCGCAACAGTGGATAGTCAAGGGGCTATGGGGGAGGGAGGAACTTAACACAATCACAATCATTAAGGAGGTGGTACTCAGTGTAAGGAGGGGGTGTTTGGGGTGTGTTGTGGTCTCAATGAGGGGGTCAGGTTCCCGTCTGACCAACTTGAATGGTTTCGAATCGCTCCCACTCCCTTGGGTTCTGTACTCTGGATTTATTTGGGGGGCTGTGACAAAAGTGCAGCGGACACTGGTTTGATGCAACGAACTTTGGTTTTATTACAGTCAAAGTAATAGAGGCTTATTACTCTAGTAAGAAAATACACGGCCAAACTTACAATCACTCTAACAAAGAACAATACAAGGAAAGGTGCAAGGTCAAACTTAAAATCACTCTAATAAAGTACCATACACTCCACATTCAAAGGGGGTTGCAGTAAAATTATATCTCCCACCTCCCAATACCTAATTCTAGCTAGGTTAGACTCCAGGGCAGGGACTTATGCTTACCAATCCTTTTGATATTTAATGGGAGATGGTGATGTTCTTCCTTCCTTCAGGACTTCAAGACTTCGAGGCTGGAGAAGTTAGTTTTACAACTGTCATGTTGGTTTCTCTCCTTGTCTTGATGAGGTAGTAGCGACCACCTCTCTCCCCCACTAACCTCTGTCGAAAACAGGGGCAGTTATACGATTTCAGTGTTCTAATCTTGCCACCCATTCTGTTCACAATCCTTTGTATAATTTTGGCAGGCTTGGTTCTTCTTTGCAATATTTTGTCGGGCTCGTTAAAGTTGATATGTCTTGGGTGGGTTGATGTTCGAAAACTGTTTCCTGATGGAAATATTAGTTTGGTAATTGCAATGTCCTTTTGTGTTTAGTCTTTCACATACAGGCTGATTGGGCCTCTTTGTGATGTATATCCTGAGATGGTTTGTCCAGACCTATGTTGATAGCGAGCTATCTCTGGGTGATACTGTGATGGTAATGTCTCTTGTAGAGGAAGATTTCCAAATACTCATTCTTCCAGACAGGTTACCTCAGTCCTCACACCCAGACAGTTCCAATAATTAAGTGGGCTTCTTTGTTCCCTAGGTTCACCCACAGGCTTGAATTTGTCTTGTAAAAATTCATAATTCTATTAAAGTTTGTAGTTTCTTCCATAAGCACTTTAGAGTTCCAAACTTTTTGGTAGATAGTCCCAAATTAAATTTCCTTTCGAATGAGCCTAAACACAGGTGGGGGGGGGGCGGTGGCGGGGTGGGGGGGGGGCGGGTTCTGGTGAATTTTGCTCTCTTCAGTCCCCCCTGTTGACACTCTACACTCCTTGAGTGTTAAACAAGGTAAGCAAAATTCCTGCTCCTGAGAGTCAACCTTCCCTGCATTTATACTAGCTAAACATGCGAATACAGTCATTACAATTCGGTTATAGCATAGAGGGAGTATCATGTCCCTCTTTTACTCGGTTTTCACAGTAAAACGACGGTATACAGTCATACACAACTTTAAGTAAAGTCAAATAAAAACACATAGTAACACATTCTCAAATAGCATAAAGGTCCATAGTCAAACACGTTTTAAGTTCAGTAAAATAAAGGTACATAGTCAAAACATTTAAGTAACAGCAGGTAAAATCAAACACAAATTAAACATGGTAGTATGGTGTCACCCCTCCCTGCGCGATTCCCAAGTTCGGCCAAGGAGCGTATAGCACCCTTTGGTGCCTGACCTGACGGCCTCTGCGTTTCACTCGACAAGTGAGACACCATAAATAAAGTATAATCGCGAGTTGACAAATAACTAAAGTGTGGGAAGCGATTCGGATCCAGACTGGGACCTCCATATTTCTGAAAAGGTCCCACCAAGGCGGAATGGTGATCTCAAGAATCTTTTTCCCTATCTCAATTGTTTTCTGTTTTAGAGTGTAGAAATATTTTTGTGAGATAATTACAGCTTTTAGCAGAGCGGTAAGATGTTCAGGTAGAGGGGGAATTGCATAGTCAAAATGTACAATCCTGCAGGTTTGTAATGTTTTCCTTCACAGTGAGGTGGACAGTGGAAGGTTCAAGAATGAGGACAATCCGTTCGTGGGCCACTTGAACTGATGCCTCAAGTTTGAAGCAAAAACTGCTGTCACTCACTGGACACCAGAAGTGTCCCTGTTGGTAGTGGGGCACACTGGTGGTGACACACTATGTCCCACCCCCTATGTATGTTACCTGTGGAGGGACCTGGTCTTGTGTCATTACTTCCATGGTACAGTTAATAGGCTGTGCACCAGCAGCTTTAAACCCACACTGTGACTTTGAACAGGCACTCAGGTACTGGGGACACAGTATTACGTGTGCACCGCGGCTCCGGCACCCGGAGAGGTCAGTACCCGTTACAGCATGCTCCCACTTTATGACATAGGGTGGGACCGCTGCGAAATGAATTTGTGCACCTCCCTGAATAACCCCAATGTTCTTCACCCGGTATACCGGTGTGGGTTGGGCTGTCCCACCCATGACCGGCATCCTTAACACTATCCCCACAATAGTGTGGTTAGATTTCCCACAGTCTACTGGGACAGGGTCGGCTTCAGAGGCTAGGCAGAGCTGGCACGGGCTTAGTGAATTGTTGTACGGATGGAGGGCTGCGAGGTGTTTGTCTCTGATCCAAGAAGGGGACTAAACCTTGTTTTAAATCCTCCAGGTTGTTGCGGCCCTCACCCAACAACCATACCCCATATAGTATGCACACCTCTTTCTGTGCAGCTTGATCAGAAGCGTTTCTATCCTCCCGTATAAGTGTATTCACTGTGCATGTTTTTCCAGCTCAGTCACTATTTCTTTTAAATGGACAGTCATAGCCTGGTTCTCGTGTAGTTCTGATCCTACTACAGTATTCTCCTGTTTCAGGATTTTTCTCAATTGGGTCTTTAAACTGTTTATTTGTGTTTGCAGTTCTGTGTCATCCAAGCTATTTATTACAGAGGCTGCTGTATTGTCGGTAGTGAAAACGTCGCTTATGATTCCCCTTCTAGGTCTCCCTGAGCCCATGGTGTCCCTAGCGTTTAGGGTGTATGGGTCTGCTTTGCCTACATTTCTGAAGTTTAACTCATAAAATTTCTTGAACATGTCCCGAAGTGGGGCCTGGTATAGCAGCTCTGTTTCTTTCAGACACCATGCAGGCAGGTGTACCTCGGTAAGGTTTAATATTACTGAAGCTACTGCATAATGTACCCCCTGATATAACACTTTTTCGGTCGGTACCAATACTAATCCATTCCCAGGTTTCTTTGTGGTGTTAGGACAACTTTCTATTACTGTGTGTATTGGCGGGGTTGTGCGCAGGGGTTTCTTAATGTGTGCTCTTAGTTCGGTGGCGTTAATTGGGAGTGGGGAGTGTGGGACCGTGCACTCGTGTAGGCTAGAGTCCCACCCCATCCCTTCCCCTTCATCTTGCCATTGCCTGGCGAAGGTGATCGCTATGCCTGCGGGATAAATACTCTCTGATTCCCTCATGCAAATGTAAATTCCTTGTTCGAATTCCCACCATTTGTCCCAACACACTTTTACTCCTCCCCGTGTCCCCGTGATGGTGCAGTACGTATCATTACCGAGTCTTTCCCAGTCCGATTCCTGGTCCCATGCGTCCTTGCTGAGTTTTCTGAGCCACCACCATCTTCCCCGGGGAATGTTCCCTTTGCAAGTCAAACACACACGCTTTCCCTCGGTGACACTGACTCGGGCAGCTATGATCCGCATCCGGAGGCATGGAAGTGAGGCCTCCCCGTAGGTAAAACCTTCCTGCCTGGAGTAGCGGGTAGAGTTAGATCCCAGCCACCCTGGCCATCTTCTCTCGTGGGCGTAAACGGCGAGTTCTTCAATGTCTCGGGGGCCACCCTCGGCGGTTACGACCGGTGCTCTTCGTCCTGAACACCCGTAGATGAGGGATTCTTCCACGTCTCCTCAGTCGCTGCTGCTCATCCTTATCAAGGCAAGCAGGAGCAGGATCCTTCTCATGCTGTCCTCTTTCCTGTGGGGTCACATAAAACAGAGCCCTGAGAAAGCTCTCTGGCTTGACAAAGGTGACCGAGTTCCAAGTTGGGCTCATAGTCTTTAATTGACTGGCTGTCTTATTCAGTTCCTTGTGGACTGATTGCTTTTAACTTTATCTCACAGTCGTTCTGCTTGTTATCTCACCAGTGCTTCCTTAATAGCCATACCGATAGATTCTTCTTACTCCCGGGTGTTACCCGGCCTGCTTCTTTTAACAGCTGCACAGGTAGATTCTTTTCCTTACCCCAGTTAACTAATACATATACACTTATGATTACACAGATAAATCTTACACTATTCAAAACTTATTCACGAAACATACTTAAATTCATATTGCTAAACATCCTTAAATTCACATTGCTTTATATGTACATCTGCCACCCATCTCCGGGTGGCCAGGTTAATTCCTGCCTTCTCTCTTTTTCTTCTTCTCCCGTTGGGTGTCCAGCGAGGTAGCTGATAGGTCGGTCTGCACCGTCGAACCCTAAGTACCCTGACCGGACGTGGGTTTGAGTCCCACACTATCAGCGGAACGTCCACTCCGGTGCTGCAGCACACCGCTCCTTTAGGGGTGGCTGCCTGGTTCCTTTCTTCCCCTGGGAGCTCTGCCTGGTTGAGGGCTACGGGCTGGGGACTCCCACTTGGTGGCTGTTCCACCGCTATCTCTTCCGGGGGTCCCTTGTTGACCGAAGCTACCGGCTGGGTGTCCCTGCTCACAGGCTGGTCTCTGACCTTAGGTGCCCTTTTGCGGCTGGTCCCTCTCCCGGGGCTGAACCATTTAAATTGGAGCGCTGGTGACCACGGTGTCTTTGGTCGTGGTGTGCGGGGAGTCCTTCTTAAGGCTCTGGCTGCTGGAGGTGTGTCTGAGTCCCGAATGATTGGGGGGACAGCTCCTCCAGTAACATAGTTCACCGCCCCTCTAGGTAGTCTGTGGGTCTGCCACGTCCCTTGTGGGATTTCCACAGTCGGGAGTTGTTGGCTGGGCGACCCTGTCTTTAGCACGGTTTACAGTCCCACACTCCAGGCTGCCCCGGGTTGAAAATTTGCACTGATTTATATGAAACCACTTTGTTCGGCGGGGCAGTTTCATGGCATAGACCATGGGGCTTGCCTTGTTGACAATGTGGTACGGTTCCATGTACAGTGCCTCAAAGACCCCTACTCTAGCGTAGTTTCTCACCATAACCTGGTCCCCTATCTCCCACTCGTGGTGCTTGCGGGGCTCTAGCAGCAGTCGGTTGCTCCGATGCTGTTTTCCCATGTTGTTAGCAGCCTGCCAGTGAATCTGTTTAAGGTGTTCAAACAGATTCTTGATAAAGCTGTCCCAGTTCGCTTCCCTAAGCTGACCTTCCGTGGGGCTAACACATGGGTGGGGGTTCTCATGGCTCTGCCTGTCATGAGCTCGTACGGGGAGTACCCCGTGCTCTTTGACTGGCTGGCTCGGATCCCCATGAGGACTACTGGTAGGACTTCTACACACCCTTTGGGTGAATCCCCTGTCTCTTTGCGCAGCCTTTCTTTGATGGTGCGGTTTAAACTCTCCACAGGCCCAGATGACTGCGGGTTGTGGGCAACATGCCATTTTCCTTTGATGCCGAGTACCTTAAGGGTCTCCTGCATCACCTGCCGAGTGAAGTGACTGCCTTGGTCGGACTCCACGTATTGTGGTAGTCCCCATCGAGAGAACACTTCCCTGACCAGGATCCTAGCTGTTCCCAGGGCAGTGGCTGTTTGACATGGGAAGGCTTCCACCCATTTAGTGAATACATCCACTCATACTAGGCAGCACTTGTAACCTCCCTGGGCACAGAAACATAGAAACATAGAAAATAAGTGCAGGAGTAGGCCATTCGGCCCTTCGAACCTGCACCACCATTCAATGAGTTCATGGCTGAACATGCAACTTCAGTACCCCATTCCTGCTTTCTCGCCATACCCCTTGATCTCCCTAGTAGTAAGGATTACATCTAACTCCTTTTTGAATATATTTAGTGAATTGGCCTCAACAACTTTCTGTGGTAGAGAATTCCACAGGTTCACCACTCTCTGGGTGAAGAAGTTTCTCCTCATCTCGGTTCTAAATGGCTTACCCCTGGGCAGTGGGTAGGGGCCCGATGTAGTCGATTTGGATCGACTGCCAGGGTCCCTCTACCCTCCTGATATGTCCCATAGACAGCTTTCTTTTCTGGGGGTCGGGGTTGTTGGCCACACACACCAGTCAGCTAGCACAGAACTCGCGGACACCTTCCCTGAGTCCTGGCCACCACCCTGCCTGTTTCACTCGTTGCTAAGTGGTCTCTGGTCCAGGGTGTCCTGCTCCTGGACCCTCGTGGGCCAGCTGGAGGAATTCTCTCCAGTGTTGTTGTGGTACTACCCATTGCTCCCCCCTGAATAGCATGCCTTCTTTAATGGCAATTGCTGCAGTGCCGTACGGGCCGTCTACCCTTTTCCCTTTAGCTAGTGTGTTCAGGACAGTTTTGAGAACTGGGTCTTGAGTCTGATCCATTTTTAGGTCCAGGGGCAAAGCTATCCCTGCCTTCCCTGCCGTCCCTATCCTGCCCCTGACTGCTGCGATGGGTCCTGGGTTATACGGATCCCAGAGCCTGCCCGTGTGGGCCCCCTGCTTGGCTAACATGTCAGCCTGCTGATTTCCCTCGCTACAGGGTTCTGTGGTGGAATGTGCCTTCACTTTATATATGTAGATATTCCCTTCCTCCCCTACGGCTTTCATGATCTTTTCCAGTAGGGGCTTAATTGCCCGGGGTCTCCCGTCTGCGGATGTGTATCCGCGGCGGGACCAGATAGCCAGATACTCCGTCTACGAATTGCATGTGAACATACTGTCCGAGCAAATCGTGTATGGGGTAGGGAATTCTTCGGGGTGTGTGACTACATACACCACCGCAGACAGTTCAGCGTGCTGGGTGCTCATAGTCCTGGGGAGTTTAATCAGGGCAATGCCTGCCTCAGGGTCACAAACTCCGCAGCCTGTGAGTCATTCATCCGCAGATACTGTGCTTGAAGCGTCCACATCGATCTCTCGGACTGTGAGGTGTAACCCAGCCCGAACGCCTATGTTAATTTCCCATACCCCTTCTACGGAACACCGGCGGGCTGTCCCTGGATAAATCATGTTGGCTGCGAGACTTGGCTCGCAGAGACCCTTTACCCTTAGGTCCATTTGACAGAGTAGCAGGGCCCAGCAAGCAATGCGGGCACTGCTCACTGTCCCATCCTTGATTCTCCCGTCCAGGAGCATTTGGGTGGGTGTATGGTGGGTAAGGAGTGTGATAGAGGACCCCCCTGTGAAGATCAGTGATCTTTTCACAGCCCAGTGAGTGGTTAGGAGGTGCCACTCAAAGTTAGAGTATCCCTTCTCCACGTCCGTGAGTATCCTGGAGGATTAGACCACTGGTCTCAGCCGGCCTTGCCGCTCTTGGAGCAATACTGCACTCAGCCTGTCCCCACTGGCTGCTACCTCCAGGAAAAACTCTTTACCCCCATCTATGGCCCCTAGAGCCGGCGCGGTCTGCAGATCTTTCTTGAGTTGGATAAATGCTGCCTCGCAACCTTTGTCCCATTCCCCCTCCACTCCCTTATGTAGGAGTCGGAGCAGAGGGACTGCTGTGGCTGCATAATCCTCAATGAAGTCTCTGCAGTAGCCGGTTAGCCTGAGAAAAGATCTTACTCCTGTCACTGTGTTGGGGGCGGGTAACTTCTGCACTGCTTCCTTTCTAGCTTTGTCAATGGCTCTCTCACCAGCGCGCACAGCCAATCCCAGGAATTTTACTTGTTTCAGGCCGATCTGTGCCTTCTTGGGGTTTACTTTAAATCCTTCTTCTTTAGCAGTTCCAGCAGCTCAGCCAGCAGTGGGCCATGCTCCTCCCCCTCATCGGTGAACAGGAGCAGGTCATCTACATACTGTACTAACTGCTGGGGTCTGCTGAAACTCTTTAAACAGTTGGCCATACACTGATGGAAAATACTGGGGCTGTTGTGAAAGCCCTGAGGGAGACAGTTCCAAGTGTATTGCTGTCTCTTAAAGTTAAAAGCAAACTTGTACTGATCTTCCCTCCAGAAACCATTGGAAATATCCAGCACCATGAAGGTGGTCGCAGAGGCTGGGATACTTCCAATGAGGTCAGCAACAGCAGCAACAGTGGGGATGTTACGGTTGAGTACACGATAGTCCACCGTGGCTCTCCAGGAGTTGACCGGTTTCTTAACCGGCCACGATGGAGAGTTCACATCTGTCATGTATGTAACCACAATGTAACACCACAGTATTATTGTACACACTCAACCTAGATGCACACCCTGACCACAAGGGGTGAACTTGTGGGAGACACTCCTTACCTGATCACATAGGTATAACAAGGGAGGTACCACACAGGGTCATCGTCTTTGGAGTCCTGTGAATAAAGAATTGAGGTCACAGAGTAACCTTGTCCCCAGAATGTGCCTCGTGGGGTTTCATACTGTAGAATAAGGACTTTACATTGGCGAAGAGAAACGGGAATTCACGACCCACGAGAAGGGCCACCGATAGCACAGAGCAACGGTACTTTGTTGGGGAAGACTGGAACGATTTTGTTGAGAGGCTTCAGCAAAGCTTCGTAACGAAAGAATGGCTGGGGGATGCAGCGGCCGACAAGCGAAGGGCTCATCTTTTGACCAGTTGCGGACCAAAGACTTACACGCTCATGAAAGACTTACTAGCACCCGAAAAGCCGGCGGACAAAACCTTTGAAGAACTTAGCAAATTGATCGGGGAGCACCTCAAACTGGCGAGTAGCATACATATGGCCCGATACAGATTCTGCACCCACCGACGTCGTGAAGGACAGAGCATACCGGACTTCGTAGCGGATCTCCGGCGTCTGACCAGCCTCTGTAAGTTCACAGATGCCTGCAGGGGGGAGATGCTAAGGGACTTCTTTATCGAGGGCATTGGTCATGCGGGAATTTTCCGCAAATTAATTGAGATCAAGGATTTGATCTTGGAAGCGGCGGCGTTGATAGCTCAAACTTTCATGCCGGAGGAGGAAGAGATGAAAATAATATACGCACGCAATTCTGCCTCTAAAGCGGCGATGGATCAGGGAGTCAACATCATCAATGTGACTCAGAGCCCCGCAGGCAGGCAGGGGCAGTCCAACACTCCCCAGGCAGCAATAGACCCCAGAGTAGGACTTCAACAGAGACAATGGCAGGCTGAACGGACATTCACGTCTTCACAGTGGACAATGCGGCCTGGGATGGGCCATTGATACCCACCAATAGGGTACTTAAGAGCAGTCAAAGGGACAGTCAGCGCGGAATGCCTGGCCATAGTTCCCAACAATGGTAACTTGAACTCATGTGTGAGGGAAACACTCAGCTAGATCTTGCAGATTTCAACAGTTTGTCTGCAGGAACTGCAATCTCAGTGGCCACTTAGCTCGAATGTGCAGGAAGTCTGCAACCAGACTAACATATGAGGCGGATGGACCAGAAGAGGGTTCTTTGAGGCAGGATGATTTTTGGGGCAAATCGATGGACGTCGAGGTTCAGCGGGTCCATGTGGCGAATATTCACAGTTCATACACCAAAACGCCACCAATGATGATGAGGGTTTTATTAAATGGTATCCCAGTATTACTGGAGCTGGACACTGGGGCCAGCCAGTCACTCATGGGCGTTCAGCAATTTGAGAAGCTATGGCCACCTAAAGCCAGTAGACCCAAATTAGCACGTATTGAGACACAATTACGGACTTACACTAAAGAAATCATTCCGGTGCTAGGTAGTGCAATGTTGGCTGTCACACACACTGGGTTAGTGAATCGGCTGCCGCTCTGGATTGTATCGGGCAATGGTCCCGCACTGTTGGGGAGGAGCTGGTTAGCCGAGATGAACTAGAAATGGGGGATGTTCATGCAATGTCATCTGTGGAGCGAAGTTTGTGCTCACAAGTCCTACAACAATTTGATTCACTATTCCAACCTGGCATCGGGACTTTCAAAGGCACTAAAGTAGTGATACACATCACCCCGGACGCCAGGCCAGTGCACCACAAAGCCAAAGCGGTGGCGTATGTGATGTGGGAAAAGATCGAGAGCGAATTGGATCGGCTGTTGAGAGAGGGCATCATCTCGCCTGTTGAATTCAGCGACTGGGCGAGCCCCATCGTTCCTGTCCTAAAAGCGGATGGCTCTGTCAGGATCTGTGGCGACTACAAGGTCACCATCAATCAGGTGTCCCTACAAGATCAATACCCGCTCCTGAGAGCGGAGGACCTCTTCGCCACGCTGGCAGGCGGCAAGCTGTTCGCCAAGTTGGACCTCACTTCAGCCTATATGAACTGGCCGACGAATCTAAACTACTGACCACCATCACCACGCACAAGGGACTATTCGTTTATAACAGGTGCCCATTTGACATTCGATCAGCGGCCGCGATTTTTCAACTGAACATGGAAAGCTTGCTTAAATCCATTCCTGGAACGATCGTATTCCAGGACGACATTCTCATCACGGGTCGAGTCACCGAGGAACACCTCCACAACCTGGAGGAGGTGCTACGCCGACTGGACTGGGTAGGCTTGTGAGGCAAGAAGTCTAAATGTGTGTTCTTAGCTGGTTGAGTTTCTGGGCAGGAGGGTTGCTGCAGATGGGATTCGGCCCACCGAATCCAAAACAGAGGCGATTCGATGAGCACCCAGGCCCTGCAACACATCGGAGTTGCGTTAATTTCTGGGACTGTTGAACTATTTCGGGAACTTTCTGCCGAACTTGAGCACGTTGTTGGAGCTGCTACATGTGCTCCTGCGTAAGGGTTGTGATTGGTTTTGGGGGGACTGTCAGGAATGGGCTTTTGATCGGGCGCAAAACCCTACTTTGTTCAAACAAGTTGTTGACCCTGTATGACCCCTGTAAAAAATTGGTTCTGACATGTGATGCATCGTCCTATGGGGTTGGGTGCATGTTGCAACAGGGCAATGCTGAGGGTCAACTACAACCTGTGACTTATGCCTCCAGGTCGTTCTCTCAAGCAGAACGGGGATACGGGATGGTCGAGAAGGAAGCGCTTGTATGTGTCCATGGTGTAAAAAAAATGCATCAGTACCTCTTTGGTAGGAAGTTTGAATTAGAGAGGGACCACAAGCCATTAACATCCCTGTTGTCAGACAGCAAGGCTATCAATGCCAACACATCAGCTCGCATACAGCGATGGGCTCTCACGCTGGCTGCTTATGACTACTCCATCAGGCACCGGCCTGGCACTGAAAATTGCGCTGACGCGCTCAGCGGGCTTCCACTGGCCACCACTAAGAGGGCAGCGGAGCAAAGCGCCGAGATGGTCATGGCTGTCGATGCCTTTGACAGCGCAGGCTCCCCCATCACAGCCCGCCAAATCAAAATCTGGACAAACAAAGATCCCCTCCTATCCCTGATTAAGAAATGTGTCCTGACTGGGGATTGGGCTCCCGCACACGAGGTCCTGAGGAGGTCAGACCGTTCCACAGACAGATGGATGAGCTCTCCATCCAAGCCGACTGCCTACTATGGGGCAGCCGGGTGGTTATGCCCCAGAAGGGCAGGGAGGCATTCATCAGGGAACTCCACAGCGAGCACCCAGGCATTGTGCTGATGAAGGCTATTGCCCGGTCACACATTTGGTGGCCTAGAATTGATTCAGACCTGGAGCACTGTGTTCGCAGGTGCACGACGTGTGCCCAGCTGGGTAATGCCCCCAGGGAGGCCCCACTCAGCGCGTGGCCCTGGCCCACCAGGCCATGGTCACGCATTCATGTTGACTACGCGGGCCCGTTCATGGGAAAGATGTTCCTTATTGTGGTAGATGCGTACTCGAAATGGATCGAGTGCATCATTCTGAATTCATGCACGTCATCCACCACCGTGGAAAGCCTACGTGTGATCTTTGCCGGACATCCTGGTTAGTGATGATGGCCCATGTTTCACAAGCTACGAATTCCAAGAGTTTATGTCGGGCAATGGCATCAAACACGTCAGGACTGCGCCGTTCAAGCCGGCCTCCAATGGCCAGGCGGAACGTGCGGTCCAAATCATTAAGCAAGGTATGCTCAGGATTCAAGGACCCTCCCTACAACGCCGCCTATCGCGTCTCCTGCTGGCCTATAGATCCCGACCCGCACTTGCTCACGGGGGTCCTGCCCACAGAGCTACTAATGAAATAGACACTCAAAACTCGGTTGTCCCTCATTCACCCAGTCCTGGCTGACATAGTTGAGGGCAAGCACAAGTCACAAAACGAGTACCATGACCATAATTCGAGGGGGAAATGTATAGAAATAAATGATCCTGTATTCGTCCTCAATCACGCCATGGGGCCCAAATGGCTTGAGGGCATTGTAATTGACAAAGAGGGGAATAGGGTCCTCGTGGTAAAACTCAACAATGGTCAGATATGCCGTAAGCACCTGGACCAAGTAAAAAAAGGTTCAGCATCGACACGGAGGAACGTGAAGAAGACCATGAGATGGAGCTCACAACACCGCCAGTGACCAAGCAACAAGAGCAATCAGAAGAATGCACAGTCCCTGCGATCAGCCCGGACAGGCCAGAATCACCACAGGTGACAGACACTCATGTCAGTGTCCAACAACCAAAACCCCAACTGCGGCGCTCCATGAGGGAGTAGACCACCTGAAAGACTAAACCTATGATCCCAATAAGACTTTGGTGGGGGCGGTGATGTCATGTATATAACCACAATGTAACACCACTGTATTACCGTATATACTCAACCTAGATGCACACCTTGACCACAAGAGGTGAACTTGTGGGAGACACTCCTTACCTGATCACACTGGTATAAAAAGGGAGGTCCCATGCAGGGTCATCGTCTTTGGAGTCCTGTGAATAAAGAGTTAAGGTCACAGAGTGACCTTGTCCCCAGAATGTGTCTCATGTGGTTTCATACTGTAGAGTAAGGACTTTACAACATGGGTAGCTATTGGTCTCAATACCCCCTATTTAACCAGCAAACCCAAGGCTGTTTCCATGTCTGCCTCCGCCTCCCTGGGGAAATTGTACTGTTTCTGTGGTCAGGTCATGGGGTCCCCATCTATGCTAACCTCGACCCCATTTATTCTCCCGCAGTCGTGTTTGTGAGTGGCAAAAGCTGCAAGGTTTTTCCTCACATACTCTTGATATTCTATCAGAGTGTTACTGACCAGTGATTCAAGTTCGTAACCCCCCTTTGGTTTCATGGTGCACACCGTCCCTTTTCCCTGTTTTCCTGGGATAACCATCACCTCACTCTCCTGACCCATACAGACTGATCCCCAAAGTCAGTGGTTTCTTAAATCCACTAGGATCCCGTGGTCGAGGATGAAGTCAGCCCCCAGGATGCCTCTCCCTTCCTATTCCAATTCATCAGGACACAAGTCCACTTAGTGTGGAGTGTACGTAAATGAATGGAGAGCGGAACGGAGAATGAGCCAGTCTGTTCAGTGCCTGTGAAACCCACCAAGCTGTAGGGGACCCCGTTAGACAGAGGTGAGGCGGCGGGGTTAGCTGCATAGACAAGGGTGCTTGAGGCACCGGTTTCCAGCAGGTAAGTCCCTTTCACCTTTTCCACTTCCATCTGTACGGTCGGTCTCCCCCATGCATCATACTTGAGGGAACACAGGTGGACGGGCTGCGCCTGTCCTAGTCACGGTTTTGGTTGGGAGGGGGCAGATGGGATTTCAGTACCGGTGGCAGTGGCTACCTTTCCAGGGCCATCTAACATGGCTCGGAGCGCAATTAAAAAGGTCTCAAAAGAGTGGGGAGGGACTGTCTCGGAATTTTGGGCAGGGGCTGGAGAATTCTTTCCTGCGCTATTCTTCCAAGGATTTTTCCAATCCTTCTCCAGTGCCCACTCTTTCTGCACCCAAAGCAGGTACATTTTGTATCGGAGGAGTTGCCCCTATCGTGGCACCATTCCCTCTTGTCTTGGCTAGGTCGGATTTCGTGAACCCTTCCCTTTTGAGGGTGCTCTTCTGTCCCTCTGCCGTTTCTGTAAGCTAGGGTCAGTTGCCTAAGCACTCCCTGTTCTGTGGCTTGGGGATCTCTGGGGTCGAACCAGGCCTCAGCCTTGGTTCTTATTCTGGGTAAACTGTTAGCTATTAGGCTTCGGAGCCAGTGTGCTAATTCGTCCGGGTTTAAGTGATCTCTGACTATGTCCCCACTACAGGTGCTTTTGTACACCGGCCACTGTCGGTCTGCGAAAGCCTGTGGGGTTTCTCCTGTGAGCTGCACCATTTTTTCTCGAGGAGGGACTCCCGTCATTGCAGCCATAGCTTCTAAAATGTCTTTCTGGACAGCAGCAAGTGTTTTCTGTCCTCTTTTGCTCTCAGTAGAGAGGGACTGGAACAGTTTGCTGTCTAGAGATAGGAGGAGCATCTTTGCTATTTCTGCATCATCGCACCCATTAATATCCCCTGCCTGTTCCACTTCCACAAAGTGAACCGAGGGGTCTCCCTTTGGAATGAGCTTTCCCAGGTGGCTTGTCATAGCCCTAAGCTGGTGGGGAGTGTGGGGGACCACAAACTGACTTTCCAGGGGCCCTGGACCCCCATTAAGTGTGGGCGGGCCAAACTTCTGTTGCCGGATCGGGCACATTGGCCCTGGTTCTGGCTCTCCCTGTTCTGGCTCACCTCCCTCTCTTCCCTGCGGCCAAGCCGAGCTGAAATGCGGTGCTACAGGTGGTGGTGGTTCACTATCCCTGTCCGCCCTGCAACTGATTTACCCCTCCTGCTGCTGAACCGGTGTAGTCACCGGTGCCACAGGTAGTGGCCGGGTAGTTTCTTCCTTCTCTTCCAGGTTTACCTGGGGCGTACCCGGGCTCATTAGGCATACCATGCCTTTTACCTTGGACAGAGCAAGGTTTAAACTTTTAATTTGTTGCTGGCAGGGACCGTGGTCTCCCGATTCAAACTACTTTATAGTTTGCACATCTTTTAATCTTTCCTGGAGCTCTTTTACTTGTAGGGTGAGGCGAGTGCTTTCCTTCCTCAGTGACTTTTCATTACTTTTGGCCTCGGTAACTGTAAAGTCCTTACACAATACCACAAATCCACACGAGGCACATTCTATGGACAAGGGCACTCTGTGACCTGCACCTTTATTCACAGGACAAAGAAGTGATGATCCTACGTGGGACCTCCCTTTATATACCTGGATGACCAGGTGAGGAGTGTCTCCCACAAGTTCACCCCCTGTGGTCAATGTGTGCATTTCTCAAGTATATACAGTATTGCAGTGTTGTTACATGAAAGTTACATACATGACATCACCGCTCCCCCAACATCTTATTGGGATCACAGGTTAAGTCTTTCGTGTGGTCTGCGCTCCTTCGTGTAGCGCCGCAGTTGGGGCTCTGGCTGTTGAGCCTTGGCCTGCGTGTCTGTCCCCTGTGGTGATTCCGGCCTGTCCGGGCTGACCGCAGGGACTGTGCATGCTGCTGAATGTTCTTGTTGCTCGTTCACTGGCGGTGGTGTGAATACCATCTCATGATCTTCCTCAGGTTCCTCAGTGTCCATGCTGAACCTTTTCTTTACTTGGTCCAGATGCTTGCGGCATATCTGCCCATTGTTAAGTTTAACCACTATGACCCTATTCCCCTCTTTGTCTATTACAGTACCCTCAAGCCATTTGGGCCCCAAAGTGTGATTGAGAACAAATACGGGGTCACCATTTTCTATACATCTCCCCCTTGAATTTCGGTCATGGTACTTAATTTGGGACTGGCGCTTGCCTTCAACAATGTCGGACAAGACAGGATGAATGAGGGACAGCCGAGTTTTGAGTGTACGTTTCATAAGGAGCTCCGCGGGCGGGACCCCCGTGAGCGAGTGCGGTCGGGACCTATAGGCCAGCAGGAGGCGCGATAGGCGGCATTGAAGGTTGGGACCTTGAATCCTGAGCATGGCTTTTTTTTATGATTTGGACCGCACGTTCCACCTGGCCATTGGAGGCCGGCTTAAACGGTGCTGTCCTGACATGGTTGATGCCATTACCCGACATGAACTCACAGAATAGGTAGCTAGTGAAACATGGGCCATTATCGCTAACAAGGATGTCCGGCAAACCGTGGGTCGCAAAGACCGCACGTAGACTCTCCACAGTGGTGGACATCATAAACAAATTCAAAATGATGCACTCGATCCATTTCGAGTAATCATCAACCACAATGAGAAACATTTTCCCCATGAATGGACCCGAGTAGTCTACGTGAATACGTGACCATGTCCTGGTGGGCCAGGGCCACGGGCTGAGCGGGGCCTCCCTGAGGGCATTTCCCAGCTGAGCACACGTCGTGCACCTGTGAACACAGTGTTCCAGGTCTGAATCAATTCCTGGCCACCAATCGTGTGACCGGGCAATGGCCTTCATCAGCATGATGCCTGGGTGCTCGCTGTGGAGTTCCCTGATGAAAGCTTCCCTGCTCCTCTGGGGCATGACTACCCGGCTGCCCCATAGTAGGCAGTTGGCTTGGATGGAGAGCTCATCCATCCGCCTGTGAAACGGTCTGACCTCCTCAGGGCATGCTTCGTGTGCGGGCACCCAATCCCCAGTCAGGACACATTTCTTAATCAAAGATTGGAGGGGATCTCTGTTGGTCCAGATTTTGATGTGGCGGGCTGTGATGGGGGAGCCTGCGCTGTCAAAGGCATCAACGGCCATGACCATCTCAGCGCTTTGCTCCGCTGCCCCCTCAGTGGTGGCCAGCGGAAGCCTGCTGAGCACGTCAGCGCAATTTTCAGTGCCCAGCCAGTGCCGTATGGTGTAGTCCTACGCAGCCAGTATGAGAGCCCATCGCTGTATGCGAGCTGACACATTGGCATTGACAGCCTTGCTGTCTGACAACAGGGATGTTAATGGCTTGTGGTCCGTTTCTAATTCAAACCTCCTGCCAAAAAGGTACTGATGCATCTTTTTCACCCCATAGACACATGCGAGTGCTTCCTTCTCAACCATCCCATATCAATGTTCTGCTTGAGAGAGCGACCTGGAGGCATAAGCCACAGGTTGGAGTTGCCCCTCAGCATTGTACTGCTGCAACACGCACCCAACCCCATAGGACGATGCATCACATGTCAGAACCAATTTCTTACAGGGGTTGTACAGGGTCAACAATTTATTTGAACAGAGCAGGTTACATGCCCAATTGAAAGCCCGTTCTTGACAGTCCCCCAAAAACCAAATCGCAACCCTTACGCAGGAGCACGTGTAGCAGCTCCAACAATGTGCTTAAGTTCGGCAGAAAATTCCCAAAATAGTTCAAGAGTCCCAGAAATGAACGCACCTCCGATGTGTTGCAGGGCCTGGGCGCTCGTCGGATCGCCTCTGTTTTGGATCTCGTCTGCAGCAACCCTCCTGCCCAGAAACTCGACTTCGGGAGCCAAAAACGCACACTTAGGTTTCTTGAGTCGCAGGCCTACCCGGTCCAGTCGGCGTAGCACCTCTTGCAGGTTGTGGAGGTGTTCCTCGGTGTCCCGACCCGTGATGAGGATATCGTCCTGGAATACAATCGTTCCAGGAATGGATTTGAGCAGGCTTTCCATGTTTCTTTGAAAGGTCGCGGCCGCTGATCGAATGCCAAATGGGCACCTGTTGTAAACAAACAGTCCCTTGTGCGTGGTGATTGTGGTCAGTAGTTTGGATTCGTCGGCCAGTTCTTGGGTCATATAGGCTGAAGTGAGGTCCAACTTGGTGAACAGCTTGCCACCTGTCAGCGTGGCAAAAAGGTCCTCCACTCTCGGAAGCGGGTATTAGTCTTGTAGGGACACCCGGTTGATAGTGGCCTTGTAGTCACCACAGATCCTGACCGAGCCATCCGCTTTTAGGACGGGAACAATGGGGCTCATCCAGTCGCTGAATTCAACGGGCGAGATGATGAGCTCTCTCAGCAAACAGTCCAATTCGCTTTCAATTTTCTCCCGCATCACATACGGTACAGCTCTGGCTTTGTGGTGCACTGATCTGGCGTCCAGGGTGATGCAAATCACTACTTTGGTACCTTTGAACGTCCCGACGCTAGGTTGGAATAGTGACTCAAATTGCTATAGGACCTGTGAGCATGAACTTCGCTCCACAGATGACACTGCATGCACATCCCCCCCATTTCCAGTTCATCTCAGCTAAGCAACCCTCCTCCCCAACAGTGCGGGACAATTGCCAGGGACAATCCAGAGAGGCAGCCGATTCACTGATCCATTGTGTGTGACAGCCAATGTTGCACTGCCTAGCACTGGAATGATTTCTTTGGTGTATGCCCGTAATTGAGTTTCAATGTGTTCTAGTGTGGGTCTGCTGGCTTTGACTGGCCATAGCTTTTTGAATTGTTGAACACTCATGAGTGACTGGCTGGCCCCCGTGTCCAGCTCCATGCGTACCGGGATGCCATTTAATAGGATCTTCATAATCATAGATGGCGTTTTGGTATATGAGCTGTGATTGTTTTCCAGATGAACCCGCTGAACTTCAGCATCCATTGATTTGCCCCACGCGTCATCCTGCCTCGCAGACCCCACTTCTGGTCCATCCACCTCATAAATTAGCCTGGTCGCAGGCTTCCTGCACATTCTGGCTAAATGGCCAGTGAGGTTACAATTTCTGCAGGCGAACTGTTGAAACCTGCAAGTCCTGGCAGCATGTCTGCCCCCACACCTCCAGCATGAACTGAGATTCCCATTGTTGTGAACAAAAGAGCTGTTACCAGTCATTCCTCGCTGATTGTCCCTTTGACTGCTCTTGAGCACCCTGTTAGTCGGTGTCAATGGCCCCATCCCAGAACGCATTGTCCACTGGAATGGCGTAAATGTCCGTTCAGCCTGCCATTGTCTGTGTTGAAAACCTGTTCTGGGGTCTATTGCTGCCTGGGGTGTGTCGAACTGCCCTTGCCTGCCTGCTGGACTCTGAGTCGCATTTATTGACCCCCTGATCCACTGCCACATTAGAGTCAGGGTTGCGCGCGTATATTATCTTGGTTTCCTCCTCCCACGCCATAAAAGTCTGAGCCAGCAATGCCGCCGCTTCCAAGGTCAAGTCTCGAATAACTTTTGAAAATCCCAGCATGACCGATGCCCTCAATAAAGAAATCCCTTAGCATCTCCCCCTTGCAGGTATCTGTGAACTTACAGAGACTGGCCAAGCGCCAGAGGTCCGCAATGAAGTCCGGTATGCTCTGTCCTTCCCGACGTCAGTGGGTATAAAATCTGTGTCGGGCCATGTGTATGCTGCTCGCCGGTTTGAGGTGCTCATTGATTAGCTTGCTGAGCTCTTCAAAGGTTTTGTCCACCGGCTTCTCGGGTGCTAGCAGGTCTTTCATGAGCGCGTAAGTCTTAGGTCCACAGCTGGTCAGTAGATGAGCCCTTCGCTTGTCGGCCGCTGCATCTCCCAGCCAGTCCTTCGTGACAAAGCTCTGCTGAAGCCTCTCAATGAAATCGTCCCAGTCCTCACCAACACAGTACCGTTTCTCTGTGCTACCGGTGGCCATTCTCGTGGGTCGTTGATTCCCGTTTATCGTCGCCACTTTAAAGTCCTTACACAATACCACAAATCCACACGAGGCACACTCTATGGATAAGGTCACTCTGTGACCTGCACCTTTATTCACAGGACCAAGAAGTGATGACCCTGCATGGGACCTCCCTTTATATACCTGGATGACCAGGTGAGGAGTGTCTCCCACAAGTTCACCCCCTGTGGTCAATGTGTGCATTTCTCAAGTATATACTGTATTGCAATGTCGTTACATGAAGGTTACATACATGACAGTAACCTGACATTGAAAATAGTCCTGACTGTTTTTAAACCTTTCCATTATTTGGGTCCTTTCCTATTTTAGCTTATGGAGTTCTCCTGATAATCTTTCTTCTGACATAACCCTTTCCTGCTAGTCCTCTGCGTATTCCCATAACTCTGCCTGTACTGCTTCATTCATTCTGTCTAGCAGTTGGACCTGTCGCTGTAGACTGACTAACCAAATTGCTTTCTCTACTGCTTCTTTGTGATCTTTACTTGCTGTCCACTGGGCTGCAACGTCAGCCGGACACTCAGCGCACAATAGATTAAGCACCCATTCCTTAGTTACATTCACTTTCTTTTACACATAGGAGGAAATCCTCTCTTCCATTTTGCCCCAAACCAGCACTCTCTACATCACACCCCGTGTACCAGAGTCATGCCACAGTCGCCATTTTGTAAGGAGGGGGTGTTTGGGGTGTGTTGTGGTCTCTATGAGGGGGTCAGGTTCCCTTCTGACCAACTTGAGCAGTTTCGAATCGCTCCCCCTCCCTTGGGTTCTGTACTCTGGATTTATTTAAGGGGTGTGACAAAAGTGCAAAACTGGTTTGTTGCAAAGAACTTTGGTTTTATTGCAGCCAAAGTAATGCAGACTTATTACTCTAGTAAGAAAATACACGGCCAAACTTACAATCACTCTAATAAAGGACAGTACAAGGAAAGGTACAAGGTCAAACTTAAAATCACTCCAATAAAGTACCATACACTACACATTCAAAGGGGGTTGCAGTAAAATTATACCTTCCACCTCCCAATACCTAATTCTAGCTAGGTTAGACTCCAGGGCAGGGACTTATGCTTACCAATCCTTTTGATAGTTAATGGTAGATGGTGATGTTCTTCCTTCCTTCAGGGCTTCAAGACTTCGAGGCTGGAGAAGTTAGTTTTACAACTGTCATGTTGGTTTCTCTCCTTGTCTTGATGAGGTAGTAGCAGCCACCTCTCTCTCCCACCAACCTGTATTGAAAACAGGGGCAGTTATACGATTTCAGTGTTCTAATCTTGCCACCCATTCTGTTCACAATCCTTTGTATAATTTTGGCGGGCTTGGTTCTTCTTTGTAATATTTTGTCGGGCTCATTAAAGTTGATATGTCTTGGGTGAGTTGATGTTTGAAAACTGTTTCCTGATGGAAATATTAGTTTGGTAATTGCAATGTCTTTTTGTGCTTAGTCTTTTGCATACAGGCTGGATTGGGCCTCTTTATGATGTATATGCTGAAAATGGTTCATCCAGACCCATGTTGATGGGGAGCTATCTCTGGGTGATACTCTGATGGTAATGTCCCTTGTGGAGGAAGATTTCCAAATACTCATTCTTCCAGACAGGTTACTTCAGTCCTCAACCCAGAAAGTTCCAATAATCAAGTGGGCTTCTTTTGTTCCCTAGGTCAGCCCACAGGCTTGAATTTGTCTTGTAAAAGTTCATAATTCTATTAAAGTTCGTAGTTTCTTCCATAAGCATTTTAGAGTTCCAAACTTTTTGGTAGATAGTCCCAAATTAAATTTCCTTTCGAATGAGCCCAAACACAGGGAGGAGTTCTGGTGAATTTTGCTCTCCGCATCAGTAAGATAATGGGACAAAAGGCGGATAAATCCCCTGGACCTGATGGCTTGCATCCTGGGGTCTTAAGGGAAGTAGCAGCAGGGATAGTGGATGCAATGGTTGTAATTTACCAGAATTCCCTGGATTCTGGGGATGTCCCAGCAGATTGGAAAACTGAAAATGTAACGACCTATTTAAAAAAGGAGGCAGACAAAAAGCAGGAAACTATAGACCAGTTAGTTTAATATCTGTGGTTGGGAAAATGTTGGAGTCCATTATTAAAGAAGCAGTAGCAGGACATTTTGAAAAGCATAATTCAGTCAGGCAGAGTCAGCATGGATTTATGAAGGGGAAGTCATGTTTGATAAATTTGCTGGAATTCTTTGAGGATGTAATGAACAGAGTGGATAAAGAGGAACCAGTGGATGTGGTGTATTTGGATTTCCAGAAGGCATTTGACAAGGCGTGCCATAAAAGGTTATTGCACAAGATAAAATTTCACGGGATTAGAGGATTGGCTAACTAACAGAAAACAGAGTGTCGGGATAAATGGTTCATTCTCGGGTTGGCAATCAGTAACTAGTGGGGTGCCGCAGGGATCAGTGCTGGGACCTCAACTATTTACAATCTATATTAATGACTTGGATGAAGGGACCGAGTGTAATGTAGCCAAGTTTGCTGATGATACAGGCAAAGGTAAAGGCACACACAAGGGTGATTAGTTGACTATGTCGTGTAATATTGGATGGATTGATGTATAAAGCTGGATTAGAATGTTTCTTTTGTGGTGGCTTTTATTTCAGCATTGTGGTCAGGAGAGCGCTGTGATGGTCAGTAACAGAGGGAAGGTAAGGTGTGGGACTATTGTTGAATGGGGTTGCGTTCACTGGTACCCCAGTCAGATGAGTCGATCACGGACAGCCTGGACAAAAAGGGGCTATCTGGGTTACCTCCTCCCTTCCATCTCCTTGCCTCCCACTTCCTCCTCCTCCTCCTCCTCCTCCTCAGCTGATCACCATTTGCCTGAAGGCAAGCACTGTGCCCTCATGATGGCAAGGTTGTGAAGCATGCAGCAGACCATGATGAATCCTGAGACACGCACTGGTGAGTACTGCAGGGCTCCTCCTGAGCAGTCCAGGCAGCAGATGCATTGTTTAAGGGTGCCAGTGGTCTGCTCTATCAGATTCCATGTGGCAGCATGGCTCCCTTTCTACACATGCTGCCTACACGTGGTTGGGGCGAAGTCACGAGCCAGGTAGTCAGTGGTTAGCCCTTGTCAACCAGTAGACACCCTCTGGTTTTTCATGGTGGCTCAAGGATTGAGGGAACAGTGGACTGACACAGAATAAAAGCATCATGACGTGTGAGCATGGTCGCACACCAACTGCACTTTCAATGAGTAGTAACCTTTGCGGTTGCAGCACAACTTGGCATTTAGATATGGTGCCCGCAAAGCCATGTGCATGCAGTCGATGGCGCACTGCTAGCCCGCTATCCTGGCAAAGCTACGTGCACACTCCGCCTGCTTCTCTCTGGTCAGAGAGAAGGCAATAGACTCCCCTCTCGTGGCATAAAGGGAGTCTTGCTTCTCCTTATGCAGCAGTGGACAGCAAACTGGGAGATATTACAGATGTCGCCGGCTCCAGTCTGGAAGAAGCCCGACACGAGGGAATTCAGGGTCAGGGTCACCTTCACAGCCATCAGCAGTGCTGTCCTTGTCCTGGTGTGAGGCTGCAGGTCTGGTTGGAAGAGGTGGCAGAGTTCTGTGAACAACTCCTTCGTGAAGTGCGGACGCCTCACGCACTGCTCCTGGGTCAGGTTAAGGTCAGAGAATTCCTCTCGGAAGACCTTAGGTGGGCGAGGTCTGCTGCTGAGTACCCTTCGCCCCCTCCTCCTCCTCCCCCTGCTAGCAGCTTGTCCTCTTCTTCGCTGCCTCTGCTCCATCTCCCTGTCATGCTGCAGGACAAGGGAGATGACAACCAGAGTGCCCATAACTGCGAGCAAGTGGTCTGAGCAGAAGCAAGGCCTTCTCCACTTGCAGCACAACTCCCTGTCACCTCAACAACTTTAAGTAGCTCCAGACAGCTCCAAACCCTTCCACAAACTTACACAGAGCCAGTAGAAATTAATCAGCAACTAACCTGAGCGTGGTTGCTGATCCCTTAAATATCGCTGGTGGTGCGAGGCGGGGGGAGGTCCTTGCTGCTGCTGAACACATGTTCGGTTGTGCGAGGTTAAGACAGGGTGTTTGGTCCAGAGTTGAGGATGAAAATGGCAGCAATGGCGTCAAATCAACATTGCACACTGAATGACGCCACAACCTGCCTTTTCTACATACTTCTGGCGCACGCTCCTAAAGCCCACCCTGCTGCCCTCACCAAGATGGTGTTTGGTACGGCCGCACCAGACGTGTGCGCGGGCAGCGCGGACGCCATTTTCATCACAAAATGGCACCCGTAGCGTCGAAAAATCAGAGTTGAATGTCCAGCCCTAATATCATGCCCTATCCATTTCAAGACATACATCATACCAAATGCAGGGTGTGCATCCCACCAATCTCAGGACATGTGCCCTACCAACTCCATCACAATGATCACCATCCAGGTGATGTGCTTTATCAAAACCAAAAGATGCTTCCACCCATCCCATGAATCCAGTCCCTCCAACCACACGAGACACATCCATTTAATCCTAGGACATGGATGCTTAACATTGTTTTCTCTGTAGAATGCTCTGAATTTAAAAAAAATGATTCCCATGCAGATAGTCCCATTAAATAACTTACAGAAGTGAGAAAATATGACAACTGCAGGTCTATAAACAGTATCTGATATAAATCCCTCTCAAGTTCAGTCTATTTCAAGCTTATATTTTGCCAATAAGTTCTCTTTTGTGATGACTTTCAAGATCTAACTACTTTATGCAAAAGAAAGGCTTTCTGTCTGATTGGCGTGATTGCCATAATGATCTGATCCATCTTGGCCTGGCCTGTTACTTAGAAAAAAGATTATTATAATTTTGCAACAATTTCGGAGATGTGTGATGTCTTTAAAGACTTCAAGTCTTGTTATTAGATAAAGTGGTATACTGTACACAGTGTGACATTTTGTGTCCTAGCAACAGAGCTGTTACAAATTGATATACATATTACCACCAAAAAGAAACTACTTGGCCAAATGTCAGCTGTAGTTCTCTCTTTCTCTCTCTAGATTAATATTGGAGAGTTGTATCTTGAATGAGTTCACCAATACTAGATGCTGTTTCCACTGTTGTACAATCTTTCTCATTCATGTTGATGTTACATTATGCCATTTTTATGTCGCATTTGACCATTGTTACATCGCATTTGCCAAAGGGAAAAATTTCAAATTAAATTATTAAGCATCTCTTGTCTTACAGTGTCATTTTAAGGGAAAATAAAGGCCCCAATATTTCCGTGGAGGGTGTGGAGAAGCACAAAAAGCTGAGGGATGCCGGGGATGGGGAGATATGGCTGAATTTAATGGGGAATGCCAGGGATGAGGAGGCAGGACTTCATTATAATCTTTTTCTTGTGTTTCCAAAGGCAGGAAACCGCAGCCAGGGACCCTTGGGGATGGTCCCCGGAAATCAGGAGAGTGGGGGGGTTAGGCCGGAGATCGGTGCCTGGGGTGTGATGGGTGGGGGAGGTCCGCTGCGATTACAGCATGGAGCGGATATCGCTGCTTGGGGAGGAGGAGGGGGGGAGCGGATGGGGGGAGGTCTGTGATCACAGTGGGGGGGATGGGGAGGAGAGAAGTTACGATTGTCAGGGGGGCGGTGGGGGT